>NC_088981.1:11386763-11730896 GCF_963932015.1 Anas acuta | reverse complement strand
ATTCTTTCTGAACCAACTTTAAGAGGAGAGGTTCAAGGGTATGCTAGGTTTTTGCTTTGTTTGGTTTTCTTTTCTTTTTTAGCTGGGACTAACACTTCATATTTTCTTTCAGACACATAAGACCAAGTTCTCACTGCTTTATTCATGCAAACTGACTGCACAAATCCTAAAATATCATTCCCTCCATTTGGTACTAGTCAGGAACAAACACTAACACTTTAACTCTACCAGTAGTATGTTTTTACACAAATTTGCCTTGTCAAAATCCATTTCCAAGCAGTTGCTGCACAGAGTGTTTTTTTCTGGGTTTGCCAGGATGTGTGCAACAAACTTGGTCAATGAAATTTCATCAGTTGAAACACTGACTTAATCACTTCTCACAATCCTTTAGTTCAACAGAAATAGCAAGACTGAGAAAAATAAATAAATAAATAATAATAATAATAAAAAAAAAAAAAAAAAAAAAAAACAGAAGAAAGGAACACAGCAAATCATGCATTTACTGAACACTTGGCACTTTCTGGCACATCTGGCAGGACAGGGTGACAAGCTAGCCTGCTGTACGTATGAAGCAGACTTTCACTGTATTACACACACACGTATGTATCAAACATATATCAAATTTATATTAAATCAACAATAGTTTTTTTGTTTGTTTGTTTTTTAGTTTAAGCAATAACAACCTGAAAGATGCCCATTCATTTGTACCAACAGTTTCACTTTCCACATTGATCCTTTACCTGGGAATGCAATGCAATAGTGTTTTGCATTTCACGTCAGTGCATTGCACTTGCATTGCACTTCACCTCACGGCAACAGCCAAGAAATCACTCAGCCCCAAAAGCTGCGGACCCCAGTGCAAACCTCCCATTCCAGGTCTCTATTGCAATGCCCTAACGGAAGCATCTGCCTGTCAGAGTCCCATCTGCTGGAGCAGGTCACAGTATTTTCTGGCTAGCAAAGGAATCCACGAACGTTATAAACCAAAAAAAAAAAAAAAAAAACCAAAAAACAGATCAACTGCCATCTGTTTCACTGATTGCTCTAATCGATATACTTTCCTCCCCTAATGTCTTGTACAGACACACTCTCTCAAATACATAACTGCAGGATCAATTCATCTGGGAAGAATATAAAAATCTCAATTTGACAAATGTCAAAACACGACAAAAACATGAACTGCTAAAGCTATCACGATGCTTAAAGGCACAGAATTTTGTTAATCTATCTTTAAAAAAAAAAAAAAAACTGGACAGAAAAAAAATTCTTGAAGTCACCAATCAACAGATTTTGATGAGACAGTGTGACAACACTCGAGGATAATTATCTGATCTTCCTCCCGCGTCACCTTAACTTTACAATAGTGCTCTAAAAAGGGCTCCTCTGGGAAATGGCATCACCCAGAGTTCCCACTTGCCCAGATGTTTCCCTCATTATGTTACAAGCCTGTCAAGGAAAGGCAAATTCAGGGTTATTCTAATGATAGCAAACACCTCATAAAAAAACCTCTCCAAATTTACTTTTCCAAGGAACATCACTTTAAAAGGCATTTCAAGTGCCCATGAGGAAAGAAAGCATCATTTATAAAACGTTATTACCAGAAATCTTGAAGATATTAACAACAACAAAATAAAATGTCCTGGAGCGGCAGCCCCAAAGAGTGACAGCGCCTTGGGCCCTTCCTGAGGCACATGGGGGAGGACTCCTGGGCAGGACCCCCACCACAGCCAGTGGGGATCTCCGTGCAACGAGGGTCTGATCCCTGCTTGGGACCAGGCTGGGGAACGCCCAGACCTAAAATCCTGGCCGCAGTGAGGGGCTGCACTCTGTGGCCCACCAGCCAGGGGTGCCATTCCAAGGGTGCTCGCTACCCTCTGATTCCACACCTTTTATAAAAACGCTCTGCTGGTGCTTTAATTCTTTTAGAAGTGATAAAGGGGGTTATGCACATTTGGGCTGCTTATGATGATAAATCTTCTGTCGGTGCCTTGCATGATTTGGTGCTTGTTTCTTTCCTAACACCTGGACACAGAGAAACTGAAAGCACTTGACCTCAGCACATGCAACTGCCCAGCTATTTACAGGCTTTGCCTTGGGATTTGGATGGTTCTGCACCTCTTAGCCCTTTATGGCCGTCCCTGGCCCTTTCAAAAGGCTAACAAAATGTGATCCTGAGTAATTAAAAAAATAAATAAATAAATGAAAAGAACCACTCTCGAAAGAGGTTTTCCGTTGGGAAACCGAACCCAAAGCGGTCCTTTACCTCTGCCTGGCAATTCCCCGTCGGTGTCAGGGGGAGGGAAGCCCGGTGCCCTCAGCACCCACTCACTTTTGGGGCTGGGCGCCCCCCGGGGGCTCCCCTCAGCCCCTAGGGGGAGACACCGCGCCGGGGGGGCGGTCCGGGGAGGGGATTCAGGCACTCACCTGCCGCTGGCTGTGGTTGCCGGGACCCTGGGGCTCGCCGCCGCCGCGCAGCACGGTGATGTGCAAGGTGAGCAGGAGCAGCCCCAGCAGCAGCAGCAGCTCGGCCGCCAGCCGCACCATCCTCTTCAGCCGGGCGGCTTTAGGGCCCCGCAGCGGCGGCGGCCGAGGAGGAGGAGGCGGAGGAGGAGGAGGAGCCGCCGCCGCCGCCGCCGCCGTCGCCACCACCGTCCCCGGCGCCGGGGCCACCGCCGGAGCCCCGGGAGCCGCAGGACGGGCGGCGGGGGCCGCGCCGCCGTCGGGGCAGCGGCGGCAGCAGCAGCAGCAGCAGCAGCGGGGGGGGCCGCAGCCCCACGGCGGAGCCACGTCGGGGCGGGACGCGGCGACAGAGGCGACGGCGGCGGCGACGGTCCCGGCGCTGGCCGGCGGCGGGGGCCGGCAGGTAGCCCCCGAGGGGCCGCGGGCCGGCGGCGTCTCTGCGGGCGGCCCTGCAAGCCAGAGGCACCGTGGGCCGTCGGAGGGAAGGAGGAGGGAGGGCAGGAGGAGGGGGCGCCGGGGCCGGCTCTCACATCGCGGAGAGGAGGGAGCCGGCGGCTGTCGCCTGCCCCCTCGCCGGGGGATGGGGGTGGCCCCCGGAGCCGCTTCCCCCCGCTGCGGTGGCCTCGCCCCCCCCCGCCGCTGCCCCTTCCCCGCGGGACCCCCGGCGAGGCGCCTGCCCCCGCCCGCCCCGGCCGGCCCCGTCCCGACCCGTCCCGGGCCGGCTGCGAGCTGCCCCCGAGGGCTGCGGGATGAGGGGCAGCCCCGCCGCCTCCCCGCCGCCCCCCTTCTTCTTCTTCTTCCTCCTCCTCCTCCTCCTCCTCTCTTCTCTCGGAGCGCTGCCCCCGGCTCGGCGGCGGGGTCTGGGGGCGGCGGGCGAGGGGCTGCGAGAGCTTCAGCTGCCTGCCCTCCCTGGGAGCTGGATACCTGGCTCCATCTCTCCTCTCTTTCCTCCAGCCGCCCTAGTGCTGGCAGGGGCAGCTCCGCACTCTCTCCTGCCACCGTGCGTGCGTGTGTGCGAAAGGCTGGCTCTGCTCCTGCTCCTGCTCCTGCTCCCGCTGCTGCTGCTTCCAGAGCAACTTTCTCGCCCCCTCGCTCTGTGTCGGGAGAGGTGTGCGTCGGATGCTTTTATACTGCCCTGCCTCCCTCCCCTGCTGTCCTCCCCCCTTCTTGCTCCCCCCCTTTCCCTTCTCCCTCTCCGCAGCTCCCGCAGCAGGCTGCCGTCGCCCCCCCGCCCCGCTCCCCCCTCCGCCGTGCCCCTCTGCCAGCCCCGCTCTGCCCGGGCCCTGCACCTTGCGGGAGGGCTCCCAGCTCTGCCCCGTGGGCACGGAGCTGTGCCCGAACATCCCGTCCCCTTCTTTGGTCCTGCGTCCCCAGCAGGGCTCGGGCTCCAGGCATTTCACGCTCCTCGCTTTCCTCCTCGCTGACTGCGTAAGCGTGGTGGGGAAAAAAAAAAGCAACCAGAACAGTCGCTGTCAGGTGGGAAGCCCCCAGGTTTCAGAGTAACTTGTATTTGGAAATATAAGAAAGTGAGGGTTAGGTTATCACCTGCTGCGAGTCGGGATCCCGGCACCAGAGCTGATGGAGCCGAGCCCCTTTTGAATGCTGACGGTCCAGCTCACTGTAACAGGAACAAACACAGCTCAAATAAACTTGAAACGTAAATAAAGTCACCTAACAACAACAAAAAAAGGGAGTTTTGGCATCTCTGAGGTTGCTTTTCCACAATTCAGGTCGTTCCATGTGAAAATGAGGACACAAGTGATCATGGCCCGGGCAGGTGTGTGGCGGAGGGGTGTGTGTGAGCTGGCACCACCTGAAACTGCTATCGAAATGGCCAAATGGGGAAGAAGTGTTCCCACCCCAAAACATTTTCAGCCTAAGAGTAATGCCCTCAGTGGTGTTCCCGCAACACAAGGGTAGGATGTGCAGAGAGCAGTACCAGCAGGGACTAAGGCACGAAGGGGGAGCCTCGGCATGCGGCACGCGAGGAATCTGGCAGGTTTGGGGCGCGAGCGGTCAGAGCTTGCGGGAGGTTTCTTACGGGTCTTGGTGCCGCTGAAGGCTGCGGTCATGACTGAGTCAGAACGATGCCTCGTACCCTTCCAGGCAGATAGGTTTCCCTTCCAATGATAACCACTGCAAAGTATTAGGCATCAGACAGGAATATGGTTAAAATAATTGCACTGAATTATCGTTAAAGATGTGACCTAAAGCCACAAAACCCAACCCTTCAGATTTAAGGATTTTTAATCCAAAAACTTGGTCTGTATTAGTACTATAGCAGGAATGATGTACACAAACAACTGTATAGGGTAGAGACTCGCATGTGCATTGCAGCAAGGAATAGCCCTCTGCAATCTCGTTGAGAAACACCCGATATTGTACCAGTGCTCGCGGATACGCCGGGAAATCATACAGAGCTATTCCATATTACATAAAGCCATAACAGCCTGTGGGACTGTCACGTGGGTTTAGAAAAATGTTTTTTTTCTTTCTTTTTTTTTTTTTTTAACCCAAACATTCCTTGGGCTAATCAAAACACTGAGAAGATAAAAACACTGATGTGCTTCAGATGTCATCGCTTGGCCTGGGCTCTCCTCCTGCTGCCATCGCTGTGATCCTGGCAGCTGGCAACTGCATCCCCGGGCAGGCAATGCCAGCAGCAGCAAGCACGAAGCAGGGGGTGGCTAAGAAAGCAGGCTAGCAAAATCGGGCAGAAAAAAAGGCAGAAGAACGGCCCGCCAGGTGTACCAAGGTCTGTCCCTAACCTGGTGGCTGTCAGTGGATCCCAGCTGTCGAAGCAAAGTGGAAACTTGGCATGGGAGTTTTGTATCTCGGGGCTCACCAGTGCAAATCAATGGCCAGAGACGGGAGGCTGTAATGTGAAACAGTCCAAGTGACAGCCTGGTGAAACACACATGGGTCTGCCGCTGAGCTCTGGGTAATGTAAGTTCTCCCTCGCCTTATGAAAGACTGAAGCAAAAGACATCTTTAATCCAGATGAGATGGGCCCGAACTGGTGCGCATTTCCTCATGGGACGTTAAGTTTTATGCTTTAAGCTTTTGTGGAAAGACAGTTAGGGACAGAGCAGTGCTACTATTAGCAGCAAGCGGATGGCAGCGAGAAGCCAAAACCTCTTCCCATTGAAAAGCTGGCACAAAAGTGGTGCTGGCTTATGGCAAAACTGCCTGCGTGGCTGCACTGGGGGGAACGGGTGGCGGGAGTGGGGAGCGTCTGCGTGGGCTCTGTAGATGCTGATTTCAATTCACAAACACTGTTAAATCAGCAGATGACTTCATCGATGAATCCAGAAGACAGAATCACAACCTGTAGAGGAGAGGTACTCAAAAGCAAAGGGAAAAACTTCTCCAGTCTGAGCGAGTAACTTGCTTGGCAGCCACCATCTGATCCCTGGAAAATGAAGGCAGGCTTTGCCCTGGGGAGGAGACCCATCGGCAGGCTGCAGGGGATGCTGCTCCCAGGATGTGGTTATGGGCACCCATCAGGGAGGTACATCAGCAGGTGGGTGTTCCTTTGACAGCCTCGCCCCTCCACCTCCAGCTTCTCCTTTCCATTTCTCTTCCCGCTGGCAACAAAGGTAGAGGTGGACAGTGTTCAGCGGGGTGCAGCACTCCCAGCCTCTTGTGTGTGCAAAAGGAAACACACTGAGCCCACGCTCACTAAAAGAGGGTTACATTCACATTTTATGCAACATTTCCTATAGGACAAGTGCACTACGTGGACAGTGGGGTTATCAGCAAGCTGCAGTAGCTCAGGGTCTGATCTACCTCTCCCAAGCCCCACAGATCTTACACTCCTCATTGTGCAGCTTCCAAAGGGGGATATGGCTGTGCCTGGCAGCCTCAACCACATGTTGAAGACTCTCTCCTGGGGAGGGTGTTTCCGGGGTCAATCAGGACTCTGGTCATGGTCCTGTCAACAAAAAACTGCACAACAGTTGTCCATAGTGACTGTGACACCTTCAGTGCTCAAGGGCAAGAAGCTGGGGCTGGATTTGCCACATCCTAGCTGGCATGTCCTGCTTGCCGGTGTTCCTGGCACCTGCACTTTGCAGGGCAAACCCCACCACATCACCACAAAGGCACTCAACCATTTGGCGTCATGAGTGCCACTCCTGAGAAACGAAGCATTGCCTAGCTGACAAACGACACTGCAGTCTGGGAGGTCCTGTTGACTGAAATAATTAGTACGTTAGCTGTACCTGCTCAAGTGTGAAAAATCCTTGTTTTGGATGAGTGCCACGAGGTGACGTCCTTCAAGGCTAGTGTGAGAGGGGCCGGGGAGAGAGAAAGAGAGGGAAAAACACAGTGTGATATAAAACAACGTATGGTGCTGTCTATGCTTTATCTCAGAAGGATGGAGGAGGCAGCGATGGGAGCAACTGCAGATTAACTGGTGTGAGGTGCCTTTTTTGTCAGAGCACCACGGCTCAGTGGGGCCCTGCACCCCACTCATCTCGGTGGTTAAAGGATGCTGGCGCTTACCTGTTTGTCCACTTTGCCCCTTTATTACCAACCCTGGTATTGCTTCGGGACTGTGGAGGTGTCCTGTCTGTAAGACTGACAGCCTTTCAGACCAGACATTGCTGGTAGAGCCTTCCTCAGCTCACTCCTCCCCGCGCCCACTCCCAGGATGCTGTTGTTTTATCTTTAAGCCCGGGGGTTGCTTTAAAATTATCTGGGATGAAAACCTGGCTCCACTGAAGTCGTTGGCAAAGCTCCCATTGACTTCAGAGGAGCCAGGATTTCACCCTAAGATGCTTTGTAGATTATTGGTGAATGGAAAGCATACGTCTGGCTTCTTGAGGGTTATTATTGTTGGTGGTGACCTCTGCTCTGACGAGCATTGAGCAAGGCCGGTTGAGACAGATGGCTAAAGCTTTGCCTGCCTCTTCCCCTGCTTCCTTACAGGGACTTTGCTTTACAGCTCATCATCTTGGATGCTGCTTATCAAGGAATACCTTCCCGTCGCCTGCCAGTGGAATTTAATGCCTGTTTGCCCACATTCCCCTTCCCCCAACACCAGCAGATCAGCAGATAGGAGACAGAATGGCTGATTAGCTTCTAGCTCCAACCTCTTAGCTGTAAGCTGCAAATGCACACATAAGGGTCTTCTTTAAAAAAAAAAAAAAAAGAATAACCTTCCCCTGCAGGCAACCTAGGTCTTTCTGTGACTCATGGTCCCTTTATCTCGATAAATTACTACTTGAATAGTAACCACTGTCTTTTAAAAATAACTGATTAGCTCAGAGGTCTCCATTTTCCTGCCTCTGCTAGACCAGCGCTTTCCTTCCCGTCTACATATTTTGCCACCAGCTGGGTCTAATGGCTGGGTCAAGATTTCTGAATTTTGCAGTGCCTCATGTGACAGGCTGGAAATTCAGCGGCCACTTTATTAAAACTTGAAGCAAAAGCAGAAACGTATAATGAGAAGTCTCAATCATGGAATATGGAAATGGAGAAAACAGTCTGGCCCAGTTTCCCACCTGTTATTTATTTTTTTAATACCAAATTCTGTTTATTTTCCACTCGCCCACATTTTCACTTTTCAACATGCTGCGCATTTGTGTACTGATGATGTGCAACTGCACTGCAGCATTTGCCAAGACGTGGCAGTACGAGGCTGTGGGAATCGGCGTACTGGGCAACATTTTTCAGAAGTGCCCAGAGAGCCTCAGTTCTGCTGACATTCATAAGCGCTTGCCACAAGGCATTTTTGCCTCTTTAGAGAAACACAGCGAAACCAGCAAACTTCTTTCCCGCCAGCACAGTTTTATTGCTGCAGAAGGACATGGGTTTTTAGCTGAGGCGGGCGCTGCGGGGCTCAGCCACCTGATTGAGTTACCCTGGTTGAGACGCAGCCCCTCAGCTGAGGCGATCACCTTCCCGGTGGTTTTGCTGGCTGCAATGCCAGGCATTTGGTAGAGCCGGCCCCGCGGCCTGGAGCGGGGAGGCAGGCTCACATTTTGGCAGCAGCGAGCCATTGAATTGGCTCACCCATTAAGTTGGCTCATCCGTTAAGTTGGCTCGGCCAAATTCATCGGGAAGCTTAAATTATTACATTTAATAATGAATAAGGTGACAGCTCACCCTACGCAGGCCGTCTGCGGGTGCTGCAGAGAAGGAGCTTTACACGGGCATGTCTGGTGGGGCTGAGAGCACAGCCAGGAGGTTCGGTTCTGCTGGCCCAGCTGATGGGAAGGGGTTGTATGACTGAGGCTTGAGCAGGGCAGCAACTTCTGACATGTCTCGTCTTGTGTTCAGCGGTGTAGCAGATCAGCAGCATCTCTGATAATTAAAAAAAGAAGAAAAAAAAAAAGAGAGAGATAAATAGAGCAATTCACACCTTCCACACCTATGATTTCCAACCCCTTTATTTCCCCAGGGAAAACATCACACTGCTGGATTGCTATTGGCCTTTTTTCAAGGCTACTTTTGTGACACTGGAAGCAGGGAACTTAAATGAAAACTAAAACAAATCAGAAAGCCAGCTGAGCGGCTAATGCACAGGGATGAGAAAGGAAGATTTTGCAGCAAAATCAGTATTGGTGAGTGAGATGAAGGGCTGTCTCTCCTCCTCCCACCCCCCAAAAAAAGAGTTTAGCTATCTCCATTGCTGGGAAACTTTCACTCCTACAGAGAACATACATAGAATATAGTTTGTATGCTGTTGGCTTCAGGTGGTGTCATCTGGCTTTGCACAACTGATTTCACACAAGAGGCAGAGAGTTGTGCTGAAGCCTATTGCTGAGCTGTCAGGGCTGAAGATTTTGCCAGTCTGGTTATGCCTCCTGGATAGGGACTCTTCAGGGGTTATATTTTATTTTCCTTACTACGTCAGTTCCTCTCCTTGATGGCTGATGCTCTGGATTTCCTAATATCTTTGTGCAGTGCTTTGGCAAGTCAAAAGTATACCACATCAATAAAATGATCATTTTTGAATCCTGCACTCTAACGCCTGTAACATTTGAGTGCTGAATTTACCCTGACATCTCTCAGCTCCATTTCGAGCCAGTGCTTTAGGAGCTAAACAGTATCAGTGATAAATATTCTCTTCTTTTCCATAATGGAATCTCCAGCAAATAATTCTGACGTACGTCATGCTGTGTACTGAACCAACTGGAAAAATGCCACAGTCCTGTCATTACAGAGACTTTGTTTAACAAAAGTGTCAGAAACATGGAGCAAGAGGACAGATTTTCCCCTGCTATTTACCTCTTTCTCTGAGGCTCTGATGCTGAGCCCATTGGTACCCCAAGTCCAAGCCCAATGACAAATGGTATAAATCTCTGCAGAGATGTCCGAATGATCTGCTACATTGGCAACAGTCTTTCAAACCATGTAAGTTCACTGAGATGCACAAAAAAAGCTCTTATGGGAAGTAAACCTCCTCTGTAGGGACTGTGGCAATGTGCTCAGTGTTACACAGCCATTTGGCGTGCTGTAGGGAAACAGTGGGAAGAGGCTCAGTTATTACTGCAGGTGAAGAAATCATTTAAACCAGTGCACGTGCCCCTTCTCTCTCTATTTTTTATAAGTTGCTGAGGCCTTAAATTCATGTGTACTGGACTAAAGATGGGCAGTTAGGTTAGATATTCACAGCACCGGAGCTAAAGTGCAGGCTGGGGTTTGTTTCCTCTGTCAGAACAGCTTTACTAAAGTGGAGCCCAGGTTTGTGATAGCCTAGAACCAACAGTGAAAGTCATAATAGGAAACAGTGGTAGAGTCCCTGTGAAATATCCCAGGCAATAGAGAATGGGATTAATTTGAAACATCCCTTTAAAGGATGATGATATTATGTTAAATAAAGCAATGGAGAGGGAAATAAATAAAATAAAATAAAATAAAATAAAATAAAATAAAATAAAATAAAATAAAATAAAATAAAATAAAATAAAATAAAATAAAATAAAATAAAATAAAATAAAATAAAATAAAATAAAATGAGTATGGGGCCTTTCAGCTCAAGTATTTAAGAAAAAGGTCCTCTGCTACCCAACTTCAATCATGCTTTTTTGGACAAACGCAGTTTGGACAGCGACAGCTTCACCTGCTGTCCACGGTGGGATGTGAAAATCTCAGTGGTTTGGATGAGGTGGCCAGTGCACAGGGGGTTCCAGAGCATCTACAGCAGACCTGACACTTGGTGCATGCTGGTGACAAGTGGGAGGAAAGCAGGGACACCCACAAGTGCCGAGGGAATTCTTGGTCCTGCTGGAGGCAGACATTCTGGAGAAATTGCTCCAAACTGGAGCCACAGGGCTGGGAGGGAGCGAGGGAGAGTGGGTTGAACGGGTGACACACTGCAGATCAAAGCATGTGTTTGTTCAGGGCATCTGACCTGTCTGTAGATGTTCGCTCCTCACGTCCCCTGAAGACAGCAGCAAAACGGCGTGGAAAAAGCAATAGCTGGAGCTCCACCTTGCTGTCTGAGACAGCTATTTGCTGCTAATCAACTACTGTCCTTGTTCTACTGTCACGGTGAAAATCAGCATCAGGAGGTGGTATAACTACACAAATCCTCAAGGGAGGAAGGCTTCAGAAGGACTGGTGGAAAAATGGGTAAGCATCTCTGAATAACAACATCACAGCCCTCTCTGATCAATCATGGTCTTTATCCTTCTACTGTGCTGGCTATAACCTTTGTCCCTTTTATGCCGTAACATCACTTCATAGTTTATATGTTTCTAGTGCATTTTTAATGCATAATGTCATTTTCCTGAAATGTGGGGTGTATGGGCTTACTGTTGCTATTGAAGCTGCTGCTGGTGGTTGTTTCCTGGCTAGTCCCCTGGTCTGGGCAAATGGCAGCACAATCGGGCCAGCCCATGGTAGTTTTCCTTCCAGAGTTGCCTCTTCACCAGGTTAAGAAACACTGAAGCTATTCCTAGTGCTAAGCCCACAGAGCAGGTGAGTGATAAGATTATTGGCTCAAGAAACTAGAAAGTTTGAGAAAGTTTGTGACTGGGCCCACTATAAAAGGAAATTCTTTCCAACAATTTACAAATAAATGAAATTCAGTGCAGGCAGGAGCAGACTCTTGTACACCAAGGATTTTTTTTTACTGTATATGGAGACACTAAAGAGATCTTTTTTAAACAAGAAACAACTTGAAACAGAATGAAAAATGGAAAGAGAGAGAGGGAAAAAAAAAAAAAAGCAAATTAACCCTTTTTGACTTCTGGCGCTTAACCTCAAACAGCTTTTTTAAGTAGATCCCTAGGGGGGTTCGTCTGTAAAACGCTACAATTTACAAGTGGGTTTAAGTACAACATGTTGCTTTTCAACCACAGGCAGACAGGAAAAGATCCAATTGACACCTGCTTCAGACAACAAATGGGGCACAAAAGACAAAACTCATTTCAAAGGGTCTATTTATTTGTCTCTTGTCATGGATTAAACCAGGGGGCCACTACTTCAGGATGGATTCTGCTCCCATTCCAGTCAATGGAAAAAAAGCTTATTTGCGTGAATAACGCAGAACCAGCCCTTGGCAAGGAAAAGAGCTGGTTGTTGCTGAAGTTTTACTGCCGATTCTGTAGTAAGCGAGGATATGGTACTTCTGAAATGCTCGATTTGCAAGCCAGATGTTTGAAATATGAATATTCACACTTGCAGAACTTTAAACAGAACGATGAAAGTTTACTGAAAAACAAGTGGGAATACAAGAATTTTTTTTAAGAATGCAAAGTACCACAGTGCTTTTTAAAAATAGGTTTTCATTTATTTGATTCGAGTCTAACTCAATTTAGAAAATTCTTCCTGTCTAAAGCAATTTTTGTGTGTGCGGGGAAGAGCAGAGAAAAATCGCTGAAATTATGCTTTTTAGAAATTCAAACCAAATGAAAATAAAAATGGACTACCTTGTTGCCAGTAGTTTCATTAATGGAAATGAGATGCTGAAGGAAATGCTCTAAATCATCAGAAGTTTCAACACCCCCCCTGCTCACGCAGTGTGTCGCGGGGCTCCCCCAGACACGTGCATGCCCAATAAACCCTTTGCACTTTCGGTTTTGGGTGCTCCCGGGGTGCAGGCGAGGCCGTGAACAGCTCGGCTGCAACCCAGCTCTGCCTGTCCAAAGGAAAAAAAAAAAGAGAGAGAGAAAGCCTGACATGAACATTTTGGCAGCTCTTCACTTCAAAGAGAACAGAACTTCTGTCTACTGCTTGTTGTCCTTTGATTTTTCATGGATGTGGTGGTGGATGGGGTTTCCAAATCCCTGTCCCTGCCAAACAGCAAGCCAGGTTTTGTCCTCAGATACCTGCCTCTAATCCCTTGGATTTGTGCTGAGTTTGGGCCACGCACAAGCTTTTGCCTGTGTATTTAATCATTGGGGGCTGGGGGGGGGAGCGGAGCCTGGACTGTTATCAGCCATTCTGTTCTCATGATTAATCTCGTAATTACAAAACGAAGTCAAAGCAGCTCCAAAGAGGAAGACAAACCCCGGTAGCTGCAGGCTTCAGCTCCCAGCTCCTGCGCTCTGAGCGCTTGCAGCCGGCAGCGCTGGCTCGCCTGCGTTGGAGAGGCCAAAAACCTGCGTGTGGGAGCCTCGTCTGCGCTGGCGTCTGCTGCTGCAGGGTACCTTTAGCTTGGAGCTGAGGCTGCAGAAACTGGGCCGGACACATGACCTGCAAGCAGCCCAGAGCCCCAGTGTGTTGCAACAGAGCAGCGATTCCAGCACACGCACGCAGAGGAGGCGATGGTGCACAGGGGAGTGCTAACTCTGAATTTTCTGCCTCTTGCAGCGCGCACCGCACCCCCTCCAACGACGGTTAAATTCCACTAGCAAACAGTGTTAATACGAGTGTTTAGCTTGCATTTACTGAAATGCTTTAAATTGGATTTCTGCCCCTTTAGCTCCCAATAGTTCCTTGAGGCTAAACAACACACGTTTTTGTATCGGATGAAGCCCGTGTACTTAAACGCTGTGGTGCAACTGCCCCCTCTCTGCAGGTAGAGACGATGCACATCACAATTCACAGGAGTAAACTATACCAGTATAAAGCGCATTTTGCTGATATTGCACCTTCGTCGGGACTTTCACTAATTTAACAGCTTCAGTTAAAAAAATAAAATAAAATCATACCCCTAACAGAAACAGAAAATCTATGTGCAAAGCAGGTACAGGACATAAAAGTCCACTAGCACTCTTCAGTTGTTTCAGGAAAGTAAGAGACAAAGCCTACTCAGCCTTGCAGAAAGACTTCCCAGTGACTATTTATGAACTAAACAGTCATAGTAGAGAGAACAAAAGTCTACCACTGACTGAAAACAATTTAAACAGTAAAAATCCCAACCCATAGAACAACACACGCACACGAATTAGTCTTTAGTTGGAGCAAAGCTCTCTGGATTGCCACACCTATTAACAACTGGGGAAGAAGCTGAGAAGCGATGCGTTAAATTTGGCAGATAAAACTAAACTGATAAAGTTAAATAAAGCTGAGGGAAAAGAGGAACAAATTCCATTCCAAACAGACAACACAGCAATGAAGAGATTCACGTAGAAGAATGTGGCAGAAACAACATGGCAAAAATACTCCCACACACTGCGTAATGGTAAGGGGACTCTACCAACCTTGGTTCCAATGTGAACAAGAGGGAATTGTCTGGGGAGAAGCACTCAGAAGAAAAAGCTGTGATGCTTGGGGAGAAAATAATGCTGAAAATATTCTTTTGCTGTCATTTCAGCCGGCACTTTAAGTACTGACTTTGTGTCAAAACCAGAAACCAGGTACAGAAAAAATCCACATGATAACCAAGGTCGAGAGAACTTTGCTACTTGAAAAGGGACCCAGAAGGACAAGGATCAGGGACCGAAGCAGATGTGCCAGCGGACAGCCTAATGTCATGTTAAAGTAGCCACTGCTTTACACAAAGGGAAATGACCTCTTCTGTGCTACTGGATGGAGACAATGCAGCATCGTTAAAGCACATGACATCTGTAAGCAAAAAGGAGTATGCTTTTTCATAAATAATGCCTAGCACTGTAGAAATGAGTAGAGGGATTCAGACTGAAAAAAGCTGAAACCAGAACAAAAAAATTCTCCGCAAATCTAAGCATTTTTATGAGACCTACATTTCTTCCATTGATAGCATAACATTAGCTAAATCAGTGGTTTTCCATCTCGCTTTTAATGTGGATTGCTGCATTTTTTCACTAGACATATAGATTCCTGGGCAGTTCCTGAGCCTACTGACAATACGTTTGCTTTTCTTAGCCGCTTGTTGCTGCCCCACAGATTTGTAAGCCACAGGTTGAAGATCTCTGTTCTAAAGGATTTCAGACCTTGGTGCTCAAGACGCAGTCATCTCAAGACCAATTAAAAAAATAAACTAGTGATGGGAATGGAAAGATTCTTCATTTGGCTTAATTATCTAGGGCAAGGAGAAAACATCCCTTTCATCCAGGGCTTGCATAATTGTCCGTTACGGGCTACAGTTTTGGCTTCTCTAAAATGAGTGTCAAAACTCATACTGAATTAAACGGAAGAGGGATTTGACCCATAAGGATTCAGACCTTTTGAAGCATCCGATCTGTCGATCATTGACTAAAAGATCCTGGGAAAAACAGTTCAGTGCTTTCAATGCCTGATAAACCTTTCTACACAACCCCCTTAAAAAAAAAAAAAAAAAATCAACAAAACTCCACCAACCCAAACCAACAAACAAGTAAAAAAGAAAAAACAACCAAGAACCAAGAAACCTGGACTGACTGCCATCTCTGTGGTGTACATGTGCATTTATGAAAGAAAATAAGTTTGCCTATTGCACAAGTAATTTGGGGTTCTTAGGTTCAGGAATGTATATACATATATAACTTATTAAATGGTAGTAGAGTATGGGAAATCCAGAAACTATCAGCACTCAAAAGACTGGTCAAGGCTATCATTACAAATATAGAAACCAGTCTAAGAAACCAGTTATAGTGTGTGTTAGGCTGGTGGACTGGATTTTAAATTAAGTTTTAGCTGGAATGATTTTTTTTTTTTTAGTTATTTTTAGATTCAGCCATGTGAGAAGCACATGGCTCCATAAATACATTTCCCTCAAGAATAAGTTAATGGGGTGGGGTGCGTGGGAGGAAACAACCTAAACAATTCATTTAAAGTTAATAACTGGGTTAAGAATTTTATAGCTTAATTTTTTAAACATTTGTCATTAAAGTGTGATTGACTTCTGTAATAACATACACACATATACCAGCAGCGCATGGGACAGTCGACTGATGGGAGGATTCACATAGGCCCCTATTAGCCTATAGCATCCCTGGCTTCTTCCCAGAGCTAAGAGAGAGGGAAACTATTCAGGAGCATTTTGGTGCCACTGCGGTAGGCTCTGGCTCTGAAATGCCCCACAGAAGAACCTGTCTTTTCTTCTGCTCATTCAGAGAGGGCTTGAGGAGAGTCAGCCTGTGTGAAATCTTCCAGCAATCGTTTCAGAAAACTGTGCATAAGAAAAAGGTAAAGAAAAGAGCAGCCACGTGCTAATGTTCGTATATTTCTACCCAATACGAGAGGGTATCTAGGTAGAGATGAAGATGATGAAGGGCTTGTGCAAGTGAAACTTACCATGTCCTCAGAAGAGGGACGTCATTAGTTGGGATGGCAATGAGCTGTGTTTTTCGGTTTGCTGGAATCTGGATTTCATCTCCCTGCTGTGTATGTCCAAGTGCATATCTGACTGTGGACTTTTTTTTTTCTTAAACTTTACAGAGAAGTTTATTCGGTTGCTTCTACTGTGGACTACTGGCTTTGCCTCTTTTCAACCTACAGATCAAAGGCTTTATATAAAAACAGTGCAATTATGACTAAAATAAACACTTTAAACACTGTTACTGTGATTTCATCCAGACTTTTTTTTTCTAGGTTTGTATTAACACTCAAGTGACTCAATCAGCATTGGTAGCAATAAAATACACATGATAATCCCCTGCTGATCCATCATTTGTACCAAGAAGACTTAAGTGGTGCAGCTTGTATTTTATTTCCTTTTTCTAGCCTCTGTCGAAAGTACATGCCCTTGTGCAATGTACATGCGATACTTAGAAATCAAAAGAACAGCTAATTAATTACATCCCACCTCCTCATATGGAAAATGGATCTAAACTAGCATCTAAAACACAATGTGTTTGCTTTAAATAGCCAAACGCGGAGGGACCAGAGAGATCTGTGGGGAATTTTTGGCACCATATGAAGATTCTTTCAGCCCTCGAATCCCCCACCCTTGAATTCTGTGGTGGGTTAGTAGGGAAAGGATATAAAATTGTGGAATTTTTTTTAAAGGCTTTTCTCTTTGTTTTCTATTCTCCTTGGCTGCGCTCTTATATTTTAATACTGTATAATAGTAAGGAACAAGGAGGGTCATTCAAAAATATTTTTTAATCTTTATTAAAAACAGAACTGCCTTTTGCTGCCGCTGGACCGCATTTACCTACAAAGTCCTAAAATGGCTGAAAGGACTGCAACCATAGCTTCTACTTAGAGGTTTTGAGGGGTGCCAACCCAAGTCTGAATGACTGTAGGCAGTGGAGAATGCCAGTCTCTCACTAAGTTTTTACATGGTGCTGACCACTTCAGTGTCGAAGCATTTCCCAGGGGTCCAAAATTAGATACCAGCATTGCTCTTTTAGTTTTGAACAAAAAAGATGCTTTGCTTTGGACTGACTTTCCACTTAGCCCCCCTTTCATTAAGGCATATTTAACTTTAATTCACCATGATGGGACGGTAGCATGAATTTAAGGGCTTTGGTGAACGAGGAAGGGATTGCTCATGTATTAAGAGCTACAAAGTGCTGCAAGAATAAGAGATGGAGTGAACACTTGGTCTCAGTTGTGATGTGACTTTGCTCTCTTGCCTCCAAGACTAAATGTACATTAGGAATTTTTTATGGCCATATACATATTGAACTTTCAGACTTAATTTTACTGTCTGCATGAGAAAAAAGGAGCAGTAAAGGCCTGAAGGAGGCTTCTGGAATTAAAGAGAAAGGTATAGGGAATATGAGGGTTTAGAACACTGTGTTTAAGAATTCAGAAGTGTTAAGGCAGGCCCAGCCTGTGCCAGTACAGGTGGTGGAATGCCTATATAAGCTTTTCCTTCCTCCACCATGCTGTTCAGTCCTAGCATCTATGGCCATTAGCACAGACCAGCAATAAAGCCCCAGATCACCAGAATGAACAGGCTTCTTCCACATGTGAGGATTTCTACTGCTTGCCCATTTTGTAAAGGATAACGTGGTTCCCTCCCTCCACCCCTAGCTTCCATACCATGGGCAAGATCTCAAACTTCTATACAAAAGAAGTTAAGCTCACTAGTAAAACTTACTGAGTTTAAGCAGATAATCCAAACGTCTTGCTTACTCATAGAGTTCCAGCTACTGTGAGCTGAATTGCTGGCATGATCTCATATACAATGTAGAACACAACTTGGGCTACTAGGAACACTGCCAGCTACACAAAACAATCTGGGAGAATTAGTGGAAAAAAAAAAAAGAGTAATTAAAAAGAGTAAAAAGCCATGCTAAAAATCACATGAAACATTATCATTAGAGCATACACGATCATGATCTTCATTGTAGTTACACTGAAATATTTTTTCACCTCAAAAAGAATGGGGAAAAGACTACTTGAATAAATACCACATATCCACCACCAAAATAAATGGATCGACAGCATCTTGTCCTGAATTATCATGGGAAAAAATATCCACAAAAATTACAGAAACATCACAGATATGCAGAGCAAGTATCTTAGACCAGTTAAAGTATCTATTATTGCTTGTTTTTATCTGTCTCTAAAGGGAAGCTACGTTTGACCTCTAAGGAAGGTCAACAACTTAATTATTGTACTCAAGACAAAGCTACTCCATGCACAGGAAATGAAAGCTAAAGAGAAGCACTTCAAAAAGAAAGGCGTTTTAGCCTCTTAAATAAATGAGACCCACAAAATTCAATATTGTTTTCATACTGATCAAGACTTCTGGCTGGATGCTAAGTGGTGTTCACTGGGTAAAGACAGGAAATCCAGGAGTCTTCCTGCCTCTGCAACACAAGCGTTAGAGCAGGGCAAAGCAGCTCGGAAGATAGTATAGGAAAATGGTCTGCATGGGTGAGGGCTGTCACAGACATACTTTGTTAAAATGTCACATCTACCTGCTTGAGAAAAACAAGATGCTTTCTAGGGCTTAAGAATATATTTTTTTCCAATATTTGTACCCAGTTTATGGGTTACAAGTTAGCACCTCCATAGAAATGACACCGCAGTCTTCAGTGCAGGGTGCTGCAGCTTCTCCTATAGTTAACAGAAACCATTCACAAAGGGCACTCTAACATCCAGGCTGCTTTTGCTGAGCACTCTGCTTATGGACTGAAAACCAAACCCAACAGAACTCTGCATTGTAGCTTGTCCTATTCCCACTCCGCAGCAGAGCCAAGAAGCTCTTCTCACCGCCAGTACCAACCCTCTCCACTCCAGCCTACTCAGACTTTGAAATATTTTCCTGGTGTTATATGGGAGAGGGTGGGAAGTCCAAGAGGGTAAGGAAGTCCCTTCTGGCTCCCTGCCTGTGGTATATCCCCGTCTGTGGGGCTGGCTGATGCTTATTTTTAGCAGCTTACCTGCTTGGTGATGACCCAACAGGATATTTTCCGAGAGTGACTTTCCTGGTGACTTACAGCTTCTGTTGCACTTTCAAAAGTCAGGCATGACCTGGGAGCCTGCATTAAAAAAAAAAAAAAAAAAAAAAAAATGGCGAGTGGAAAATCATTAAGAGGACCTGCGGAAAAATAAGTAGGGGTCATGCAATGAGAGGCTTAATCCCCTCTCACAAGAAGGGAAGTGACTTCAGGTTGCACAGATAACCTTAACTCTGACATTTCTTACCATCTGAATACCTGACAAATTCTTTGGTATATAAAAGGAAGAACAATGTGAGCTGCTCAGTCCTGAAGGGTTTACGAGCTTCAAGAAAGCAATGATCTTTCCAATCCAAGATCACCATCTAATCACCATCTATCCAACAGATCTTTAGTGATATTTTGAACATTTTGTCTGCTACACAGCCTTGTTTTTTCATTTACAATTGGCAGAACAGCCCTGAAACTAGACCCCTCATCAGGTAATTGATGTGATAAGTGGAAACGTTCACAATCCACAATCGAAGGATCTTCGCTGCAGATAAGGCATTTCAGGTCAAAAAGCACCAACTAAGTTCCCAATTCAAAATTGGATGCTTCCTGCCTGTTCCCAGCTACTGGGAAAATCCAAAAAATGTCCCAGGCAGCCAAACTTTCACTAAACTCTGCACAGTGGCTGAGAACTGAATGGTCTGGCTAAGAACGACCGATTATATAAATTTAACACAAACAGATTTTAGAACGGCTGGGACAGGATTTATGTATGTCTGCATGTATGCATTGACAAAGCCCACAGCCTGTATCTGGGACAAGGCTTTCACAGTCACTGCTTCCAGGATGTAAACTATCATTTGTAGCCTTTGTTCTCAAATATATGACCTTGCATTTTGCTGTTTTAAAACACATGTTCAGAGGAGACTAGTTTACCAAGTGATGCAGTTTGCCTTGCAGACTTGACCTATCTTGTTTATTTACCACTACGATGTATCTGCAACTTTTCTAGCAGCTAATTTATTTATTTATTTTTCTTTCAAATCCTTGATATCAATAATAAATAGTTCAAGGACATGAAAGAATCATTGCAGAGCCTTGATAAAAATACCCTCCTGACACCTTCCCATTCAGATACATCCGTTTAGTCATTTAATATGTGCTACATCACACATAGCAATGTTTTACAACTGTTTTGTACAAATACAAACTATATAATATCAAACCTATACTGACTGGTGTCATTCGTGTCACCATCTCTTTAACTAGATTTTGACTATTCCAGTCATCTGATTTTCTTGCAATTGTCTTGGAACTGATGTCAGGTTAACTAGCCTATATTTGCTTGAGGAGTCTGGGAAAAAGGGGACACCTCCATCTTTCTTTTAAAATATGAAACATTTGTTCACTTCAATGTCTCTGGAATTTCCCTAGTACCTTATTGAAGCAAGAATCTCAACAAGAGATGTTGATATAAAGTACAGATTGCTGTAAGCAAGAGAAAAAATCTTGGTCTTGAGGCTTGGAAACAATTTAGTAACTCTTGGTTTCAACCAGATCAGCATGGAAATGGATAGCATTTGTTCCTGTGGATTAGCAATCAGTCCTGGTTTTGATTCTGATGTATTCGGCTTCCTTAGAACTAGATTAAATTTCTGCAATTTACATCCATCTAAAATCTCCAATGTCAAATTACTGAGTTGCACTGACTCCAGCAGCAGCATGATGTGGCATTACCAAGCACTACCTGGTTTCCACCTGTTATACTAAATTTCCTGTGTTCGCACTAAAGCTGGCCCCAGCTTGCAAATATCAGCACAACTTGCCTGAATTGCAGTTTTTATTAGACCTCCTGAAGAAGGCAGTTTCTCCTGGTTTCGAGTTTCATTGGGAAAGCTTTGCTCCAACTTCAACCATTTTTAAGGGTAACGGGGCATCACCACACCTGTTAAAAATGGAGACAAACTGGTCATCCTTCAGCAGAACATCACTACATGACGACATCACTGGGAGACTATTCTTTTTTTTTTTTTCCTTAATCTAAATTTGAAAGCTCAGAGTCTTTGCCTTTTCCCTACCACTAAAGGAATTATCTCCTCCTTCACACTTCTGCATTTTCAGGCTGTGAATACGTGCAGCCATTTTTATGTGACAGCAGAGTTGCACTGAAGTCACAGAGTGCTCTCTGAAGGCCTGACAGGTAAATGGATGGCAAAGAAAAGGAGTTGCTAGATACATGATCAGTAGATACGACTCTGAGGAAAAGCATGAAGTGTGCCCTGAAGTACCCATACCTATGTCCAGTTGACATTTCTCACACGAACACTGAGGGAGACTTTATTCCACTGAAACTTCTGCCTCTTTTTTAACTCTAATGCCATCTGAAATCAGATCCTGAACTCTAGAGGAAAAAGGATACTTAAACACTGATATTGTATTAGGAGAAAGCCAGCAAGAGAGCGAGCTCTTTAGTTAATCATCTGTCTTTAAGAGACTCCCATAGATTTCCAGAAAACATACAGTAAATTCAACTGCATTCCCTCATGCTTGTGAACAAAGACATAGATAGAGAACCTTCCTTCCTTTCTTCCTTCCTTCCTTTTTCTTTCTCTCTTTCTCTCTTTCTCTCTTTCTCTTCTTTTCTTTTCTTTTCTTTTCTTTTCTTTTCTTTTCTTTTCTTTTCTTTTCTTTTCTTTTCTTTTCTTTTCTTTTCTTTTCTTTTCTTTTCTTTTCTTTTCTTTTCTTTTCTTTTCTTTTCTTTTCTTTTCTTTCTTCCCTTCTTCCCTTCTTCCCTTCTTCCTTTCTCTTTTTCTCTCTTTCTATTTCTTTCTCATTTTTTCCTTTTCTCCTTTTTTTTTTTCTTCTTTTTTGTTATTAGTGCACATCATATCTGTTTGCTTAGGACATGATCTTCCTTTCATCAAGAAGTATGGTTTTCACAGATAGGCTATTTATATGGGCACAGGGTCAATCTCTGCATTTTCTTCCACCCCTACTTTCAACAGAAAGAAAAGAAAATTGCATAATAACAGAATAGCCTTCACCACTACTTTTAGGGATGATCCAATATCAGCATTTCTGTTTCAAGAAAAACTCCCACTTTCAACACCACAGAGGTAGTCTGTGGTCTTTATTCTTCATCAAATATCCAGAGGGCCAAATTCCCTGCTGATGTGCATTAGGGTAGAGGCCACTGAGCTCAGATAGATCGAACTCAGTCCACACCATGGTTTCTTACAGTTCTTATGGACTCTGAAGGCTGGTTTCCCTAGATGAAGCTTCAAATGCACTTAGAGAGACAGATTTCTTAAGCTAAAGAGGCAGTACCAGCTCCATTACCATCAGTTTCACACTTATTTATTTAAACATTTATTGAGGAGGTCAAAGTCCTGAAGCGTTTGATGCCTTTTTGTAAATCACAAGCAATCCTTTTCAGTGAATATTCCATGGCAATTTAAAATTGACCAAAAGATTTGTTTAACAAGAATATATGAGAAATCATGCTGGTTTAGAGAGGGATGGAGGGCTCCAGCTATATACTCTGAGCCTTACGATTTGTTATGAAGCAACTTATGGCACATAAAGATCCTTCTACTCCTTAAATGGTGTTTCAGGACACATCCTATATCCATTTAGGATTTTCCATTGATGTTCCTCATATTTGTAACAGAAAGACTGCACTGAAAAGTAGCACTTTAGTTCAAGCAAGCTCCTCTGATTCCTGATGTTTTTGCAGATAATGCCCAAGACAAATTTGAGAGCATTAGATGTAATACACAGCAAATGAAATCCAAGAGTAGCCAGGCAGAGACAGCCAGCATCTCTCTCCAAAACCATAGCAGTGAAGTCGCAGCTGCACACACCTATAGGTGTGCTATTTCAAGTCAGGAGAAACAACCATTGGTAATGACTCCTCTGTTCTGATTTTACTGCAAACGCATCCCAGTCTTCTCCGGCCTAGCTGGGTGCAAACTGACAACAAAAATATGCTGGCTTCCTCTTTCAGTATTAATTCTGCAGGCCTTACATATATTATTTCAAAATCATGGAAACCCGTGAAGAACAACATCTTTTGTCTCCATTAATAATAAAAGATGGAATTAAATGTTATCTTGGTGCACTGATTGCCAGAAAAGTTTCCTTCTGAAGTATAAAAAGCCACAGAAAGTCAATGTGTTTCATTGATATAGCACTGATACTAGACACCTCCAAAAGCCTTTGCTGTGCTTTTTCTCACATGCAGAAAGTGACTAACTCTGGCCATATGCACATGGGTAAATGCACCAATTTCTGCCTGTAACTTGTGTCCTGGGCTGTGGCAAACAAGCACTGCAATTTATACCAGACACTGGAGAATATGAATATTTTCTTTACTACTCAGCTCCAGGAAAGGATAATTACTATAAGCAAAACCAGATGAAAATCTGAGAATATTTTATGATCCACTTTCATTATAAAAAATCTCTATTAGCCTTAGAACAATGGGGCCAAATTCACACTCAGGGTAACATCACTGACATCAGTAGAATACTAGAATTAATTTTGCCCATGGGATCTACTTGAAGATATAACATACTGTCACGGGGATGACAGCCAAATTCTGTGCAGAAAATCTTTCTATACCGACTAATTTGGCATTAAAAAGACAGCACAGCTGTACAAGCAGTAATCCAGTGGGCTGGATCTTCAAGTGCAACTCTGCTTACATCTGTGTGATAAAGCTCTGGTATAGCTACCTGAGAACCTGGCCAAGTGCCTTTTCTAGACCAAATGGGAGATCACAGTATAAATATTATTCAGCACCCAAATTATGTTAATGTGACATTCAGACAAACAAAGAGAAGGATACTGGGAGGTAGAATTTAAAAGGAACCAGGTAGCCAAAGATCTGAATGAAATGCTGATATCCCTTGCTAATCCTTTCTTATCCTGTCTTTTCTCTCTCTCTCCCGCCCCCATCAAGCAGTCTCCTGAACCACATTAAGCTGCAGAGAGAATTAACAAGTAAAGCAGAAGGCTTTTTTTTTTCTTTTCTGTTTCTGTCGTCATTTATTTATTTTTAAATAGAAAATTCTTGTCTGTTTCAGTGATGACGTTTTAATGAATCCATCAATCACTGCAAACTCCAAACTAGAATCCTACATAAAAGAGACCTATTTGTAATACGTGACCTAAGCCCATACCTGACAAAATTAGTTCTCAGGGAGACAATGCAGGTCTTTCACTGCTGTCTCCATGGAATCGTAGATGATTAAGCTGGACAGGGCATCGTGGGTCCTCAAATCCGATCCCCTACACCTTGCATCACTCTATCCCTGCGTTATTCCCCTGGGTGTGTTATCTAATCCTTTGCTGACTGACTGCGACCCACCTTACAACTTCTCTTCCACTGGCAAGTTTTCATCATCCTTTGCCTAAGCAAGCTCTTGATCACCCTTACCACAGCCTTTAGTTCCCCGTATTGATGTTTTTCAGGGTGTTTGGATGCATACTATCTCCTGTTCCCTAAATTATTTTAGATCTTTTCAACATTGCCCTTTGCTTTTCTTACTTCCTTATTCATTTGCTCTGCACATCTTAGTGCTGAAGGTCCTAGTTCAAGGGCAGGCCAGTAAGTGCTGCATCCCACATTCATAGCCAACTCTGCCTTTTTTGGCTGCTGCCATGTGCAATAAATTCCCCAACCTCACTACATCATGACTCAATTTTTTGCTTCCCTTTTTATGGCTAACAGACTGATCACAATTTGCTTTCATTACCTTTGCACCATTTCTCTGGTTTGCACCATTTGGCAGTTCTCAATTTATTCCTCTGCTTTCTTACTACAGTACAGCTTTTCTTTGCTGATCTGCCACTTACCCTACAAAATTTGAGCTTATTTCTCACACCCTGGTTGAAAGGATTACTTAACCAGTTGGGTTGAGAGCATTCTTCCTGCTAAATCCTCTTTCCCAGGGCTCCCAGCAGCTATGCTTCTGAGACACAAAACACTAAGATGATTTTTAAAAGCAAATTTGACTAAGAGAATATCTGAACTGACTCTATATTCAAAGATTCTGAGCTCTTTACTGACTTAGTTTTGGCTCCTGTTGATTTAAATTTACACAGATGAGTTAAGTGGTGTGACATTTGGTGTGCTGCAACCATGGACAAATCCATAGACAAATAACCATGCTGCCTTTAGGAGGATCAAAGAAAGCAGTTGCTGCTCCCTCGTGGTCATCATCATCACCCCCTATTCTGAAAGCTACTATAACTAAACTGTGCTTCTATCTTTGATCTTCTGTGTTCTGTCTACAGGGATGCTTCTATCTATGCTCTTGGTTAAGTCAAAGTGAACCAAGGTAACAAAGGCTTACTACTGAAACTGTTTAAATCAAACCATGCTTGCAGCCTCATGTGATCACTCAGATAGATAGGGAGACTGTTACAAACAGCAGTTTCTAAAGCAACCGGGTATTCCTGATCTCAGTGATTTCTCCCCACTCTCCATCCTTTTCCACTTTTTTTTTTTTTTTTTTTTACCACTTGTATTCAGTGAGAACACTTTTCCATCTCCTTTCAGGACTGTCTGGGATGACTATGAAGCAGATGAAGCAGTTTAAAATCTTAGGTGGCCCCTCAGTTTTCAAAGAACAGGAAGAGACCAGGACACTTATATTGTATACAATATAGAAACCAAGGCTTAGAATTGTTATCGCACAGCTGACCTCCTTTGGTGCTCACCATGGATGGCATCCCACAGTAAATCTGCAGTAACAAAGTGAATGGCACTTTCAAACTTGTTAGAGAAAAGTATCTTCTTATTTTGGGACCAGCAATTAACTCTTTGCGTTCAGCATGCCTTTATTCTTTTGAACTCCATTGTCCCCCACTATATTTACTATCAATAATTTTCTTTTTGTGTCTGTTAAAACCCAGCACGAAAACCAGAGCTCTTGTGCCTGCTTCTTGCTATTTTACACTTGGCTTTACTTTCTGTTGCCCATTTTGGTCCTGGAAGGCTAGTATTGCAAGTGGCGAAGTGGAGATTACCCTCAGAGAAGTATCTGTTTTAGATGTTCACTTCTCAGTGATCAAGCACCCCCAAATTTCCTTCACAGAACTATTTATGAGGACCTATATCCCTTTTCATTATATTTGAATTTTCCATTAGGACTGGAATAATTCATTGGAAAAACTATGGGGGCATCTCTATCTTAAAGCACTGCCCTCTCTGTGGCAGAGTTGTCCATGATGTGTTTCCACAGTATCACTTGTCCTGAAAGAAAGACAATTCCTGTTACCTTCAGCTTTCCTTATTTGCTTTGCCACTAGTTCACATCTAACATTCCTAGTTATGGAAGACAAGGCATCTCTCCGAGCTTTGGCTCGATATTGTTCCTCCCTTGTTCTAAACAATTAAGGGACCCGTCCACAGACACCCATGTCATACTGGTGTGGTGGGATCTCCTCTTCTCTCTTGCTTGTCTGAAAATCAGTCTGTCTTCTTTTCTCCCTCGTTCTGCCTTGTGGAGTCTCAGTTCTGGCTGTCTTCACTGTCTTGTCATTTTGTCTTTGGGGGATAGTTTCCCTTCTTTTCTTCTTTGCTACTGTTTCTTTTTTTTCTTCTCCAGTAAAACAAATGTGTGGCTCAGCTTCACCTCTCCTGCACTACCAAATTCCATCCTCCCTCTTGTACTTGGGTAGGGTTCTCCCATGGATAATTCTCACCTTTTTGTTCTCCAAGCCTTCTTCTTCGGAAGGTTTTGTGCTGTAGCGTTTTTGCAGTCTTCTCAACACATTCCTCAATCACATCTTCGAATTCCTGCCTGAATTTGAAGTTACCTCCATGTGCCTCTTTAGCTCTTGCATTGTTTCCTCTATTGCTGCGATCAAATCATGTTTTGCATCTACATACATGTATTGCATATCACAACACATTGATGTGCAACTGGGAGCTTCTTCAACTTATTTGTGATCTCTTTCTTCTGACTATTTGAAAGGCTTTTTCAAAGGTGCCTAATAGAGTTAGGTACCAAACTTCCACTGGTATTTACTAAGTGCTAGGTGCATAGATCTGCTATACACAACAGAGAAACAGGAGACTATCACGAACTGTTAAGCAATAAAAATCCCTGCAACATGATCTGTTGTGGTTGGACATTTTAGTGAAATCCTGGATAGTCACTTGCAAAAAAGCTGACATGCAGGGTTTGGATTTAATCTTCACATTTCCACTCAAACTGTGGCATTGTTTGAAGACAACAGCTTTGGGATCCTGGCAAAAGAGTAAAACTGTCCGAGCTGTTCCACTCTGGTTTGAATTATCTCTCTTTTTATTTATTTATTTTTAGCTTTGAAGTCTGTGTACTTTAAAAATCAATGAACATCATATTAACAAGCAGACACTAATTACATTTTAACAAACTCGAAAGGCTTGGCTACAAATCTTTGAAAAGATAAATTCACATTTTAAAAAGCTTCCTAATCCAAATGGCATCATTGGAGCAAGACATTGACAAAGCCTGCACAGAATGGAAATGTTAAAAGAATTTGTTTTCCAGATTTTTTTTCTATAATTTATAATTAGTCCTCACTATTGTACTGTCTTGTACATTAGGTCTGGTAAACAGAGTATTTATGACTTTTACAGGATTAACGGAGAAGTCCTGAGATGTAGAAATGAAAAGATTGCTCAGATAATAACAACGCTTAGCTCTTTGATAGCTCTTCTTGTCTGTTCAGCTTAGTGTTTTACAAATAAATCGGGATCACTATCACAGTTTTACAGAGGAACAAAAGTGAGGCAAAGAACATTAATGTGTCTCATCTGCAATTACTTAGCAGAGAAGAGACAGAACAGAATTAGTTTTCTTGCATCCAGCGTGGAGCTCTGGTCCACAGGTTACACTGATTTGTGGAGAAGAATAATTTTAAAAATATGGGTACTGGAGTGTGCAATGGGAGTCAGAGAGTTCAGACCAGGATATTCCGCACATAGGGAAATGTCAAAAGTATGCATACATGGTCCATGAATTATAAAAAATATCATGCCTCATCCTGGCTGCAAGTAGCTGCATCCTTGGTATTAGGAATTTTTGAAGAGCGGCTCCCACATGAAAGTAGGATCCCCAGCAATAAGCACAACAGTTTCTGCACTGTGCACAGAGCCAAGTCATCACGAGGTTTGTGTGGTAACAAGGGGAGAGTAGGACACACACAGGATATTTGTGTCAGAGCAAGCTCCAGAAAACACACAGAGGAAGCTAAGCTTTGGTAATGTCCCCATTGATTTCATCACTTCTGTGCTATTCCCGAGCAGCTGCTGGAGACGTCAATAGATGAGAATTCCAGTTCAGACTAGAGGCTATCTGCAGCACAGCAAAAGGTAGCCTGTGCCAAGAAGCATTCACTCAGTGCTGTGCCATGGACTGTGGTGGAGGGCACACTGGATGCCGGTAGGCCTAGCTGTCCACTTCTTGCTGTGCTCTGAACAGACAAGACAGACCTGCTGCCTGCTGTGCTGGGAGTGGAAATGGAACTACAGCAGATTAAGTGCACAAATGCGATGGTACTTAATGCTTTGCCATGGCATGAGAAATCAAGTTTGGTGTCCCAGGAACTACAGGATACATATACTTTAGCCCACCACACAATGCTAGAATTATCTCATGTTCACAGAAAATTCTTTGAGGCAATTTCAGTGGTGATGGTAGAAAAGTAAGCCTCACCTATCACGTCTGGCACTGCTGTTCCATGTGACACACAGAACATTTCCTCCATCTGTTACTGCAAGTACTTGACTTACCTTTGAGAATCAAGCTTTTAGACATCCTACTATGTCCTGGTTTCATGGGTACATCTTCTGGTTAAGCTGCTTTGCCAGGAAGAGACTCATCTACTGGAGTGACCCATAGGCCACGTCCTTCTGTACCTGCAAAGAAGAGGGTGCTGTCATACCTGTCCTGGAGCCACATCACATTTAGACCTGGCAGTGTAGCACAGGCAATTGTCATCATACCTGCAGCATTGGCATCCCAACAAGGATGACAGTGAAAGCATCACAACCATCAATAAAGCCATGCATTATTATTATTAGAATGATCTCTGAACCATTTTCAGCATCAATTCTCTATAGAAGGTGGCTCAAACACTACTGCAAACTTGGTTACCCTGACAGCACAAGCTGTTGAACTCGGGTCTATTGAGAGCAATTAATACCTGTTGGCCTTTGCACAGCATCTGGCAGAAGTGATTGTCTATAAAACATAACAGGGTACTAAGTATCAGGGTCATCTGCTATTGCACCCTATCTATCCTGCCTTCTCTTCATATACAAACTGGAATCACACAATGTGTAGCATCTCTCTGCCTGGTTCACAGTCACCATTCTGACATTAAAGACAAAAATTTCCTCCTAACTGGTTTGAAAGACCCACAATTTCCCACTAAGGGACAGAGTGAGAATCTCATTATCTTGTGACTGATCTGCAGTGAGCACAAACAACATTAGATGTGTGAGTAAACAAAGGAAACACCTAGATACTTTTTTTTTCTGATCTGCTGAGAAGGCATCTGGAGGCTTGAAAGTTCATCTGCCAATACTGGAATGACATCTGCCATTTCTCAGCTGGTGGTGTGGTTTCTTTAAAATTTGGTCCCAATCTGTGTCTTAATTTGAAGAACAATTAAACTTTATGCACAAATAAAAAGCAGATCCTATGTTAGAGATACTCTATTGGATTTCTAAGCAGGCTAAAAAATGCACAATTAAGTAAACACCTTTATTGTAAATTGCTTTTCTTACATCATTATTTTTCCCTGTCTCAGCAGGACTGGGAGATATGCAATGCAACTACAAACAGAAAACATTTTGGTAATAAATAAATAAAAGAAAATTCAAATCCTACCTTAAATAAATCTAATCCCATATCACGGTCCCTTGTGAAGAACAGCCACTGTGAAATAGTCCGGAGATGTCAGCGTTCAATTCCCTTTGAAACAAAGGCAGGCAGCTCACCTCATACTGACAGGTTCCTTCAGTTTTAAACCAATGGTATTGACTTCAAAGCAAGATTTAACCTGATCTACAGCGGTATGAGTGGAAGATCAAACTCAATCTTGGTTCAATAGCTTACACAGTGCAGATGTGGTTCAGCTTAGAAACTTAGCACCATCAGTAGGAAACTTTTATTTGAAAATGAAAGATTAAAGTCTGCAGGAGCTGATGAGGATACCAGGAAAAGCAGGCAGAGTGACGCAATGCCTACACAGCCAAGTGATACACTTCAGGTCCTCTGAAGCTGCCAGTGTGCTTTCCCTGAGACCCAGAGGATGCAAACTAGTAGAATAGGAACAACATTGCAAAGAGGGAGGAGAAATGGATGAGGGAACCAACTTGACAAGCAAGATAAGCTCAGGAAATGAAGGCTTTCTAAAAGATGAGGTGGGATAAAAGTACAGGAATAAGCAAACAATTCAGTTACTCTGTCAAAACGACAACTTGAGTCTTCTCCTAGCCTGAAGGTCAATCAAGATTTTAGGTAGGATAACAAGATTCTAGAATTGTAGCTTGCCAACAAAAAGTTAGCATATGCACACTTACATTTCCACTAGATTAAAATGTGACAACTCGAACAAGTTTTATTTATGGAGGGCAGTTCTTTTTCAAAACCACCTAAAACAATTATAGAGAACTACATCTCATAAGAACATGCTTTTTTGAAGAGGAAATATATTCTAGGAAATGTGATCCTTAGGCTACAGGTGCTAATTCTGTAATAAATACTTTTTTTTTTTTTTTTTTTTTTCCCCTAAGTTAGCTAAAATTGGGTCTCCAAGTGCTGATCTTTAAATCTATTAAAATTGATGTAAATATGGAAAAAATCCACTGAAATTGCATTGGTGGAAAAGGCAGTGCCAGGCCATAACTAAGCCTCATGTGGAAAATTTAAGAGTCTGGAGTTCCTGGGAGTTTTATTATTGTACCAGTGGAGCAGGGATTTCTCCCCAAATGTTGCCCACACTCAGGGATAGTCAGCCTGTACTTTCTCTAATGTGTAAAGGATGGAAGAAATCAGAAGAGAGCATATAATAAATCAACTGACAGACTCTGAAAAATAGCTGTCCTGTCTCCTTAATATGAGAGAGACTAATGTTCTGAGGGCAGGAGGAATTTGGCTTTAGACAGAAAACATTCCCCTATAGGGGGACAAAAAGTGATCACTCCGTAGCTTAATCAATCTCAGACCTCTCTTTGAGGAAAATAACATGTTGCCTGCAATAGCATGTGCAATAATGTTTGCTGAAATATAAACTATGGCCATATACCCCAAGATGGAAGGTCAGAAGTCAACTGAGGATCTGGCCACAGATGTTCGGCAATAGAGATCAAAACGCAATATATCACGCTCAGTGCTTTTCCTCAAGGAACAGGTTGCAGAAATATCTCAACCCATCTCCTTCACAGTCAGTGCACTCACCCTGCATGTAACAAAGCTGTAAATCACAAATTGCCAGGTTACTCAAAGACAAAGTTCACCTTTCCTAATTTCTCTCTGTCCTGTATCTCAGTATTCTAATATTTATACAGTGAATTTGCTCTTATCCACCAACACTGCTCCCTTGAACCTCTGCAATGTTTTTCAAGTCCTTCTACCAGAGTAAAGAATCACATGACACCATTTAGTCCTCCCCCAGACCTTGATATATGTTTCCTAAAGCCGACATTTGATATTATGGAATGTGTTGTAATCAATTCTTAAAGTTATAGCACCACTGGCTTTTTATTAACTTGCACAACAACAACAACAAAAATCCAACAAAAAAATGGGCCCTCATAACCAATCAGCCTTGTTATATCCTGAAAGCAGCTTTAACAAGCAGGGAGTAATATAGTGTAATTGGTACTCCGCAATTTAATTGTTCTGTTCTTAAATCTAATATTGCAGCTGTGGGTTAAGTTTACACCATAGCTTTCAAGAGAACATGAAAGTGTGGTACATCTGTGCAACAGAAAGCTAAACATCTCTCATCTGATGTGTTTACAATGACATTTGATAGCGTGGAATGGTTTGGAGTTCATTCTTAAAGCTGCAGAGCTGCTTTTCAACACAGCAAAAAAAAGGGAAAAAGCCTCCTTCAAACAACTCAGCCCACATAAGGCTGATGGTTATGCTGCTGCAGGCATTGCAGGGAAACTGCAGGCTGTAACATTTCCTTCAAGTGTTTTTGAGCATTTGTCACTCGAGCAGTGGAAAAGAGAACAAGGACATCTTCCCCTCAGATGACATAATCAATTATTTGAAAAACAAACCATTCAAAAAGTCGGCAACCAGACACGTAAAACAACCCCTGACATTCATAAACCAGACAAGAATATTTCACGAAATGTTATTAAGTGGATGACCTTAGCACATTTAGAAATGGTGGAGTTCTCAGTTTAACAGGTGGCAGAACTGCATACGGCATCCTGAACTTCACGTTCTGTGTAACTATCAGCTTCAGCATTATGTACTTGTTAGTGAATTTATTAAGCCCGTAAGTAGTTCAAGAAACTTAGGAATGGGCCCATAAATGTCATCTGCAGTTTGTGAACTGCAAGTATCTGACTGTTTTGATCAAGGTTTTTACGGGAAAGTTAAACAGTTATTAAATTAATTTACTACTGCTACATGAAAAGGGAGTAAGCCTGCTGAAGAACTTTCATTGTGATGAGATGTGGAAGGCTGTAGTTCAAATGCATTAGAAGAAAAGCATTCTTGTTTATTTCTAAGCCCCCAGTTTTGTACATTATGAAGCTTATAGTGTATTCAAGTGGCAGAGAAAGGGTCTGTGGAAGGAAGGAGACGTTTCCCTTTCCCATAATCTGCTGTCAGAAACAACTGATGAAACTACTTTTCTTGTTCTCAGCGTTTGCCTTCTTCTAATGTTTTCTGGAGAAAGGCATGATAGGACAGATTAGTTAAGAGGTCACTTTCTGCTCTTTCCTCGGTAGCAATCCACAGCGATGGCTTGATTTATGCTCTTCAACAGACAGAATCCAATTTCACTGAAGAAGTTCAGTTACATCATCATACTACACTGGAATCCATTCAGTTTTTAAACTTTATTATTTCAGTCACAATTACGACTATCTGAAGCCTCTTCATAAAAAGGGGCCATAACAAAAGCTGTACACTAGCAACTTGATCAATGGATGCATTCATTCTGCATCAAAAATACCGTAAGAAGGACAGATCTCCTGGGGAGGCAAATCTGTATCAATAGTTCAGTCTCTTGAATACAGAAATTTGATACAATAAAATGCAACAACAAAGCTTCCCCTCTTTTCAATTAACTGAGAAACAAAAATTGTCCTTAGAGGGGAAGAAATGCATTTGTATTTTTTAGTTTCGGGGTTTTCCCCCCTTTTCATAGCATCATAATGTTCTCTTCATGGGTGGAAAACTCAATCTTCAAGTTCAAACCTAGTTTCTTCATACAGTTCGGGATGGGATGACTTGGAATACCGGGAATATTTCAGTTGTAGAAAATCACCCAATTCATCCAGAGCATTCAAAACCTGTAAGACCATCACATTGTGTCAATTCTCCTGGAAAAGATATGAAGTTCTACTGACTTTTATGTTACAGAAGAAAAACAACTTCCTAAAAGCATCAGTTAAAGAAAGGTGAAAGGGCAAATTTTGCTTTTACTCTCCCATAGAGAATGTTCATGCAGTCATAGATGCACAATAACATCCATGAGAACAGAATTTACTCCTTCAGAAGGTTATGGTTTATCAGTCAGTACATGAATTGAACACAGATTAAAAAAAAAAAACAACATTCTAGAAGCACGGTGAGATAATAATCCAGACAAAAAATTATCGTTACTTGCGAGAAAGGTAATACTTCTACACTTCTATATTGATCCTGAAGACTGCAGTTGTCACTATGTTTTATTGGATGGGACTCAGCACACAGTGCTGATCACAGTCGTCATAAATACGCTGAACAATTTAAGGTATTTCTAGTGCATTCCATTGTTTTCTTGCGTTAATATCACAGGCATAATTAATAATGCATTAGGGTTGTAATACAACTTGCTGAGCAGTGTCCTCAGCTCTCACTAGATTCAAAAAGTAGCCAGGGAACTTTAGACCACAGAGAAACAACTCAGTATCTTGTAGCATCTGAACCATGCTCAAGAGCTGCCAACCTTTTGGCATCGAAAAGGAAAATAACAATTTTGATTGTGAGCGGAAAGGAGTATTTTAGTAATGGTTAATGCAGAGAGATAGTTTCAAAGTCATTAAGGAAGTTATTATTGGGAGCTTGCCCTTTAAATGGATCTTTCCTTTTCTTAGTTCCAAGCCAAGAGTCAAAAAAAAATTTGCCAAAGGGAAGTTTTCATTGTGCCTGTTACCTGTTGTTACACTGGATTTAGGAATGTTCACAAAGTGATTGCCCTAAAAAAACCTTTCCGTCTGTATGTAATTAAACTCAGGGCATTTCCATTCTCCCATAGAATAAGAACATTTAAAGAATGCCAGAGTTAGTATAGCAAAGGTAAAAGCACAGCACATTTAAGAATGATAGCTGGGGAGTGTTTCAGACCTTCACTTGTACCAGGAAGCAGGGATGTGCAGGTAGCAGAAGAATACATGCAGTGATAGCTTACAAAAGTAATGGACTTGACAGTTGAGGGTGGAGGGTGATGAAGCAAAGCAAAGCAGCAACCTCAAGAGATTAACCTTCAGATCAACCTCATTGCCTGTTACCAGTTACATAAGCCAAAATCCACACTGTCAAACAGTAAAAGATGACAATGACCAACACATGGACATAGCTATGCCCTGCTCTACACAATTTTATCTTTCTGGTATTATGCCCTGCTAATAACTACTGCACCTTTAAGAGCAGCAGGAATTTTGCACTGCACACGTGCAAAGCAGATTTTTCGGTGTTGTCTGAGAGGGGTCTACACTGGCATGGGAGCTGGTCAGCCAGGCAGGGCTCCCTCATCAACCTCCATATGAATCTCAGGATGCAAATGGGAGCCAGGGGCTCTCTGCAGGCACAGATGCTTGTCCGCAAGAAGTGCCATCTCCTACTCAAATGCCTTCTGTATTCACAGGTGTGTGAGTTTTTTGTTGCCTTTTTTTGTTTTTTTTTTTTTTTTTCTTTGAGCATGGTACTTGTGCAAAGAGAAGAAAAAGAATGCTTGAAATCTACTGTTAACCCTCTGCGTTGCCTGCCTCTAAGTCGGCTTGCTCTGAGAATGAAAGAACGTATATCAAGTCAGGCCAAAAACATCTTTGGCAAGAAGGGGAGATGGAAAATTTCAAGGAGTTTATTTTAAACACATTTCTGACTGTGTTGGAATGAGGGGTTAATTTTGAAGTCTCTACATAATCTTAATAGCATTTCTGGTGTCAGAGAAAGATACAGAGCTGAGAGAGGCCAGACAGCACCAATTAAACCTCATTAGGTTCAAACCATTCCAAATACTGTTTTCAGTTGCTACCTGTACCCCCAAGGCTGTCTCAGGTACTTCTGCAATTCAAGAAACACGTGGAAATGTAGAGTGAAAAATGGTATGGAAAAAACGATTTGCAATTATTTCCATATCGTTTCAGGTTTCCTACTCTGATAGTTTTGACCTAGCAGTTAGCTTTTGTCTTGCTGTGCTTTTCATGTAGGTCTTTATTAGTTGTGGCAGGCTTGGTCACTATTAGAAATAGAAGAACATAACAAGTTAACTGTCCCATAATCTGTTTTTAAAAATAAAATATATAAGGCTAAAATGCCTTTAAAGATCAAGTGACAAGACCAGAAAAACAGAAATAAAAATGAATTATTGAGATTCAAAGTAACAGACACACAGCTTCTCCCAACCCCCTTTGCATCTGAAGTTAATTTTAGCAGGACATCTGCTGTGCTTACCGTGTCTAACATCTCCCGTGTATGTGCAGCTGACACACAAAACCGAGCCCTGGATTCTGTGATAGGAGTAGCTGGAAACCCAACCACAACCACCCCAATATTTTTTTCTAACATGCGTCTTGCAAAGGCCCTAAGGAGGGAAGAAGAAAAAAACAAGAGTAAATTATCGCTAATAAACTGACCGCAAAGAAAAAACATTCAAGTATAATACAACAATGGGCAGAATCCTGTCTTCAATTGAAGTGGATGGTAATATTCCCATTTAATTCAATAGGAGACAGAATTTTACCAGTAGGATTGAGATTTTTTGCTGTTTAACAGCTCGCGAAGCCATGTGGGTGTCAAATACTAGCAGTACGATGGCAAAAAGTGTACTGTAGTAGAGAACCAATTCAGTTATGGTAAAGGCTTGGAGTGCAAATCAAAACCTCTGGGCACTAGCAGTCCCTAAGCACTGAAGAAACTGTGCCTCTGGAAGATGTGAGAGCTGTGTTCCAGCACATAACATGACCCAATCTATGTGATGGTTTCCTTGCTCCCACAATTACTCTGCCTGATTAGGAACGTTTTGCGTAGTGTTTACTACACCTAAAGCACATAACCACCCTAAGTTACCTGCAAAGGCTCTCTACAGTTTGGCTGTTGCATTACACATTTCTCAGTCAGTCCGTAAGTGCTGCTTGATGGTACTGAATGGTAAAACAACTCTGTGCAAAGTGTTCAAGTATCAGTATCAGATGGAGATAAAGAGCATCCATCAAAAACAATTCATATCTCAAAGGCAATATGTCTCTTTTAAGAATTAATAATTCAAAAAAATCCAAGTTCAAAATGTAATCAGAAGTGTTAATCCAGAGCAAGATAAAGAGGTTTATAGAAAGTTTTTAAGGTGATACATACTGGAACAATTCAAAATTATGTCTAGGGGTAAATTTGAAATAGAACGTAACTAAAGATGAAATCATCTAACAAAGTATGTTTGTTTTGTGAAGCATCTACCAAACATAACTACATTTTTCCCAGTTCATATGAAATAAACTTTGAATTTGAATGGTGTTGTTTTTGCTGAGAAGGTGTTTTCAGTACTTACCCTATCTTACCAGGCATATAAAGGAGTAAGGGGACAACAGGAGAATCATCATTGCCATAAATGATGAAGCCCATTTCGTGCAGTCGTCTTCTGAAGTATCTTGTGTTTTTCCCTAGCTGGCGCACTCTTTGGAGCCCTGAAATGTGTCAGTCAGGAGAACAGTCAGTGCAAACATCATAACTGGAATCTAGTAACAGCCTGGAAAGAGGGCCATAACAGTTCAAAAAGCTCAGCTGAAATATATATATTACCATTTGATTCAGAAGAAGAACAAGAACATAGAATGAGCAAAGTGCAATTATATTGATTATTATGGCATTGTAGGACAGACGGCTGACACTTCCATACTTGTGAGGTGCCTTTCCACTGCCAGAAACGTCTTGTTTCATGTCTTCTGGAGATGTGATTTGTGAACAATTCCCTTTATTGTATTGCACTGAATAAAGCCTGCTGAATGACACACCCGTAGAGAAGCAGTTACGTGTCTCTAGGGATACAGGACATATAGATAGAGTATGTACTTTCCCAACACAATTCACTACAAGGGAAAACATCTTATGTCTACAGAGACCTTGATACATATGTCACTATATCTGTATATTTTCTCATTAACAACATTCTGCAGGGCTCCTCTTATACCTTAGCCAGTTCTGTGCACATAATTGTTTCTGTTTTTTTTTTTTTTTTTTTCCATAATAAAACTTAAAGTAGAAAACACTGCATTTTAGATCAGCTCAAACTGATACTTCCTTTTTCCTTAGTTTTTCAGGCAAAGGCAAGGCATTCAATAAACTCTTATTACACCAAGTCTGATATTCTATAGTGTGCTGTCAATATTCAGCATAATTCCAGTTATTATAACGTGCATCTAAACGTGTAAACCCTTGCTTAGTTCTCCTAATTTTTCATTCTGAATGACTTCCTATAGTAAACTCAAGGACAATTTTTTCTCATTTTCTTTTTCAAAGTAAATGAGGAATGCTGAGGTGGAAAGTGTGGCAATCCCATGTGATGCTTCCTACTCCTTTCTCCAGATCCTAGAGGTCTGTGCTGAACATCTCTCCTATACATTTTGTCACTTACATCAAATAACTCATCCACTTACATCCATAGGACTGCTTTTGGCTACATGCAAGCATTTACAGAGTAGGTAAGTTGTGGAATTCTATGCAGTTATGACTGTACGTATTGCTATATCAAGCAGACCCTCAACTGGGGAGAAGAAAAAAACTAGGAAAAGAGTAGTAAAGCGTAGAAAAGAGTTAAATTCAAAAATAAATGTTGTATTGTGGTCCTTATTTGCACAAATTCATTAGAAAAACATATGACAGATCTCTAGTTTCTAAGATACGTTTTTACCGCTGTTTATTTGTGTATGTATTTTTAAACAGAGCACTAAGCCTTACCTTCCTCCTTTAAGCAGCTAGTGCAATTGTAGACAGGAAAAATGGGAATGAAAAAGAAGGGAACAAGAGAACCTACCCAGACACAAGCTTAAGTTACAGAATACCTTAACATTTGCTTTAAGAATTTTCTTGCTAGTTCTTGAAAGGATACGGAGTCTAAGAATCAGCTGTTCAGTCCCTGTGTCCTCTTATTTTACTATTACTTTCTCAGTATTACAATCTGACAACAAACTTAAGTCATTCACATCTTTCAGACACAAATTTTGTTCCATGCATTGTCCCTGGCCTCACTCAGTCACTAATTCAGGGATGCATCTCCCAGCAAAACCAAAAGCAGGGTTGAAAACTATTATTTTTAGTGAAGGGAAAAAAAAAAAAAAGACCAAAACCAGCAAAGGAAAACACACTTAACAAGTCAGCTCAGCCGTTTCTTTTGTAGTGTCACTAAGATGATTTCTGACAAGGGCAGTTACCTCCCTATGCACTGCATACAAAAGGGAAGAAGCCACACTCATCATTACTGCAGACAGGGGCTAGAGGATGCCCTTTCCTCACTCCACCTGCATGATATTTCACCAGCTGGCTGATATACGTGCTGCACATCTAATGCTGTACCTCTTGCCTACCTGGATGGTGCTACCTACTTGGTACCCACACATTGCTGCTTCCCAGTGCCCCCAGCACCAGTCCTGGGTTCACACTGCCACACAATGAATCAAGCCAGGTCCCTCACCTGCCTGACCCAGCCAGAAGGAACCACATTACTGTCAAGCAGATTGATTCCCTAAGCATTATCACTGTGCAGGTGCTTGCACCTGCCCAGCAGAGATGGTGTGAATGCATGGTAGGAGTGGGATTTAGTGGGACAACATCTCTGCTACATCATTGTCTTTCCTTTCTCCTTTTCATCAGCCCATCCTTTCCCTATCACTTTGATCATGTCACCAGACATGAGCACTGAAGTCCCCAGTACAACTTATTTCCTTTTTTTTTTTTTCCTTTGCTTTTAAGTTGCCTTTGTGCAGATGTACTTTGTTTTCCAACTCCATTTCCTTTTTCCTTTGCCTTTTGTTCACTTCATTCTTCATTCACTACTTTCTGCTGTCATCATTCTCTGACTGGGTGCCTGTTTGCTGATGTCCCATCTTCCTCTTTGTAACCACAACAGCCAGTTAGGCAGTGACATCCGCAACGTACCATCTTCGGCAGATTCGTCCTCTGACCACATTCTGCCACAGCTACTGCTGAGGCTTTTCTTCCTATTCTCTCTTGGCATGGGTGGGGATCACCACACCTACGTAAATCTCTTCTCCACTAATCATTTCTGAGTGCATGTAGGTTTGAACAAGATCTACTGCTTCATCTGTTCTGTATCTTCCCGAGTCAAGGTTCTGTCGATGTTCTGGCTGGGAAATTTATAGGGAAACTGGGACTTGCTTCACAGTGATCAGTGTTTTGCTGAACAAATTAAAAGATCTCATAAAACCGGTGCATTTGTAACTTTATGCACAAACTGCCCACACAGACAACCTGTTAGTTACAGTTTCAGTCATTCAGCTTAAAACATTCAGTGGAAGAGATCTGCTGGGTTAGAAAAGGCCACAAATAGTTTAACCATCTCTCTAATGCTGCTAAAACAAAAACAGCTGTGCCAGAGCAAGGAAAACAAATGAAACACAAAAGCATCCTACTACAAAGCTTTCCAGTCACTAATAAAAACAATAGCCTGTGGTATTTCCAAAAATATTTTTGGTGTAGTAGATCTCAAAGAACCAGGAGGAAATATTAAGGAGGAGGAGGAGAGATGGGGGTAGGGGAGGCTAAGGAAATGGCTAAGGAAAAGGGTTAGAGAAGAACTGCAGAATAACGTGCTTGAGGAGAGAGAGTTTTCATAAAGACTTTACCAGCAACTCCTGAACACCCAAATGACAGGGAGGTGGGTGCAGGAGTGACCTCAACTGGGGGCTGGAAATCACCACTGCTTCTTGCTATCTTAGCAGCCCCTAAGCTAGTTTCCAAACTCCCAGCCTCCAGCATTTGAAACTACTAGATTTTCAATTAGGGAAAGTTTTCATAAATGCAGATGTTCTTGGCGGATGCAGTTTAATACTTGCCGCCTTCTCCTTTCTATTCAGCTGTTTACCACAAAGCTGGAAACAAAGTGTCAGCCATGCAAGATTCCAGGCCCTTCGGTATTTATCAAACCATATGCTCACGGCCTACAGTTGATCATTTTGTCTCTCCTTATTTTAGGTACCAGGAACTCAGATTCCAAAGCAAAAGAAGCCTTAGAGCTGAAAGAGTAATTTCAGGCAAACCCCCCAAATGTTGAATACCTCCCTCCTTTTCCAGTCCTACCCTGCTAAATCCATAACCTTAGCCAATTTTGCGATGGGTCGGATTCCCTTTTGAAAACCCCCTTGGAATCCATTCGAAGGAAGCCAACTTTGATGCAAAAGAGCCACTTCAATGTTTCAGAAACATCCCAAAATAGTAATGTCACTTGCAGAGATGCATTAAAGAGCCAAATAAAAGATCAGAGCATTCACATATATCTGGAGGGAGAAAAAGCACATTAGGAGACGATTGCTACACACACTGTACTTGTGGGTGGGTGGCTGGGAGGAACCTACTTCTTTACCAAGTGTCAACACTTTCCTTTCTCATGTTAAGCTTTGTGGTCAAAGACCACATACACACACCATATACACAGCCATCTTCTAGGCTGTCCCGATAAGAGCAATAAAAGCCTTAAAGTTTGTAACTGTATTTCAACGCTTTTTTCTTTCCTTTATGGGACCCTCCAACGTCAGATAAGAAGGCAGATCTGAGCAAAATGTTTATTTTGGTCTCATTGGCCCAATTTTTCCCCCACACTGCAGATTAAATCAGCATAAGAGTGATGGAATTCAGCTTAGAATCAGATCTTAGTCCAAATTTCACTGTGGTATGTTTAATCACAGGCACTGTATTTAAAAGCTATTTTCTTTGATTCTTGAGGCTGTGATCTTGAGTCTTGTAGTCTTCTTGCTAACCTCCTCCTTTTATGAGCAAAAATCTGCAGTGTCAGAGCTAAAATGATATAACTGCATCTATTTTAGGGCAAGAATTTGCCTGTGCAGCACTAATTACAGGATAAGAGCCTTAGATAGTAAATATATTTGTTCAAAACTTTTTAGTTTGCAAAATTCTTGAGGATTTTCAGACTCCACGGTCTATGCAAATAGCATATAGCACAGCATGCAGGATAGCCAGGTAGATATATTCCCTAAAACAAGTGAACCACAACAGAGTATATGTTCAAAGAAAACAGAAAGCCTGAGCAGGGAAAACTGACCCTTAGCTAACTAAAATGAAGCCCACTAATCCTTCAGATTCCACAGCTGAGGTTAAGCACAACTTTATTAAGAGCTCTACATCAAGAAGATGTAGAATTAAAGATTCATCAGCTAAATTTAATTCTAGCTGAATTAAAGAGGGACACGAAGAGGGAAAACTGCAGGATAAAGGACTCTTAACTTCACAAGTTAACTTCATGCTACTTGGAACACACAGTGCTACATAGCCAGTTTATGGGGATTGTACTGAAATACAGGAGTATTTACCTGGACAGTGCAACTGTGCTGGCAAATTCAGAAATTACATTTGTTCCACTGCTTTAAAAATATTTGTTTTATTGCAAAGTTCTAAGGTGTTGGCAATTCTGGGAAAAAACGCTGATTACATTTTTATTTGACACGCATTATTGTGTATTGCCAGTTCTAGCTCATTAATTTCTGCAAGCTTTTAGAAGGCTTTACAGCTCACAATTAATATGGTTTAGTTTAAGGGAAAAAGAAAAAAAAAAAAACACAAAGAGATGGCAATAGAAAAAGAAATGATAAAAGATAGATGGCTTGCTCATAATTTCTTTGAAGCAGCAGATGTTTTAAGGGAGCCACTTGGAGGAGTAGGCTCGGTGGATGCTTGGTCACATGCCGGGCGATGGCTACAGACCTGCTGTCAGTGAGGAGCTGCTCTGCAGTCTGACAGCAGGAAGGCATCCTGACTACAAGCCCGAGGGCCTGATCGCAGGCGGGTGTTACCTGGCGCAGCTCCACGCTCTTCAACAGAGCTTTGCTATTTATGCCAGCTGAGGACCTTATCCTGGCAGCAAAACAGGTAGTAAAACTATCAGCTCTCTGAAACAAAAGTTTGTTTTCCTCTTCCAGAGACGTCTGCTTTTCGCTCCTGCAAGATTTTAATAAGCGGAGAAGCTGGCTGCGCTCAGTTCTTGCACAAACACTCTACCTTTGAACTCTTCCTGTAGGCTTCTAACTTTGGAAATTCTGACTCAGTATATTGAAAACAGGAATAAGCAACCTGTAGCCTTTCATATCAAGATCTCAGGTGTATTTTAATTGAAGGAGAGCTGTTTTTCCTGAACTCATTCCAGGAAAGATAATCCCACACCACGCTTTCCCTTGGCACATGGTGGACTCTTCAAGATACAAATCCACCTGCTTTAATCGTCTCCAGCTGTTGTTTCATTGGGCCTTTCTAGATAATTAGTTACACAATCAACCTTCTACATACCGGTGTCAGAGCGTCTCTTCAATCTGTGTTCCTTGGATGCAGAACTCTACTCCCTGCCCTCCTTGACTAAAAACTAGATAGTAAAAAGCAAACTTTCATAGGCTTAAAAAAAAAATTTGGAAAACAATAGCTCTTCCCCACTAAACTGTTGCAGATGGACAGATTTTTTTCTCCCTCCCCTCCATGCCCCCCCCATTTCCATTATAAGAGTAACACACATGTACCTCCATGTGCATTAAATCACAAATAGAATGCTATAAAACCGGGGTGCCTAAAGGAAATATGTTCTCAGATAAAAAATCTTTATAAAAAAATAACTTTGCTATGAAATGGGGAGAAGTGAAGACATTTTCTTCTCCAGTCTAATGCCAACTATAAACCTAGTAATTTCAACTTAATTCAACTGCTAAATAAGCCCTTAAGGACTTATTTAGTCAGTCCAATTTTAACTGTGAACTGCTGCAAAACACTTTCCAGAGCAGACTACAGGAAGAAAAAGTGGCAATTACAACTGAAGCAGAAAAGGGAGAAATTGCACATGCACTGTCATTTTTGCCTTATTTCTGAATTGAGCCAACCGTGCCTACCCAGCACCTTATCTGTATTCAGATGTACAGTGTCAGCACTTGGTGTCCTGCACAAAAGCAGGGACAGAGCAGCCAGCCTTGGCTGAGCCTTAGTTACTCCCAGCACAGGTGATTAATCACAAAGCACATCAGTCCCTCCACTGAAAGCCAGCCAGTGCACAACGCACTCCATCTGTATCACATTAGGTGCTTCTGAAATGCCAGCGACAGGAATGCCATTAGAGAAGGCACTTCTCTCCTTCGTGCTCCTCGGGCTGATAATGGTGCTGGAGTCCTCAGGCAGTGGCAAGCAGCATCAGGAATGGAGGAGGGATCCTCATGCTCAGCAGCAAAGACACTCTTAAAAGGAAACTGTCGTGGAGTGGTGAGTTGCTGCCCCTGGGGACGGCGTGGCTTTCTTTACTGGGGGATAGGCTGCTAGTTATCAGATACATTGCACGGCAGGCCATGCAGAAAAGCTTGCAGTCTGGTCATATCCTTGCTCTGCCTGCCGTTAAAGCTTATTTATGAACACAGGGAGACTTATCCATGGACAGGATCTGCTAAAGGACTCGGCACTGGTTTAACTTTGACTATGGAAAAAGTGACTTCAAATGAGGCAGGATTCAGTCAATCCTCAGAGCTCTTGCAAATCCCACTGCAGACACTATTACTCCAAAGCCCCTTCTTGTGCAGATCAACTGACCCTCCACAGATACATTTGGCTTCCTCTAGGAGGTGGATCACATGGCAGGTGACTCCTCCAGAATAGCATGTCTCACTCATTTCAAGTAGAGACAGCAGAATTTATCTCTGTTTCATCATCCACTGCTGGGAGAACATCTGTGATGTTCGGCTCAGACAAGTAACAATCACGACAACATATTATCATCATTACCATCTTCACTGTCATAGCAACTGGGAGCCTTAGCCACGGAGCCAGTGCTGAGCCAACAGGGAATAAAGCTGCTTAAATGCTCTAAGTGTAGGCACATACTTATTGGGAATATTAACTTACTTAAAATTAAGCCATGGTTCAAACATTCTGCTTGATGAAGACCCCAGAGAAGCAATCATCTCAGAATGAAGCAGCAGGAGGAAAATTTGAGAGGGAACAGTAAAAAGCTGTACTTTAGAGGGACTGATTCTGCAGGGTGTTTTGAGCAGGTTCAAGGGGTCTGTCGCTAGGTAGCTTGCCGCATTAAAGCTTCCAGCTCTAGTTTCATGATCAGTTGAGTCTGGCACAAATTTAATTTGCTGAGAAAGGGATCGTTCCCCTTGACTCCAGCTGCTCAAGTCCTGGCACTAGGATTCATCCAGCCATATGGTCAACTGGCTCAGGGAACCGGTTTGGCTGTAGGCTCACCATTTGTGGGGGCTTCAGTTATTTTTTCAGCTAGATCAGTTCCCTGATTCAGTTCATCGCACGGCTGCACAAGCACTAATGCTAGCGTAAGGAAAAGGGGCACTAATAAGGGGCTTGGCAGGGGGAGAAAGACCAAGACTGCTCTTCTCGGCAGCAGTGCTGGCTTGTGCCCGATTACAGTGATGTTCAACTGAGGCGTTTGAGTTTACAGAGGACCCTGAGATGCAAAGGTAATGTTTTCAAAAGATTGCTGAGCACCGATAGCAGTGGAAAATGTTGAAAACTGAGCATTTTAAGAAGCTGGTCCTCCAGTTACACAAAAATCTAAGGCAGACGGAAATGTTTCAAAAAGGAACCTTTTAAAAGCAGATTCTTTTAATGCCAAGCCAAAACAGAAAACAGCATTCTGAAGCTTCTTGCAGTCTGAATGTGCTCAAATGCAAGAACTCAAGATCTGCTACAAACAAAAATGAAAACTAGTAGCTACAAGAAGATAAACCAATCAGCACAAATGGCAAAGCACTTTAACATATTAAACACTTTCTGTCTAAACAACCTCAGGAATTAGCTTTTAACATAACAAGACAGTAGATACCTGAGGATATGGCATTAAATTTTGCAGTGTCCCATAAAAAACATATGAAACTGCCTATTGCTGTTGGTGAATTGTTTTTTGCTATGCATTAAATAGAAAAAAAAAAATCAGAAATGCTATAATTTGTTTTTTAGTCACTATAATTTATTATTACCCATCAAGAAATTTGCTTTACATTTCCTACCAGTCTTAACTCTGTCTGCTTAGTGGTTCTATTTTTTACCTATCAAATTTAAGTGTAAAAATATGCTTTTGGTATTCTCAGGCAGAAGTGGGGGAAAAAAAAGGGTCCCAGGTCACAGCTGGAGAGGCTGTGTTGCACGCAAGTAAGTGCACATGAACATTTGCACAGGGTCCAAGCTTTCTGAGTCAACCACAGTCTCATTGTGGGGATAAAACCACTAAAGCAGCTGCTGAGCTTCCTGAGGTATCTCCAGTGGTGTAACGAGAAGCCACAAGGAGAACATATAGAGAGTATCTATATTATGAATTATAAAGAGTAACTGCCATGGGAACTTCTGTTTCCCATATCTCCTAATAAATGAGGAGAGACACATTTGAGATGAAAAGGCCACAAAGCTTTAAAAGGGATATATTTTTTTTTATAGACTTGCTGCCTTATGACATTACTAAAGGAAACACAGCTGCCAGAAGTTCATACACTTTTGAACAACTCTATTGTAGCAGCTATGATAATATCTATGACATTACACTACCAAGAATAAATGTCTTGTTCTACCAGTTGCTGATTATCAGAGTCCTGTAAAGCATGACATTGAAAAATGCCAGGATTTGTACTCTACTAAAAATATGATTTTACATGAAAATGGAAATATATTTCAAATTTTTGCTGTTGTTCTCTGACTCTTCTGCTAAAAGTCACTCAGGAAGCAAAGGACTTAGTCATACTGACCCCAATCTACCTGCCAGGCAGGAACAACTGTGCCTATCAATTTTAAGGGAACTACTGCTTTCTCCTGATTCAACATTTCTTGCACTTCATTTTCTCAAGGCACAGCAGAAAACAGGAAAATACTGAAATGTTAATAACTGGCTATGGTCTCTGCAGCATCCTCCCAATCTCTTTGACTGAATTTAAGATGACTACATTGTAGGAGATACAGATCACATTACCATGACATTAATGTTTCATTGTCATCATGAATACTGGCATGAGGCATATACCACATTTATAGATGGTTGCTTTGGGAAATACCAGGTCTTCTCTTTACCTTTTTAGTAGTGTCAGTACACAGCTTTTAAAATGAGACCTTCCCCAGATAAACTGGAGTCTCTTCCAGCAAAGGAAGTTAAGCACACATTTTGCTAGCACACTTCCACAGCAGTTTGTTGACCAGAGAGAACAGAGGAGTATCTAGCTCAACTAGTTTGCAGAGTGGTGTGCATGCTGTAGTCACTTGCAGACTCATTTGCAGACCCTCTTCCCCTCCTTCTCCACACCAGGCCCTTTTTGCTCACAGCCTCTCTAGCTCATCTTCTCAGCATCTCATTTTGGTCCATCTTCATCATTCCTAACCACTTGTTATCTATTCCTTGTGGTGTCTCCATTGCTTGCCAGAGTCTCTTCTCTTTAATCTTTCTGGCTCACCTCCCTAAAAGCTTGACAGTGCAGGATGGATGCAGGTGCTCAGGGCCCCAGTCTCCTCCCCAGGTCCCAGATGGGGGATTTGTGGTTCAGGCCCTCTGGCAGTGAGCTGGAAGATACTCCTTCACTCGGTGGGTCTTGAAGTTTGTCACTGCTCATTTCAAGTATATATATATATATATATATACATATATATATATACACACACACATATATATGTATATATATATATATATATATATATTTAGGGACTCATAGCATCACAGGGCTCAGATGATATTTCAAAAACAAGGTGAAAATGCTAATCTTGGCTATCTTAATCCAAATCTTCATCCCAAAGCCTGGAGAAACCAAAGCTCTTCAGGGAAAGAAGTGATTTTTTAATTAAATCATCATTTAATTATTTTTTAAATCATCATCAAACGCCCATATGTATATATAGACTTGTTCTGAGGAATGAATTTTTTTTTTTTCCTGTGAAAAAAGTACAGCCTGAAACACAGTCATTGTGGATAATTTCCAGCTAAACAGTTCAGGTTTAAGGGTTATTTTTTTAGTGTTAAACCTCGCCATCTTTGTAATTAAGCTGTATCCCCTGTGTACATATGTATCTATTCATATTCTGTAGTCATGCATCCAATATACTAATCCTGTCAAGGAAATGTATACCATGATTGACTTTCCAAACAACCATATTCTTAATAATGGAAAATAAAGGAAGAAAACATGGGAGATCAATCATTTGGATACACACCGGGATAAAACACAAACATTATCCCTGCATTTCTGGCCTCTGGCATTATCCACTATATAATTTCAACTACCCTACTCTTTCATAAATCAGCTGCTTAACAGATCTGTGGAGAATAACTGTCAGAAAATTGAAGAGAATGTAAAAGCATTATATCTGGGAAAATAAGAGAAGACTGAGTGAAATGATTGAAAACACAGAATAAAGACTTTTTAGAACAGTAACTTAAATGACCAAATCAATCTTCTTTCCCTTGCTTTTCTATTTACCCGCAAAAGAGTCAGTCATGAAGTTCACATACAAGAACCAGCTAGGTTAACGTACATGTATTTTTCATCCCTTTATTTCAAACTCTTCTCAAGAAGCACCCTCTAGTTAACATAGAACTTTCTAGCAATTTTTTTTTTTTAATTCTTTTCTAAAACCTTTGTCAGTATTTTCCACAAGGCTCCCTCCCCTACAGGAATGACCTGTGGAGGACAGGCCATCAGGGTAGATGTCCATCTAAAGGATTCCCCAAGTTGTCCTTGGGGAGAGAATGCCATTTGAAATAAATTGCAAATTAAACTCCCTTTACCAATCCTACAGGCTTCTGGAGAAAAACCCCGTGATCTCATTTACACAGAGGGTCCACCATCACCCTGTGGTTCACTTGAAACTTCACTACCAGGACTCTGCTACATGGCTCATGCTCTCAAGAGGACGACTCACACATAGAATTCACCATTTTCCATGACAGCAGACCAGAAGAACTCAGTCAAGACCACCGTTGTCCTTGGAAACAAAGCTATCTAAGAAGAGACAGCGCTTTCTCTCTTCTCTTCCTCTCTCCGTCTTCGTCTTTCTGTATGCCAAAGCAGCATTGTAGTGTGGTCCAGCACAACATTTTTTCCTGTGTTTTGGTGTTGCTCTTTTTTTTTTTTTTTTTGTAGTCAGCAAGACTGCCTAATGAAGGAAGGCCCACATGAAAGAAAAACCAATGGTCTAAAATAATGAGTCTGGCTCAGAAGGACAAGAAGCATTTTTAGACATCATAGTCAGTTTGCTAGCCTTTGTGTAATACTCTTAAGTTGTGATATATGATTTATTAATTTGTTCTTCTACTCATTTGCATTTCATGTTACCAGACGGATTTTAAAGAACTGATAGAACACTAATTTATTTCGTAAAGCATTTGCAGGAGACTTTGCAGACAAATAAAAACATTATGTTATTAAAGAACACTGCTTCTAAAAGAGAAAACACTGCGACCTCTTTAGCCCTGAGACAGTCAGACACGCACGGCTGAAAAGGCTGTATTGAACCAAGTTCTTCTGTTAGCCTGCACTGAACTGCATGCAGAATCACGCTAGCTGAAGGTCGTTTGTAAGAGGCTTTGAAGGTTTGGAAACGCTCTGCATGTTTAATACTTTACACGCAGCAACTATGAGAGCCTCAAGTCTGTAGCTGTTGGGAAGGCTCAGTGTAAGGCTGCCCTCTGACGGCAAGCATTTCCTACAGCGAGTGCAGGGAGTAGCACAGCAGGACAGGCTGCACTGCACACACAGTCCCCAAGGTAGAAGAAACATGTCAAACGTGGTCTCTTAGAACGAACAGGATGTAGACATCAGCATACATAACCCTGACCCTTCAACTCGCAGAGCGTAACAACAGTTTCCAACTTGACTTCTCTGTCAAAATGACAAAAGCATCATTTCCTCGTCTACATATTGCACTGGAGTTTGGCTGCACTTTGTTACTGGACTCAGCAGAATTTGGCACCGCGACTGGATTCTCTATCCCTCCTTTTCTACACTGAAGCGTTGGAAATTCTGGCCTCAGTGTAGGGCTGTGATAAACATCTCAATAGTCTCGTGTCCATCTTTGCTTAAAACTCTCTAAACGCTCTAGGCCACTGCAAGAGAACTGTGAAGAGCAGTGTCATGTGGTCTTACACTCTCTTATGCATCCTTTTTCCTTTCCATTACCACCTTACTCCCAGCATAACACATCAGGAGGTCTAACACAGAATGACTCTGTTAGTCCTACACAAAGTAAGAGAAAACAACACAGCACTGCTGGACCAGTATAAAAGAGACTACAATTCAGAACAAAATCTGTATCTTCATCTACATGTTACGCAATGAAGTGACCCACAGGCATGCCTGACAAAAACTATATAAATTCAAAACAAAACAAAACAAAACCACAAAAACAAAACAACAAAAACAAGAGCTTTTCTCTGAGGTAGGATTTAACCCATTTTTTTTGGGTGAGGGACAAAACAGTCTTCAAAACTAGTTTCAGGACACTATAACCTAATGCCTGAATAAAGTGAGAACTATCGTAATCATCTTCTCATACCAGCATTTAATGTACAATACCCATGTTAAAATTCTGTGCCATGCTTGAGATGCTTGCAGTTTTGAAGGTTCACACTTAGAAAGAAGCTGAACAGGCAGAACCTTGCCCATTCATGAAAATAAGTCCTTCTAAACAACTCCTTCAACGTCACACAATCTAAAGGGCAATTTATGTACTTTTCCAATTTGCTGCTGCAAAGCAGAGGGGACTGGTGAATATGGGTAGTAGCTTGGTGTCAGAATCCAGGAATATTTCCATCTCTGCTGCTTGTGAATGAGTGTGGAAAAAGAAGTACAGTTGATAGCACTTGGAAATGTGATGATCTGGGTATTCATTGTACAATAGAATGATTCCCTTGGGATTACATTACTGTACCAGTTTTCTGCTGGGTGAGCTTTTGTGCACACCCGAACACAGCGGATGCTCTAGTTGTAACTGAAATACATGCAAGTTAAAGAGGGTGGCTTACCTTGTGTTGTTCCATCTAGTCCCATGAGACATTTCATTGCCCTGATGATTTGCTCTGCCACAGGCGGACACATAGATGTGGCGTACACAGCACTGTGAGAATGTGTTCGTAAAAAGTCCACAAGGTCCTTACACAAGCAAAACAAAGTATGAATGAGCTTTGAGGTGCCCAAATAGCAGATCTCCCTTTTAACTACTGCAGAGTGAGAACATGCGAAAAAAAGACGTTTCACCAGTTATTGGTTTACTTTCTTGGCTGCTACTGTTAATACGCAGCCTGAAGAAATATCAGGTGCAAGTACTTTACAATTTAAGTGGGGCAATTATAGCTGAAACAAAGCTCTGGAACAGAATGCTGTTTATGTGCTGAAACTTATTATAAAGGAGCCAAAATCATTTAAAGACCAAAAAACAGCTGCATTTAAAATACTGTTCAGTCCATCTCCGAATGGGAATGAAACAAAACCTACGTGACAACAGCAGAGTTTTTTTTCCCCAAGACCTAACACTCAGGAAAAACAACCTTACTAGGATCTATCTTTGGCTATTAGCATACACATTTCTTAGAACTGAAACTTTCCATCAGTGTGGCAGGTTCTGTCACGTTATAATCAGTATAGGTGCTTTAACATTTCCTTGTATAAGCAAGAGCACAATCTGTGGTCTCAGCAAAAGCATTGCTGTACTGTAGGCATATCTAAAGCACCAGCAACTCTTCTGAACGCAGGGATAGGGAAGGAATTCAGAGCTTGATTAGGACTATCATTGCTATGACAACTCGTATTTCACAGTGCAGATTGCAGAGTAACTACCATCACACTAAAAGTGAAATGCATTGTAGTGAGACAGGAGTGATGCCTGCATGAAAATGGTCTTTGATTAATAATAGTAATAGTAATAGTAATAGTAATAATAATAATAATAATAATAATAATAATAATAATAATAATAATAATAATAATAATAATAATAAAATCACCAAATAAACAAAGGTGGCTATACAAATTATTGCAAAAAATAAAAATAAAAAAAATATCCTTTAGTCTATGCTGTAACTCCAGTGCTAGGGAAAAAGATTTATTTAACTTCATATGCATTACGCATTGCTGCATTGCTGCATTGCAGTTGTAATCCTAAAGGTTTAACCAGATAGCTGAGAAGGCATCTGTGCTCTTACTGACACAGCAAAAAATGCCACAGTGAGATTTTGGTGGCAGAAATGAATGCAGGTGAGCAGTTGCCACCAAGGCCCAGAAGCCTGAGGCAAAGCTTAGTGATAAACACAGGCGTAAGAAGAGCGACCTCTTTCATTTAAAAAAACTTCCTAGGGTTAGATAATGAGACCTTTTTTTCACAGGTCTAGGCTTCCTCTCATTTCTAGCTGTTAGCCATATTGTCCTTCATAGAAGTTTAATTTTTAGATACGAATTCAGGAAGCAAACAAAAGAAAGTTGATTCTTTACACTTTATGATAGTCTTTGTTAAGAGGAAAAACCCCCTAAAGATGGTGAAAAACATACACCGTATATTTTCTTATATCCCTTTTGTTCTACTCAAGTGCTACCCTTATTATTACTATCCTGACAGCATCCATATGGACTGTCTAAGAAGGCTTCCTACTCATTTAGCAATCTGCTTAAGAAATACATTCATGGAGTATGAAGAGAGTAAACAATCAACAACCACTTCATATCTCTGCTAAGCAACAAAAATGATGACATTTCACAATGGCACTGATTATGCTTTCTTTTCTACTACACTCCTACTTAAAACAAGCTCAGCTCTACTTTTCATTGACATCTGTTGTTGACAAGAAGATTGTTTTGTTGTTTTGTTAATGTACACAGAGCAACTGAGGACACAGATTTTACTATTGCAAAAGGCCCTCAGTAAACCCTCTTTCACCATCCTCCTAAAAAAAATGCAACTATGACAATCCACAACTGTTCAGGAATTTTATTATCAGTGGATGAAACTGTGGCTTTAATCTCTCAATATTGCTCCACACGCTGTTTACAAATATGAAATAAAGTAACAAGCAGTCTGCATGCAAATTAATGTAGTGAAGTATATTTAGCCAACCACAAAGTGTCTAAACATTTCCAAGACAAACAACAATCATCAGGGTGGCACGGAAATACCCTGCCCAAGCAAATTACATAATACGAACATGAGACAAAAATAAGAAAGTCTGACTGTTTGATGTGCATTTGGGATCCAGACAAAAGTGGTACTATCTTTAGAGTTATGCTTCTGTAAAGCAGTCTATGTGAAAAGATAATAAAATATATCACACAATAAGAAGGTACTTTTCTTCCCCTTGATGTTAAATATGTGTTTTCCTTTACCTTTTTGCCAGCTATGTATCCTCCAGCTGCACCAAAGCTCTTTGTGAACGTTCCCATTAATACGTCAACATCATCAGGACTCATACCGAAGTACTCCACAACTCCTCGTCCTGTTGCTCCCACTGCACCGATGCTGTGAGCTTCGTCCAAGTAGAGGTAGGCTTTGTATTTCTTCTTCAAGGAGACTATCTCTGGCAGGCGCACAATGGACCCTTCCATGCTGTGGATGGAGAGAATTCTGGATAAACAACAAACACAGCACCACCCTTTCTCCTTAAAATACTGCAGGAAAACATAGACATTAATTGCATAGCACAATTTCCTCCATGGAAGATCTTCTGCAAACTCAGTTTATATTTACAGAGAAATATTGCAAACTTCTCACAACTGCAGGTGAGTATAAAACAGTCAAGCAGTTTTACAATTCAAGTAATGAAGAACAGTTAAAATGTTCTCGTGTATCTGTAAATTGCTAAAAGAAAAGAGAAGGAAAGGCATAAAGTAAGGGGGGAGATATCCATCCAAAGCAATATACTACATTTCACTACAAATAAAATATATTGTAATGAATTATAAGGAAATGATATAATTCACAGTCTGGTCTTTTCTTACTTCATCTATCTTCCGCTACTGTGGTGATATCTGGGGGTAACAGCTTTAGAGAAAAATTACTCCAGTGCAGAGGAATTGGGTCTAACACATATCAGGTGGCCCACACGAAATGCACAGACGGTGCCATAACTCAAAGCACCCCAGTCTTTAGAGTGGAGAGAATCAGGGATTAGAAAAGGTAGCTCAAACCTACTCTTGACAATTGCTGCTCCTGATAGTTTTTTGTGTTTTTTTTTTTTTTCTTTTTTTTTAAAAAAAAAAAAAAGGGAAATGCAGCCTGCTGCCTAGCACTCCAAAGGAAAATCAAGTTTCCATTCTTTTTCTATTTATATTCTTACAGCCATGCAGGAAATTGAAATATTCTAAATGTGTACTAATGGTGTGTAGAGAGTTCTAGAAATAAGAAAAGATGATAAATCTTTTGTGCTGTTGGTAATGACATCAGTAAGTTAGAAGGCACAGAGGAGCTGTACAGCAAAATGAAAGCCCTGGGAGACATAAGAAATGCACTCTAATCCTATAAAGATGAAGTATCAATAGTATTGCTGTGAAGACTATTATGTCTTGAAAACCTTTGTGAGATGACTAAGGCTACGCTTGGATACGCTCTGCTGCACTCAGCATTCATTTCATAATGAGTTAAACATGTTCTCTTCACTAGCTCTAGCGAGCAGGTCTTTAAATGCTAAGTACTTCCTATCAAACGCAAAGTGAATGCACCGTGTGCCAGGAAAACCAGTGCTCTGTGGCTACTACCTAAAGCGTATTCAACTGCATGTGCTACAGGAGCTTCAGATAGGCAGAAATGTCAAATTTGTTCCCAAGTGGCAAATGAAAAAAGAGCAGTGTCATCAGGATAATTTCTTAGCAGTTTTTTTGATCCTGGACCAGTGGCTTTCACTGATTCTTTTCCTTACACTCAAGCTGCACTGTGCAGCAAGAAAGGGGCAGGAGGGGCTCTGGACACTTGGGACATTACTGACAGTTTTTGCCCTCCTTTTCATCCTTTGGTCTCCTGAGTAAGCTTGGAAACAAACTGGTTTTGAAGGAGGTATTTGTTCCCCGCCCATCGGCAAGCCTGCATGAGTCTGAAAGACCAGCACTGGGGAGCAGCCAGGGACACAGGTTGCCTGTGGTGTTCAGGCTCAGAGAGCCTGCCTGCGTGCACCTGGATGCACATTTTTGGCCATCAGGTGATGCCTGTCTTGCCTAGCCCTAGAAGAGGCAGCTATGGGTGTGTGTATCAACACCACTGTTGCTTGCAGCAAAGGGTGGACAGGCTTGTGCTGCAAGCTCCAAGGACTGAGCTTTCCCTCCTGTCACCCTGTGCTGGGGACAGAGCCCTCCAGCAGCCAAGCGGCACTTGACAGCTTGGGGAGAAGGAACTTGAACCACCACAGCTATTTTCCTAATGAGTACAAGGTCAGAGCCCGCAGTCCTCACATAACCCAGAGTCAAACCATTAGTCAGCTAAAAATTATACCAAGCCACTGGCTGTGCTGGGGCATGCAGCATCCTGCGTGCTAGGGAGCGCAGCTTCTGGCCACCTGGTCAGCTCGTAGGCTGGCTGAGTGGTCAGAGAGCAAGTGTGGGGCCAAGGAGCTCCTCTGCAGAAAACGAACAGGCATCCCACCCTGCGCCTTCCAGCAACAGCTGGGGAGACCAGCTCAACAGAGAATAACAGTTTTCCCACATTTACATAGGCATCACAGCACACTGGCTCATGGAGATTCAGGTGGGAGATAAAGCATTTAACTTCAAAAAGAGCACTAATGGTAAATTAAAAATACAGATCTTATGCAAACATTGCACATTTGCCATTTTCAGTGATGAGTTAGTGCTTTTTAAAGATGCCTGCTGACACAAATGTTGCAATAATTGATAGAGATCCTAACATGGCTTTGAAACATCCTTGGAATAGGTAAAGCCCTGCTGGCTTCAGGTACATTTTCTGTGCTGCCATTTGAATCGGCCTCCATCCTCCTCATGACAGAGATGAAAGCTGTTTCTGTGCCTACCCAACTCTTTGATTCTTGGCCATTTGACCCTGGGAGATGGCTTGTGATACGAACATCCTTCTGTTTAGAATTGCTCCAAGATAAAACTCACTTCGTATATCCCCTTGGGTAGCTCAAATGGAAAGTTTACTGAATCCTTCAGTAAATATTGCTGTCAACTGAGTTTAAACCAGAGAACCAGAAGTGAACTGTAATCTCTCTGTCTCAGTCTGACTGCGTCACTTTTACAAAGCTATTGATCTGTTTCCAGATCTGCTCAGGCACACAGTGCACGTCTAAAGAGCTGTATGCAGATGAACGTAAGCTGGCTCTGCCCAGGCCAGACATAAGCATTATGTGGTATTACATCCTGTCTCACAGTAAAAATTATTAGCTTGGCTGCAGGGATATACAGCTTCTAGATTGCAGCTGACCCTCATCTCCCTTGCTCAGAGGGTGGCAGAAGAGCTTGCTTAAGTATGCATTCATTTTGAATCTACTTCCAGACATGAGGAGCTAACCCAAAATTTGGGGAATCAATTAGTTTTGAGGCTTGGTTCAATCCCAACAAACCTGAGATCCTTCCTGATGCAGCTGATGAATTCTAGAGGCAGGTGCGTTGAGACACAGGAGGTGTGTATTTTTTGTGCTGGTCACCTCTCCTGGAATACAGACTTGCTATACTGGCAGTTTTTTTTTTTTTTTTTTTTCTGTCAGAAAAAGTGATTTACCAATATTCAACCTATCATCTTCATAAGTGCATCACTCAACTTCCCTAAACCTGCCCTACAGTATCCCTGTCCTTTCAACATTTGACAACTTGTCTGTTTACTATCAGGCTAGTTTGCATTTGGGAAAATCTCTTTCTTTCCTGACCTATTGCTCCCAAAATATATGCACTGCATTTTAATATTTACTTTAGGGATTTTTTTCTCATATAAACATTGGATATTCACGCTACAATCTCCATTTTGTAGTTTAGAGCAATAGTTTAAGGAAACCCTCTAACACTGCCCTCATATACAACCCCATACACTGAAATGATAGAAATGTTAACCTTTAATGCTGGTCCCTGGCCAAAGGCATTAAATGTTACCCCATTCTTTTCTGAAGTCCTGTCATCTGATCCCAGGAAATAAAAAATAACCCTGATAAATTTCTTATGGTATTGGCACTGAATCCCCAGGAACTTCTAGTGCACATGAAAAGGCACTGGATAATATCCAATTGATCAGAGAGCTATTTTCTGAGCTGGAAGGAAACATAGAAATATACCCAAATTAAATTAAAAGCAGGGGAAAAAATCTGTTTCGATCAGTTTCTAGTGCCTCGTAACTCCTGCCCTCATCCTTAGCCTATCTGACTCCTAGGTAAATATGTGTGCAAGAGAGCAGAAGTCTACCACAAACCGTGTAAGAACATAGTAACTGATTAATCCTGAACTGGAAATAGTAGAAGCCAAGAAAAACATTAGCTGGATATTTAAATAATAGAAATATGATTTCGCAAGTCACTTTAATTTATGCCCTGGACACTGCCAAAACTTGTTCATGCTTTTTGGACTGAAGATTGATGGCTGGATGGTCTCTCTGTTTGGAAGGAAAACAAAATATATTTGCTCCTAGGCTAGGCCAAGTTAAGAACTAGCTTTCACTAGTAGTTACATCTACTTCTGATGATTTTTTTTCTTTTTAAGATGCTAGAGACATTAAAAAGCAAACAATCATATACTTATTGCTATTTATTTGACATGTAGCTTGGGTGCTTCCCAAGTCAAGGGGCCAATTCTGCCTTTGGTTGTAACCAAGCAAAATCTGTGGCTTATGGTTTCAAACGCAAGTCTGATTTCCAGAAATGCTCATGTTGGCTAACAACGACCCTTTTCAAATTTTGCCAGCTGGTAACTCCAGGCGTATGAGCAGAGTAAACACTTTAACATACCCCTAATGCAAACAGAAGGCAAATTTTTTTCCGTACCATCAACTTCACCATACGACGACTATGGTGTCCCATTTAACAGTATTTATTTAAAATAGGAAAGCTTAGCATTTCTTTTGCATCTCTGGAAAAGGCATTTCTGTAAACATTTGCCAAGCCAAACTTGCAAGTCAAGGTATTTTAACTTGGAGAATGGCTCTGACCAAGTTATTTAAATTCTGTATTAGTTGTTCCCAGAGCAAAACTTCTCTAAGTCCTTGGGAGGGAAGGAAAAAAAAAAAAAAAGGCAATATTGACTGTTTTAAGAAGAATACATTAACAAAAGTCTGCCTCCTCTTAACACCTTTAGATGAATGTTGATCTGGCAAATTTGCAAGAGAATTAACATTAGCCAATATTGGGGTTGGAAAGTTTTAGTCTTTCAAAAATCATGGGCCAAGAAAGGACAGAACATGTACACAAAAAAAGTAAGAGCACTTCTAATGTGTCTTTCTCCAGCTTTTTGTTTTGCATGTGAAATGTTATTAAACTACTTAGACTACATGGCTGGTGAATCTGTTCCCAGCTGTGCTGTAAGGACAGATCAGCTGCCTGTATCTTGGGTTGGCAGTGATGGCAGGGACACGGCACAGTGGGGTGTGGAGGTATTCTCCCTCAAGTCAAGGCAGATTTTCTTTGCAACCAAACCACAATCTTCAATTTCTGATCTGCTTAGACTAAGAAAACAACTAACCAACCAACCTAGCTACTGTTGGGGCTTGTTCCAGTGACATTAGAGAGCTGAACTTTGTAGGTTTATTTATTTATTTACTTTATGCCTTTCACAAATATTGATGCTTAGGACGTGAGTGGTCTTAACGCTGTTCAGCTTTTTAGGGGTGAGTGTGATATAAATGAAGTAGAAACAAAGAAGTATAATATCTGATTCCCTGTGTGTCTGATATTTCTCTGGCAATCAGAAGGAAGTGACATAGTAGGGCTGAGACTCTAAAGGAAATAAAATGTAAGTAATTTGATTGTCAAATCCCATTGAAAAGCAGTAACTTATGAACCGTTATGTACCACTACCAATTCCTCTCTAAAATAAAAATTCCTTTTTGGTGTGGTTGTCTGAGGTTTAACATGTTTTTATTTCACATCCTAACAGATGGATGTGCAAACTTTTGAGAAGGAAATCTTTGAAAATCAACTGCAAAAAGAAAAGCAAAACAATGCTCTATACCAAACATACATCTGGAAAGACAGCTGCAAGTATTGCAGCTATCAGACAGTGGGTTTGGCCCACTGCTTAAATGGATCTATGCCTCTGTGGTTACCAATCTACTGTCTGTCTCCCTAGTGGTCAATATCCAGAGCAAAGGATTTAAAAGTGAACAAAGCTCAGCAGCTGGAGCATTTTCTGCAGGCCATGTAACTGATGGCAATATTTGTCAGTAAAATGTTGGTGGTCCACTTAATTTCTGTATGATCAAAGTCCTTAAATCTGAGCTTTCTTTTAGTAGTACCAAGCTATGTTTATTTGCAGTTTTGCTCTGTTTATTCTGGTTGAAAGGGGACGTTCAGCCTGCTTTGGATCAGCTGACCTGTTTCAGCTCTGAGTGACAGGTGTTTAGATAAGGACTGATTTGTTCTCTTTGCAGATGGAAAATGTTAGGTAAAAAGAAAGCGCCGATGACTATGAAGTTGTGATGAAACGAGATTGTAAAAGAGATCTTCTGAAAAAGACTAAGCTGCTAAACTGCACTACCACTTCTCAATAGAATGGTGTGACTGTCTCTCTGCAGCGACTATATTTCAGCAACACATGAAATAATCTCTGCATATAAAGTTTAAGGTTCCTTTCATAAACCATGTCATATCCTGTGAATGATTGGTCTTGCCTCCCTTCTCTCTAGTGCTAGAGGTGCTACTCCTAAACCTCACTCTAAAACTCCTAAACCTTCTACTCACCCTCTCTCATCATCCTTGCTGTAGCCTTGCCTAGATCCCTGCTTCTTCAGCCCATCCCTCTTCTTCAAAATCTCCAGCTCTCCCTGTGTTCCTGCTGTCCAGCTCCTTACCCAGCCTCTGAAGACTCCAGTGGCCCCCTCTCCGTGCTGTCCATCGGCCCCATGCCACCTCTCCAGCATCTGAATTCTGACTTGAGCAGTTGCCAGGATGAAGCCCAAGGTAGTGAGCTTGGCTGGTGCCTCTGCTCCGCTGCCCAACTCCAGCGATGGTTTGTCCCTCTGGCTGGGTGCAAGATGCACCACTAGTGAACTGGAGCAAACTGACTAGGAAGCTCTTTAATTACATCATATCACTGATAATGATGTTACCTGATGGATTCTCAAAGACATCTTCTTTCATTCAAATTCCTCCAGGGACCGAGGTCTAAATGAATACCACTATATAATTCCTTGAAAGTCACTCTTGTTACTGTTTTTCCTGTTAAAGTTTGAGTCCCTTAGATCCAGCACTGATAAATGGAAAGGTGCTGGTATCACTTGGCCAGTGTTTGAGGTTTTAATTTCCAACAGCTGGGTAAGAACTGGGCATGCAGAAAGAACTTAACTAGGAATGACACCGTTGTCTTTTGATCTGCTAGTGCGTAACACATAACTCTGGAAAACTCAACTTTGCAAAACTCCTCACCCACTGCAGCTCCATGAATTTTACCACATCTGTGGCAACATACACCAGCTGATGATCTATCTTGCTCTCACAGTACATAATAGCCTGCTCCACAGTGATTTTACTAAATCAACATTCAGAACACCACAGAGGACCTAACTGAAGTGAGTAATGCCACAGGGTACTAACTGAATGAAAATTAACAGCTTTATAAGATTACCGAGGATGTTATTGTAAACTCCATTCATTTCAGATTTCTTTCAGATACCTAAGTCAATGATCAATACATCATTCTGTCCTCAGAAATGATAAAGAGTACTGATGTTTCTAAAACACACATACCTGTAAATGCCCTCCACGAGGATGATAATTTTTCTCCATGCTCTGCGGCTTCGAGGCTGGCCATATATTATTGCATCTCTCAGTAACTTCTCGAGACTTTGCATATCTTTATTTAAAAATAAGTAAAAGGAGAATATTAACAAAGATTTTTCAAATTAAATTTTTGGTTTTTCTACCAGTTACTACTACAGAAAAAAAAAATCACATAAAAAAAAGTTATTCTGAAGATAAAATTCCTTTGCTGGCAGGCAAGACCAATAATTGATTTTATTTGCCTGAATGCAATCTTGTGATAAGTAGAGTTACAAAACGCTTTCAGTTATGCACCCCTTCTGGGAAATTTCTGAAAATTCTTGGCACGCATTTTTATTTAAAGACAAAATTTAACCACTTTGCTTAAGCACTGAGACTAATTGCAGCAATTCTCTGTACAGGTTGCTGATACTCATCATATCACAAAGCTTTTGAATAGGGAGTATTCGGTTGCTTTCCCGCATCACCAAGGGCTCGTGAATCACATGCACTGCTTCAGCAAAAGCTTGAATCAGGATGCATGCAGTACATCAGCATAGCAGCAAGAAAAATCCTGTCCTTCTCAGGAAGAAAAGCCAATGAAAAAAACGTTGATGAGAAAGGGAGAGAAAAGTGGGTACAAGTACACAACATGGATACGCTAATTAGGTGCCAGAATGCTTGGAACTGGCAAGACCTTGATATAAGGAGGCCTGGAGCAATGTTAGAAATTTAGCTGCTTTCTCAAGGTCTGATTGCAGATAAGCTAATAAAATGCTAACAGGAAAGCCACTGAAGTTTTCAAAAACACAGAAAAAAAACAACCACAGGCACAAGAGTCAGATCAAAATGTGACTCTCAGTGCAGAGGTGAAATCAGTGTTCTGGTGTCTGCACATGGACGAACTCTCTCCAGAATGAATTACAATGCTACTTTTCAGGAATCTGAACTGACATTTCAAAACATTTTCAAAGAACACCTTACAGAGACTCACACTACACCAAGGAGTGCTGGAGATCAGCTCAAAGTTTTGGTTCGGAAAATGAATGGCATTTTTTCCTGATATGAACCCAGTTTTTCAGCAACACATCTTAACATAGTTACTGTTACCTAAAATTATACAAAGCTAATCTTTAAAATAGAGTTCTCCCAGCTGAAGCAAAGACGCCTTAGTTATATTAGTGTTGACCTAGAGCTTGGTTTCCACCTGACTGGAACCAGGCAGTTTGCACAGTACCTGTCCATCACCACGAATAACCTGAGAGCTGAGAGATGGCTAGATATGTCCTGAACCCTTAAGCTTTGGTACCTTGATGTTTGCTGAGGTCCTGGTCTCAGTGAAAGGTGCATTTCTCAGAAACATCCGTGCCACTCTGCACTTTACAGTGTGATCTCTTGACCTAGCAAGCCCTTGCTTTAACTTGCAAAGCACAATACATACATGATAAGCCCTTATTTCCACTGTGCAATCACCTGCACAACTGGATGGGTTCCCAGATGGAAACACTTTTATGAATAATGGAATGCAGACAGCACAGTTTCCACTAGATGGCAATAAAGGAAATAAAAATTCTTTGGTGCTTTAAAAAGGGAATTTATAACCACACTGAGCACGTTTTGTGAAAGAGAGCTGCTCACCTTCTCTTCTGGGTAGATAATATTCAGAAATCCTTTTCGGTTCTGAGAATTAAAGGACTCCACAGAATGACAGAAAGTTCATGGGTTACAAAAATGAAATAAGATATTCAGTCTTGAACTCAAATTTAGGCACAAATTTTAGCATCAAATTTCTCTCCTGAATGTAATTGTCTTTGTCATCTAAATTCCTTTGAGACTTTTGAAACTCCCCTCTGAATCATGCAGGGTGCTTCAATTCTGTATTCTGTCTACTTGTCAGTCCAGATTTGGGGAAAGTCAGCTTACCCAACCTCTAAGCTGAAATCACAGCTTGGAAATTCAGTTTTCACATAAGCCCACAGAAAGAAAGAGGAGAGGCTTATGAAACGCATATCATTTTTTTTTTTTTTTAAGAGCTATTTGAAAAAGTCCATGAATGTAAATCGCTCCTCTGTCCCAATGAGTGTACAATGCAGGACTGCAGATATAAAAGAACCTCTCCAAGGCAGGAGCTTGCCTGACTTTACCCATGACAGTCCTGCTGAAGTTAAGGACATGTCTGCTTTCAGGATCAGGGCTATCTCACTCTGCTTTTGATGTCTCATTCTGAAAAACATGTAGGGGGCCTTTCTTAAGCCTTTAACAGCCAACACATTAATTTTCTTAGGTGCAAATGAATTTTACTGAACCTTATACTCTATGCTTGTAGCATTTCATTTGGAAACGGGAAATTGAAAGGAGAAAAAATATCTATTGCCTTGAATCTGCCCTCCAGAAGGCAGCTTCTGTTATTCAGACAAAGTAAAGTTGCTTTCTGTGCACTTGGACTTTCCAGACAGTGGGGTATACTGTGGGGTATACTCAGTTTCAGGAAATAGAAGAAAGTCATCTGGGGTTGCACTACCAAATTATTTGGCCATTAAATATGGTTCAACTGGGGGAGGGAGATGTTGCACGAGTCCATCTCGAATAACCAGTTATGGGAAAAATAACTGTCCTTCCTCATTTGACCATCACTAGCCCAGGCTTTTCAGTGGTAGAGGCTAATGACCGTTCACCAGGCCTAGGAGGTGGTGGTAGGAATTTCACTTAGTTAATTACTCAAAGCACAACCAAACTTATCCTTTGCCTCAGTTTCCACCTTATCCCTTTGAAATAGTGTTTGGATTTAGAGGATAAGGTTTCCTAAGCAGGGGCTGTGGATCACTGCGGTTTTTAGAATTTAATAGAGACTTGCACAACCCTTGTTTGGGATCTTTCAGAGTTACTTCAGCAGAAATAACACCACAAACTGCCAGTGGGTCAAGGCGAGCCTGGACCTGGGCGGGCTGTGTGTCATGCTGCCTCCAGTGCAGGTGGGACTCCAGGCTCCTGCACAGGCCCCTGCCTTCTCCCAGGCACGATGTGCCTCCTCCTCACAGGTAGACACGGCGTCTCCACCCCTCAGCTCCACATTACAATGCTGGGGACATCATCACCATTCCTCTGCGTGGGCTGAACACCTCCTGTGTGATGTCAGCCGAATCCTTTTTAATTAGGATAAAAAGGCTCCCACTACCCTTATCGCATTCTCCTTTCCTTCCTATTGCACTTGCCACTCTCGTTGTCAGTTTCTCACATTTTGCACTCTTGTGCAAGTTCTTTATGCAGACACTGTGGCTACCTGCCCCTTCCCAGTCTCCCACACAACCAGCTCCCCCCTGCTGCAGCTCCTGCCTCTCCTCTCTTGCTCTCTCCCCACTGATACCTTTCCTGGTCACTGTCCTCTCATCAGTGACCCGACTGCCTAGCTCTGATGCTGTCCCTCCTTCCAAATCCCTAGAGCAAAGGGAAACCATTGCAAGGCTTTCACTGAGCTAAACATCACCTACCTCTGGGACTGTAAAAGTGAAATTTTCAATTTTCATTCTAGTGAAAACTAGATTTTGAAAAGTCTCTGACTACTGGCACAGCTCTGAACAGAAAGAGTGCCCTTGGAGTCATTTGCCTGAAATCACAGCTGGGATTATTTTTGTTTGGAATGGTTGGGGGTGGTATAGGGAAGTGGTAGTTACTGCAGCCACAGTAATAGTCTTAGATCCCCCTTCTTAACTCCAAGAAATACACAGCTGGGTGTAAGCAAAGAGCACTCGCTCAGGAAAAATTCGTGCTCACATGTGGCAGGTCAGACATGGCTTTCTCAAGTCAGAGAGGGCAAATGCAGACACAGCACACTAGGAGCAGGATATACCAGTCTTCTCTCTGTGGCAGCGTCTGTATGTGTCACAGGGAAATACATGTCAAACTGGATTAGACTGTGGTCGATCTATCTAGCGCAATAATCTTGTCTCTGATAGTGGCCAGAGGCTTCAAACAGGACAAAACCTTAGTGGGTAATGTGCCTTTCATCCTGCTCTGTAATAGCAGGAACAGAGCCCTCCCTTCTGAAATTCAAGGACCAATTACACCTCCAAAGGAAAAAACAAAAAAAAAAACAAAAAAAAACACACACACACAAAAGGACCTGTCTCATATGAAGCCACTCTAAGCTTATTTATTTATTTTACTAATACAGATTTTTGACTAATTTTTACTTATTAATTTATCCCTGTTGTTTTCTCTCCACTTTATTTGTTTACTTGCTTAAAGGCATGTAACTGTATCCCCCCACCCCCTTTTTTATTTTTTAGCTAGAGAATATATTTGCACTGGAACATGAGGGCCTTCTGCTACCCTTTCAGTGTTAATTACAACTCCAGACAGCTGTGCTTTCTCTAAGGCATCCTTGTGGCACACACAAAGTTTAGTTTGACTGAGTGGACCAAGAAATGCCAGATATGGAATAACAAATTCACCTGTTGTCCAAGCAGGAACCATTTTGTATGGAAACCTGAACAGCTCATGCCTGCATGACACACAGCTGTCCTCAAACACCTGAGCTGTGAGAACCCCCAAAAACCCTCACTATTTTCACAACACTCCTGCAAGGTCCATGAGGAGGAGGTAGGAATGTACCACCGCAATCCTCACTTTTCAGATGTGGATTCAAGCGCCAGATTTGAGGTCAGATTTTCATCTACCCAGGGTGCTCGGTTGTGCCTTGCAATTGCCTGCATTCCTCACAGTATCACTTACTCTGATTGCACGTTGAAGTGCCTTTGCAATGAAGAGAACTGGAATTTTCTTTTCCCCCGTGGCCTGATTTCTGTGAGTAGTCACGACATTCTCACAGGTTGCTCAAGCAATTGCAAATCTAACCCTGAAAATGTGACTGCAATTTAGCTGCTTGATGCTATAAGGCAAAAATGCAGTTGAACTAGAAAGAACAAACAAATCCTAAGTCTCGTACAGCATGTCCTCATACAAGCTCATACGAACAGAATTCACCTGGATGTAGTTAGTCAGGAACACCCTCATTTGTCCACTGAATGAGCAAAGATATGCTCTCACCTGATGCTAGTACAAGGCACAGAATTGCTGCAACAGAAAACCCTTGATAAAAATCACGAGCTGATTAATGGTTAGCTGCTTGGTTTTGCTTTTCAAGTTTTATTGGAAAGGTTAAGAGATTTTGGCAAATATTTATCCAAGAAAAAGGTCAGGGGTTCTGAAAAAGTGCTTTAAAATATGTGACATAAAATAAAAGACTGTCTTTGAAATACAAAAAGAACAGGCAGTATGTCAATCTTTCCCAGGGCCAGAAGACAAAAGCACCCATGATCATAGACCCCACATAACTGAAGGGACATCCACGTGGGTCACTTGGGAAGGATGGGAGAGGCTCTCCAGAGCACAAGTCTGGTAGGGATAACATCCTTCTGGCACACACCTAACCAAGGCCAGGCCACTACTGCCACAGAGGTGGGGAGATGTCTTCGCCTCCTGTCCTCCTCACACTGCACACTGGCCATTGGGCTATGCTGCTGGCACAGTTTCACTTCAAGGATAGAAATGCAGCTCTTTTCCAGCTTCCTAAACAAATCGCTGCCCAGGAAACGAGGCCTGATACAAACCTTCTTAGTCTACCTGTCTGGAAATGCACCTATAACTCCTATCAATTAACCCAATCAATTCCATCTTAAACCTAATCAGACTTAAAGCTCCAGCTACTGGGTTAAAAAAATGTTCTAAAAGTATTATTTCTACAGAAGAATGTTGGGAATTAATAGAAAGGAAAAGAAAATGGATAGAAGAGTGTTTATTTTTAAGCAACAAACATCCTAGTGATGTGGCAGGTGACCCCAAGATTGCCTCTCTACCTCAATTCATTCCACTGGCAGCACAACCTGTGATATTCAATGAGACTGGCAAAAGGCTAGCTGATGTAGAGCAGAAATTTTAGAAGGGCCTTCTTACTGCCCAAATGCCATGGAGACGGTGGAGGGGAGATTTAAGTCTTTGCTACGACTGCCTTCAGGAAACGGGAAAGCTGGGAGTCACCAAATGGCCTCACATGGCTGGGGGACTCTTCCTGAGCATTGTGCTACCGTGCTGTCCCCACCTACAGGGACAGATCCTGGTGCAAATCAGGCCCAACTTGACTCCAGCAGGGTGAAGACTAGAAATACTGCTAGTGAGAGCCCATAGGAAGGGGATGTTCAGTACTTCTCAGTTATTGGATTGGGGTATTCTCCTAAATTTCTCTCTCCTGGATGACCTGTAGGCATGTGCCTGTGCATTTCTCTCAACCCAAGCCTGTAAATTCCTGTCTGTTTACAAGGAAGGGATTGTTCACCTGCAGTCAGGATGCAAGGCACATTCCTATGTCCAAATAAAAAGAGATTTACAGATCACATCTTGTTTTTGCTCTATTATTCACCTTAAGGTTTGAAAGCTTTCTCACCTACATAATAGCCTTTGAAAGATGAATACGTGGCAATAATAGATTTAAAATAGCAGTTTTTGCTCTATTTTCTGTGAAATACTTTTTATAATAGAATGTGATTTCCTATAATTTATTTGAACATAATTTTACTATTATAAGGGGAAAAAAGGAGGGGAGAGATTTAGTGTTAAGCTTGTTAGAAAGGGAGGCTATCAGCACACACCTGTTCATGTTTTTTCACACTATTCAGAAGCAGCTGGTTCAGCTTTACAAACTCGTTATATAATTATTCCTCCTCATTTTGATAACCATTTATAATAACTGCAACAAGCATTCACACCTCACCTTTCTCCCAGTGTCTCTTCTATACATACGCAACTAAGGAAGTCAGAGCCAAAGTAAATATGTTCGAGGCAGCCTTATCAAAGGTATTACACAGCATTTCAAAAGAGGCTGATATAAGCAATAAGGAGCGTGGAAAGATCCTGCTTACTCAAGCTGCATTCTAACAGCAAAAAGGTAACTTCATAATCTGCTGCCTGATTTAAACTTTTTGTTTGGTTGGTTGCTTACTCTTTTGCACAGAAAGTGTGTCTCAGGCACCAGCGGTGGTACTGCCTGGCATCCTCTCTGTTGTCTGCAGCACAGGGCAATACTGGGTCAAGTGGCATGCGTGTGGGGCTTGGCACAGCTCCAGAGGAGATGAGCCAACTCATGCCAGCGGACAACTTGGCTCCGTACTTACAAGCCAGAAAGAAAAGCACATTAAGCCCTAATCCTCTTTGGGATTGGATTCAGATTTACTCTTTTCTTCTGCGCCTTGCTGGAAAATTGTTCCAACCGCTCAACAAAGGGCCCTAGCCAAGCCTTTGACACAGTAACATCCTGCAGTTAATGCCAGGAGCCAAGCTCTTTAAAGGATCATTGATTTCCTTATATGAAAAGGCACACATCAAACCCCTCTCCATCAAAAGGAGGAGGTGGAGGGTATTGACCTTTTCTATGAGAATGCAGAGGAGGATTTTAAAAAGACAAAATGCATGACTACCTGATGCTGAAATTAATGCTTATCAAAGTTCTTCATGTGATAACTCAAGGTACAAAGTTTTCTATTCATCCACAGGGCCAATTCAGCATAAGGAACCTCATTTTCTCATCAGGCAGTATGACATGGATAATGGCTTAATTCCTGTTTGTGAGCATGACAATGACAGTACTAACATAGCTGGACATTTTGGGCGTGTGTTCGCACACCAGTGTATATCCTGTATATCCATGAGTGAGAATAATCATCTGGGAGCACAAGCAACACAACTCTGATATAACAAAACAAACAAGTAGCTATTTAACTGAAAAGAAAAGAACCCTCCCAACATAAGATGGTAGTTTAGGCTATGTATCCCCTTACAGTCTATTTGCTCTACTGACTTTCATTATACTACTCTGACACATCCATAGAGAACGATACTGTCTGTTTCATTTTGTGTCAACTATGCACCCTACACAAAGGTAGTCCTGCAAGATCATCATTTCCACTGCTCTACTCCCCCAACACACATCCTATTTTCCCCGAGGCAAAAGGCTCATAAATGTATTTCCGCATATAATTTTAAAAGCTACAAAACAACGTTTTTTCTTTGCTGATGATAACAGGTGACAATTGTACCTAAAATAGATAGTATGACTTGACTTGTTCTTCCAGATGTGATCAAGGATATCTGAAGGATGTTCTGCTTCTCTTCCACAAAGTGCCAGGGGGATCCCACACTCCAAGGTCCATCTGGCCCAGTGGCCGCCATCTCTGATGGTGGCAACCAGAGATCTATTTAGCCTGGGCACTTTGTATGGTCATTTTCCCTCATTTTCCTCCGTTAATCTCAACTGACATTTTAGGGATGTTGAAAGACATCCCTGGTGATTTTTTTATTTTTTAATATCCATGTATGGATCTCTGGTTGTGATTTTTTCTAATCCCTTTTGAAACTCCTGTCCATTTCCACAATCTTCTGTAGCAGGAACTTTTGCAAGTTTACTAGCTACTATTTAAAGAAGCACATTTTAAATCCATTTAAAATTACCTTGAATCACTTTCATTAGGTGCTCCCAAGTTTTCTTGGTTTTGGACAAGGATGATTTCTTGATGCATAACTCATGGGTATGATTAAATAAATAAATAAATGAGAGTAAGAAACTTTCTAACTGTGGAAACATGGAAAGGTTCACAGTGGGCTGACAGAAAAATCCTGAATGTGTGAAGCTTCTTCACACGAAGTGCTCTCTAAACGCCACTTCAGATAAGACTCGGGCTACAAAATTGTGATGAAAAAAGGTGTCACTCAAATTTCAAACAGTATTTGCAAAACTTTTCACAGTTTCATTTTGAAAAATAAGGTGTTAACTCAGAAATATCATACAAGGCTGACTGTGGCACATCAGATTTCTAATCTAGAAAACAATGGCCTTTTCCGAAGCAATATTGACTGGGCTTCCACTGATGTTTGCTGAGACCCTCAAAAAGACTGTCTAAATTTTCCAGTGCTGGTTTGATGCTTTTTGGACCAGTAACTATTATTTCTAGGGTCACTCATTATTCACAAAAGAACATCAGCTTTCATCTGGCATTAGCTCAAGTAAAGGCTGGTTGGTAACAGCTTCTTAGGAGAAGAGTGAAATATTGAGGGATGGATAAAGACTGAATTCCTTAAAGTGAGAATGACAGCCCAAAGTGATGTCTTCACTGCTTGCCTAGCAGCTGAGAGAAATACACTCCTTAATCTGGAACATTCTTTGAAATGCTGTGGGAAGCAGCATAAGCCAGCTGTGCTGCATGCGGCACTAGATGGGTGGAGAAGCTGAGAATATTTGGATTTGGTTAGTGATAGATCATCCCACAAAGAGCAATGCAAACATAAGTTTGAATGGGATAAGGTACCAAACAAACTAAGGAAGAGTTGAGAGAAGACCGGTAGAGCAACCATGCCTAGCATATCTAAATTTGTGGAAATGGAACAAGTTGGGGCTTGCTATGGGCTAATATATGAATAATTACTTTTGTAAAAACATACTGATACACATGATCATTAATTCTTATATGATCTTCAGGAATTGCTTCTTGCCCAAATTATGAATAGATATTAATTATAACAACGCCTTGTATTATAATTACAGTGTGCTTTTCATTCCAAGGGATCCTTAGGCCTTTTACAGTGTATGTATAATTCATTTTTGCTCACCTCAGGGCTGAACACAACACAATAACAAGAAGCGACCATATTAGTTATTAATAAAGGTGATCAGACCTCTTTTCTCATTCCTCACCACTTCTCTAGCTTCTTAACCTCTGTTGCAATCACTGCCTGGTGGCAGCAGTAGGGATGCAAAGAGGAATTGCAATGGGGATTAAGGGAAAAGAACCAGCTCTTGTCATCAAAGCCAGTCACAATGTCTCTGACTGCGACCACAGCAGCATTAACTAAATAAAAACATGAGTATTTTAGAAGATAATTATGCGATTGCAAAGGTAATATATTACGTTAGTGTGATTTCTATACTAAAATTATACTTCAAAGAATATTTGGATGATGCTCTTAATGTAACCATCTACATCTTTGCTATAATCCCCCCCCCCCAAAAAAAAAAAAAATTCAGGGTAGCTGTTTCAAAGAAATGTTACATTAATGTAACTGGTTGCACTGAACCTGATAGAAACACAGGCAGGAAACACAGAGTTAATTTCTGTAAGTTTGTTCATACTATTTTGCTGTAGTGACATAGTGACAATATTTATGGCAACACACAGTCACTTAGCATGTCAAAAAGACAACAAGGAGGTTAAGACTCCAGATTTCAAAAATTAAGATCCAACTTGATGTCCCAGATCATGCAGAATGGCAATTATTATCTTATACCATTATTTTCTCCCCCACTGAAAACCATTTCATCTTGAACAGTTAATTCTTGTGCCTGGATAAAAGCATTATCTGGGAACAGAAAGCAGAGCATGCATTGAAAGAAAGCACTCTTGCCTTTAAGGTGTGAACATCTGTCTCTAAACATTTCCAACTTCAATACTCACTATTATGCTTGAAGATTCTAATAGTAGCACCTGAAAGCCTCGCACCAAGAACAAGGGAAGTGTGGTTCAACTCATCACTTAAAATGAGGCAGCCCTGTGAAGAAGGAGTACAATCAGCATTTGCATGAACTGGGAGGCTGTTGACAAGTGTGTGTCTTTCAGCATACATTTATGTCTATAATATAGCACTGCACCAATTAAACTGTAAGTATCAGATGTGAATCGGAATTTTTGCCACTTTTATGAGTGAGCAAAGACCCACTGCAAAGGCAGACAGAAAAAAAGAAAAGGTTGGATTCTCAGGAATTCCCAGGAGGTGCAAAGGGGCCAAATATTTCCTGTAACTAGAATGTGGTGAATAACCCTAACAGAGATCAACTGCTTTATACGAAAATCAAGGGATGTTTGTTCTTCTATCATCTGTCTAAAGTCTGTGTTGTGTTTCCAGAAAAATACAGCCAACCACCCCAAGTAGCATGACACTAAGGTAAGGAGAAGCGATACTGGGGCTGGACTGACATCAACACTTTGAGCTGCAGAAATAAGATCAAGTTGGGTTGCTGCTGCATAAATTCCACGTCCATTAAGACACAAGTGGAGCCTAGGCACCAGGCAGAATCTCTCCCTCTGGTAAATGAATATACAGTTCACCTGTAGCATATTTCTCATTAATTAACTCATATTCCAAAAAAGAAAACAAGTTTTCATCTAAGAAATGCAGGAGAAGTACCTTTGTGTGTTATATCAACAAGAGTCAGCATTTATAGCTGAAATTCAAGCTGGAACCCTAATTTAGTTCTCCTTTCTATTATATATCTTTTATGGTTTTGTTTCATTACCCAGTCAAAGGACGATACATTAGGCAAATACTTATTTTGGAAACACAGATTATGCCTTGGATGAGAGATATGTACACAGATCTGCCTAAATACTACTATACAGCATCAGCAGTAAGAGTTAGGTATGTACATCTTGACAAGAAAATAATAGCTGCTAGGCTAATTATAGGGGAAATTTAAGAATAAATCTCCCAAACATGTGGCAATTGCATAATACTTGCAACATATAACACTTCATAATGATATACAATATTAACAGATACTAAATATAGTTATATTCTACATAACACATATAGCAATATCTTTATGCCACTTGTATCTAAATATCCCTGTACAATTATTCCTGCTCAATTTCTGTGCAAGTAGGTAAAAAGAAAACAAACAAACAAACCAGTCCCAAATTGTTTATCCTACAACACCTGAGACATGGGAGGCAATGTGCTCACTTTTTAGGAAGAGGTAACTTGGTTAAGAGAACCTGGATAATCTTAAACTGGATCCCTAACCAGATGCTAGATGTGTGTGATACGAACACCCAGAGCTAGAAAATATGACAAAGGAGCATATTACAAGCCACAAGGTCATCAGTATTATGACCCAGGGGTTCCCAATATCATGCTTTTTTTCCCCTCAGTCAAGCCTTTCCATTTAACGCTTGCCCAGAATAATAAACAACAGTTCCATGTGTTCCTTCAGGAAGTACTCACCTTCCCAACAAGGGCTGGAATATTCATTGAATTTGTTGCAAATCCCATGCCAAACACCATAGCATCATCTACACCAAGGAACTTGGCCACAAGTTTCTCTAGTTCTACATGCTTGTCTAAGGTACCTGCAGAAATATACAAAGAATCTTAAATCTCGTTAGACTGAAAGATTTTAATTCTAAGGACATAAAACATACAAAAGATCAGTCGAGAAGACCATTATTAACCTATTTTTTTTTTTTTTATTTCTAATTAAGTTTTTCCATTTGTATCTGGTGCACGTGGAATACAACAAGAAAAAGGATGCGAACAAGCTATTACTAATGCTAAATATATTGTTGCTGTTAAGGTAGCAAAGCAGTTGCCTTGGGAAAAAAAAAAAAAACAAAAAAAAACCAACAAACCAAACCAAACCAAAAAAACACTTCAATTTCTTATAGCAACAACTTTTGATGTATTTTATCTTGAAAAGAAATTTTCTTCTCCCTACTCCTCCCTCAGTGAGGAAAAAGCCCTCCTCCTTTTTACAGGAAGCATAGGACAAACAACTTGAACATATTTGAGTTCTTTTTGGATGAGAAAGCAGAAAGTTACAACAATTAGATTCTTCCATTTTTTCTTGTGTGCCTGTATGTATGTATGTATACAAAATTTTTAATTATTTTGTTATATGGATAGACAAATGAAAGTTTTTTTCCATCTTTTTGTACTTTGGAAGGTAGAAGCCATGCCATTCTTCATAAGTGATAGCCGTTCTTCTTTCTTCCCTCTCATCAGTCAAACAAATGACAAGGCAGCAACTGGAGAACCTTCTTTATTGCGTTTTACTTATCTAATATTAGTGCCTGGAGGCTCCAAATCAAAAATGTTCTCCAACTGTCCAACAAAAGCAGTATCTTTCCCCACCAACTCACAAAGGAGGACAACAAAATACAAAGGGGAACAAACAGGGAGCAGTGTTAAAGATATTAAGATAACAACTAACTTTGAACAGTAATGAATCATCTCAGCTTGCCAACTCTCTAGTCTTTGGCTGGCTGTGCATTGCAGGTAGCAAGGCAAGAGGAATTCTTACAGGGTGATACACGGGAAAGAAAAGAGTAGCCTGTGGATTCTGACAGCATTTCTCCTATGAATAAACAGGGAACAGAAGAAAATATTGAAGAAGTGAACATCTCACTTCACTTGAGATGCACAAATCAATGTCACAATAATATAGGTAAAATGAATTACAATTAGTGAGAATAAGAAATCTGTGTTTACTGTGATGGCCAAAGGGCAGAAGAATGAAGGAAAGCAGAAGCTTGACTGAGTGCCTTGACAAGAATGTCAAATCACGAAGATGATCTTACCTTTATCATGGAGGGAAGCCCAGTAAAAACAACAAAAACAAAATGGCAGCAGCAATACTAACTCAGCCGTTGCAGCAAAGTAGTGGTTTTGTTAATTTTTCCTCATTAAATATCTAGAACCTCCAGTAAACGTGAGCTGACTGTGCATGAAGGTCCTCAAGGATGGCTGCTTTTTGTATTCATAGATTCCAGGATGTGCATGGGTATATGCCAGCCCTGTAAACAGCCAGTGCTTAGTAGCTGAGCTCCACAAAACACAAAAATAATTTCAGAATTGAGCTGTCTGCTGGACAGGTCACAACCACGTGTGTGGGAGGCTCTATGCCTTGACTTGTAAGCCCAGTAGGTCTCAGCGTATATTTCTAGTTAGCTTTGTGTTTGATTTTTTCCCTCCAACTGCAGTAGTGCTCCTTACAGATGCAATTTTGTCACTGAATGGCTACGGACAGATGAAGATTTGAAAGGAAAGTTTTGGAGCCAAGCACACTGTGGTGACAGACTATATCAGAAGTAGGTTTGTGAAAGCATGAGAAACAAGCAGTGCATGCTTTGCAAGGCAGTCATTTTAACGCATGAGAAAATTGTCCCTGACTCTACCGGGGTAGATCTGAAACTACTGGGGTGGAGTTAAATTGCTTTTTGGGGTTGCAACATGTTTTCTGTTTTTACAAATAAGGAGTGCCTGACTCACTACAAATTATTCTGGTCAAGCATCTATTAGATGAACCAGAAAGGAACAGCATACTTTTGACCCAGTTTTAATGATTGCATGATGGGGAAGAATCAGACTTCTGAAAGTGATCTATTCCTACTTATTGTCTACTAACCTTAATACATTGAACATAGATGGTATCGTATATCACTATTGTCTACAAATCCTGGACTACAAATTGGAATCAATAGAGGTTGGTTTAGCAACCCCAAAACCTGAACGACAAGGATTTGCAAAATCAGCCCTAGGTTTGAATTACTTTAATCAGAATGGCAATACTGTATGTGGGTAAGGTGAGGTGTTAGAGCAGCAATATGATAAATACCCATACTGACAGGGGCAGGTTAGTGATAGCCATATACATTGTGAAGAACAGATCTGAAAAAGCATACCAGAGTGCATTTTCCCAGTTTCAGAGGAAAAGGGGTATTTATTTAATGAGTTATGCAATTATTTAATCACATCAGAAGATTTCTCCATCACAGGTCAATCTTTGGGCACCATGTAAACTGCAACAATTATATCACAACCATTTCCACTGGGGGAAAAATGAGAGAATATATATGCTTTATTGGAACGGGACTTGTCCACTAGCATTCCCAGTTGGTCACAGCAACAACCCCAAAAAGCACAAGCAGCATTACCAGATTGATGTGAATCTGATTTGAAGGAACTTCCTACAGGCACAAGCTGCTATGTCTCAAGCTACATAAGAAAGACAGTAATTACAGTGGTCTTTGTTAAACGCAACCTTATCAGTACCAACTCAGGTATCAGAAAAATGTCTTCAATTGTGTTGGATTTGACCAGCATTATGACCTAGTGAATGCAAAACGGTATACTAGATATATCGTTATTAATACACAGGTACACTGTGTAAATGGATACCTTCTGTACTTGTCCTATACATAAATACAGAGATCAGATTTTTTTCCCCATACTCTACCTCCTCTGATTTTTTATTTTTACATTGACTACAGCTTGGTTTGACCTGAGAAATGGGATATAACTAAATGTACATCATCCTACTGAGAAAGATTTAAGGTGAAAAAGAAAAAGAGAAAGCCACCTGCACCTTTAAGATACAAATTAGTTTCTTTTGAAAGCTATTCCTCCCTCATGAACAACTGTATGCAATAGAGGACAGCAGGTGTTTTGTTTCAAGATTATATAAATATTATGGAAAGTAAAATCAAAGATCTTATCAAAAGCGGGGACTTTCACAATATTAGCTGCCTCCGCAGATTCCCACCCTTCTCAAAGTAAATCCCCTCATTTTCAAATGCTGGTGACCTAGTTCCCTCCCTTAACTTGCCACTGCATTTTGGGGACAGGGAACATGAACCATGCTCTGCTGGGGCAGGCTTTCATAGTCTTACCTATGCTCTTGGACTGAAGGTCACTGTCAGTCTACTGGATACAAAAAGCATGAAAATTCACTTCCCCCAGTCCACATATTTTACTATTGAGCTTTGACACTTCCTTCAGCTTGAATATGGTGGGTAATACCACTGTTCAGTCTGCCCAATATAGTCTTTCAGGTTCTTACACACCAATGACATGTACTGGTTAAACTGCGAACATTGGCAGCAGTATCTTTTAATACAATTATTCGTTTTGATTTCTGAAACCCAAGGAATAAAAGAAAATGTTTGCTTGAAGATAAACAAAAGCTAGATGAGTAAACTGATAAAGACAGAAGTTTTTATCACTGAAAGAAAAAGAACAGATTCCCGTAAAAGTCAATTCCACATATGAACAGCAACTGGGAATCCTGATATGACTCGTTAATGTGAGTAAGAATCATTACTCTATGAAATCAATGGTTTGTCAGAGGTACCTTTAGCTGCATGGGGAACAAAACAAGACACCTAAACATCCCTGCTACACTGGAAACTTCAGGTCACAAACTCATTCTGGGAAGGTATTTGTCAGAGATTAAAAAAATAAATAAATAAATTACTGAAACACATACACATTTTTACAAAGGAAGATCAAATAAGTTCCTACTGGAAGATGAAGAAAGAAGATGCAGTAAGTGTATTACTTTTTCACATAACTCTACAAAACTGGATGATCCAGATGGTATCACTGTCACACAGAGCCCACTAGAGGAGCAAAGCCTAAACTTGTTGGATGATACACAGTGATGAGAGGCAGAGGAGCACATAGCAGTGTTATGCAAATGCCTCATTTACGACTGTGTGTGTATGAAAAGAGCCCCTAAAGAAGTGGGGTTTGAGGAAGCATTTGAAATAAAGGAAAGTGTTCGCATATTCTTAATTCTGCCCTCACCTCACAGGGCTCCCATACCAAAAAGATACCACAAATGTCACAGATCCAATAATTTACCTGTGTTACTTACTGATTCTCAGAAAAGCAGAGATTGATTTTAACAAAACTTCCAATTAAGTTTGGATCTTTTCATTTTTTTGGATTTTGTCTACCTTTATAAATACACAGCTGAAGTCCAACCTGTCTAGTGTCAGAGAACGGACAGCAGCATCTGAAGTGTATAAATATCTGTACATACATAGATAACACTATATATTGGAGATCTTTTAGGTTTAAAACAGATCACGCAACCCTTATTTACTCCTGATGCCTTCAGTTCTACCTGCTGGAAGTCAGACTGTTTGGAGCTTAATCATGCTTTACAAAGCATTCTTGTGCAGTGAAATACCAGAAGCAAACTTGGCCCTTTGATTTTAAGTTGGATCAGTTATTTATGGGAGAATAGGCAAAAAAAAAAAGGAAAATGATGGTAGCAGGAGATGACAAAGAAGGAAAATTCCTCGTTAACTGTTTCCTAAATACTCTGTCCTACCAGAAAGCTGAGATTATAAAATATACATACACACTAATTCTCATTTAATATCACTGAATTTTTTCCTTAAGTTTCTACCTGGAAACTCTGAACTATAAGAACTTTAGTTCCTTATCATTTCCTCCTAACTAAAAAATGAACCATTTATTTCTCTGTGTGTTCAGTACCGAGTTTAAAATGTGCCCTTGCTTTTATTAAAGCTATGAAGTGGTATAAAAGAAAATACAACTATTTATACCTTCTTGAATTTGCTACTAGAAATTCCTATTAGGCCTTAAAACCTAACGGAAGGATGCGAAGGGGATGAAGCTACTTTTGTAATTTAAATGTTGGCACAGGCTTTCTGTTCTGCTTTTTAGAAATCGGATAATCAAATATCAAAAATTGTCAAACAAACAAAAAGCCATACAACCAAGTGCAAGGTAGGCATTTAAAGGTAAGCTCCTAACCATGTCCTCCAGAATGAATCATCCTGCAAATGTTCTGTGCAGGCTCCGTCTTGTCTTTTGGTCCAAGACTTAATCACAGGAGAAGGATTTCAAAAAGGCAGTAATCCTGCTTGGCTGCTTAAATAGCACTAATGATACATTTGCTCCTGTTACTCATGTATATCATCTCCATAAGGAATCATGGTGAGTTCGATAAATAGAGCACTGGAGCTACTGGCTGCTCACATGACAGCCCTGTCACAGCCCTGGCAATAAGCCTGGGAGTGGTTAAGGCACAATAATCTGCTTTATTAAAAAAAAAAAAAAAGTTTTAAATTACCGATTTTATTCTCATCTGCAATCAGCAAGCAAGAAAGAGCTTTAAATAATCATTTTGCAGACATTTGCATAATTTCCCCTTAATTTGAAGTTACATTCCATCGAAAAGTCTGACCATAAACATAAGAATGACAGGATGTGCTCAGACAAAATGCTTGTAGACAAAAGGCTTGTGAGCCTGTCTCCAGCAGTGGCCAACTCCCACTCTAGCCATTAAAATGCATTGATTTGCAAGGAAGGTAAAGACTTTACATTCAAGCTGTCATTCTTTTCACCATATAGAGGGAATACATGCTATTTCTAACTTATTTGGATACCTATTTGTTATTGTTTTTAGTATGTTAAAAATAACACTTCTGAGAAGATTAAAACAAATTAAATAGCTTTTTGTTAGTTTGCATGAAATCACTTTCCATGAAATTAAATGTTCTAAGTACTCCAATTACTTGAGTAGGTGGTTTTTAGTTACCTAAATCATTCAGCATTCAAAAATTATTGCCTCAGATCCAATTTTTATTCCTGTAACAGTGGAAAACAGAACTTCCTACTTTTCCTGCCCAAATTGGTTCCCTAGTCAAATGAAAAATGGACTTTTTCTGCACCTGTAAGAGACTGCTGCTGACAAAAAGCTATTTTAATTTAAATTAGGCCCATGGTCAGTTTTGTCAGGTGTGGTGGGTGCAGGTCTCTCTTGTATCCTTCCTTGACACCTCAGATGGTTAATGGAGCATCTTTTCCTCTGGCTTCAGTAAGTTTAACCTTGCCATTCCCAGATGCCCTCAGAACACTCTTACCATAGTAGACAAATCCTTTTATCATTCCTCCCAGCCTGTCCCTCTGACCAAGAAGGTCCTCATTCTACATCTCCACCTCCTCTGAACATTCCTAAAGAATTCCACTTATACTTAAATTTTCACCCTCAAAATCCTTCAGGGACTACTTCCATCACATACACCATGCAGAACAGAAAAGTCAGATATGTGCAGATAGCCACTTTCACACATTCCCTCAAGCTACTGCTCTGAGAAGACATGCTCTGGGTATATGTGCCCCACTTTCTTGCTGGTCTCTCAAGTCTCCTCCCTTAATCTCTTTTTAACCTTTGTGTCCTCAGAAAGGCTGAAGACAGACAGGTTACTAACCTCATGAACACAGCTTCCTTGGTTCCTTACACTCTACCCTTATCATGATGTCTAACTTTACAGAAATCTGAATATGTGCACATTCCTGATTCAAGTCATATTTGTATCATGATTTGCTATCCCACAGGTGCAGCGTTAATGATTGTACAACAATAGTCATTTGCACATCAGCAATAATACTTAACTAATTACATAAAATAGTGCTAAGCAACTAGTATTAGATGCACTGTGCCACATGAAAGGTCCCCTGAGCCCATTACTTTTCATCTGACAGTCACCTTGTATCAATGTCTGGGGAAGAATGAAAGCAGGAAATGCATATACATACACACATATACACATAAAAATAGCATCCCAGCTTCTAACTAATCTCATCAAAAGAATATCCTTAATCAGATAAGAGTTCTGGTATTTTTTGTAGCTATCAATGATCTCTGCTCTGTACATAGCCTGTGTCTGCTGCAATTCAATGAAGTGTTAAGTTTTGGCATCTAAAACCTTATTCGCAATGAGTTCCTCAGGTCTGCAAGACCCCTGGTTGAAGAGCTGCCTCCTGTATTTAGATGGAAATCTCCTACCAACTTCATACAAAGTGCTGTAAGTCTTGTAGTGGAAGAGAATCAACAGCCAAATCTGTCCACTCTTCCATGTCATGCATCATTTTGTAGACTTCTGTAATTCCCCCCGGGCTCTTTTCCAAGCCTAATGCCTGGCATTTCTGACAGCTGAAGACAGTTAGCTCAGTAGTTCTTTACCCAGAAGCTGTTTGAGACCTTTGATGATACTTTTTGCCCTTTTCTGACACGTTCCAGTTCTGCTGAACGTTTCTGACCAAAATTTCGCAAAGTACTTAAGATGACAGCAAACTATGCTTTTATATAGTAGCATATGGAGATTCTATGGTTAACTTTCTGTTCACTTCCTAATTATATCTAGTATTTGGTTTGCTTTCTGACCATCAAACAAGCAGCTAATGCTTTCACAGAACTACTACTTATAAGCCTAAGATCTTTTGTTCCTAAGGGACGATAGTTTGCTTGGGCTAAAAAAAAAAAAAAAAAAGAAAAAAAAAATATTTTTCTTTCAGATTGCAAGTCCCACAAAAGCCTCAGGAATGTGTCTTAAATGACACTGTTATGCTAAGAAAGTGATTTACTATTATTATAATTAAAAAAGAACATAGGATTAACAATGGTGAAAAAAGCCTAGAATCTTCTTACGGAGAGCAAATCTAGAAGGTCAGATGCTATTTTTATAAGGTTCTTATGCTTTTGTACTTAATCAGGAATGTCTGTTCAATTGACGTATGGACTATTATTTTAGAGTAAACATGAGTAGGGCTTCACAGTTCTCACTGAATTAATTTCTGAACTATGTTTAGACACAGTCTGAAGTTACTTTTCCGAGACAGTAACTGTTTCACATTCACTACATTTCCTTAATAAAATAGTGTTTTGTAAATATAAATATGATATGTTAAAACTTTCATATTAACTTATTCTGAGAGCAAATGGCCTGCAACAACGTTCTGATGTGACAACATTCCACAATCTGCACAGTTAGCAAAGGGGGAGTTTAGACTACAGAGGACAGTTTTACCATCATGTATTCTTTCAAACATCACTTGTAATCACTGTGTTTCTTTTCTTTTCCTTTTAATTTTTTTTTCCCTCTCTCTGAAATCTTCTCAAAGTAGTGGAATGATCCTTCTTATAAAAAGAAACCTACCACTGCTCTGAAAGAAATCTTGGTAAAGCCCTGAGCATGCCAGACCCTTAAATGCACGTAAGCAGAACAGCACATGTAAAGCCAATTAGTTTGAAATTACTAATACGTTTAAGTGCTTCCTTGAATTAGGATAGTCAATTTACAATCTACAGGCTCCTACAGCTCACTGTATTCATACTTCACACCACTTCAGTTATTTTTGTGTGGCCAAGTTCAAGTTTTGAAATGTTATCTGCCCAATAACAAAATCATTCTGTTCTATTTTACTAAGATGAAGATGCCACTTACTTAAAGAAGAAACCTTCCAGAGAGCAGACCTTTCCCTTTCTTCTAAAAAAGTATGCATATATTATAATACAAGCAAACAAAGAAATTTAAACATAACTTTTCAAATCTGCTTGAAAGTGAAGGAGAAGCGCACATGTGGGGAACAGAAAAAGAAAAAAGGGTATCCACACCGGTAACAAGCAGCTATTTTCCTTAAGTTGTTTTATAAATTTAAGGTAGATAGGTTCCAGCAGAGCCAGGGCCACTGAAGTAACCATTGTGCAGAACTGCTCCACACAGCAGCTTTTGTATCTCCACTGACCACAGAAGCACAGGACCTCTACTAGCTGCCTGGGAGAAAATGCTATGACTGCTCCTCTATGTGACTTAAGCCAGGTCTTAACACTATGCTCCTCTATTTTAATAAATCCTCCCAGCTCATCTGCTCCCTGAAATTCACTTCAGGATTATTGAACAGGAATTCAGATAAAGAGAAAGTCCTAGAAATCTGCACACTGTGGCTGTTGAAACAGACTAGATGGAGATGAGCAGTAACATCTAAAAGACACAGAGATGTGGTGCACAGGGACGTGGTTTAGCAGTGGACTTGAAGTGTTAGGTAGATGGTCGGGCTTGATGATCTTAAAGGTCTTTTTCAACAGAAATGATTCTATGACTTAATATTTGAAGACTTTTTTTTTTTTTTTTTTTAAGAATAAACTAAAAGCCATTGCAAGTCTTCCAAATTAAAGAATTCCAAAGGCAAAAGATAAAGACCGACAAACACCAGACATATTCTTTGAAGTACTGAAAGCAACCCAACACATTCTCAGACAAAATAGAATTCAAGGCAAAAAGACACAGAGAAACGTTCCTTGAATACCTTAGATGACTAGTAGTGGTGACAACTTTCAAGCATGCATGCAATTCAGGTTAAACAATATATTGCAGTCACCACATGGGTCACCTACAAAAAGAAAGTAGGGTCAACCTGTAAACCCTCTCAGTGTGTTGTCAATGACAATTTTATTACTGAAAATCAAACCATGATGACAAGATAAGTAATGACAAGGTTTATTTTTATTTTATTATTATTTTCTTCTCCCTGGAAATGAGACTTAAAATGAAAGAAATAAATAATAAAGTTTTTGTTTTTCATGAGATTTGGGGAGGAAAAAAATTTGCTACGAGAGATACAAAAGGAAAGAAAAATCAGGTTGTTGGATAAAAAAAGTCTATAAAGGACTTCTCCATGCTGTGAAGCCTACTTTTCCCTTTTGACAGCTCCCAAGAAAGTTAAAGCTTAGAGGAACACCTCCTCCTGAGTTTGGATGGAAATTGCTTTCTCTGAAATGCAGGCTGATTGCACTATTAGAAATGCATAATTATATCCACATTTAATAATGGTTTGGTAAAAGGATTTGTATAAAAATATAGGATTGAAGATAACACCACATGCAGCCCAGAAAGTGAAAACAATTTATTTCTTAAAGGACATATCAACTCAAAAAAGTGAGACGAAACCCTCCTGAATCTCTTCCTTACATGCACACTGGAAATTTTTACTTTTCTAAAAAAATAGTAATATTTTTTGAGTAATATTTAAGAGTAATATTTTCTCCTTTGAAAAAAGTCCTTACATTATAATTAATAAAATATCATTGTTAATAGTCAGACGAGTACTTGTTGATATGATTAAAATTCTCTAAGTTTCCAGTTCCTTCAAGATACCTGTACGAAAAATCACATAGTTACAGAAACATTGGTGGCCATCTAGCTGTTTACTCACCCATTTCTTGTCTGGTACTGCAGATTCCTGTTCCATACTTTTGTAACTCTTTGGTTACAGTTTTCAAAGCATTAGGTTCTGTTTCTGCAAAGCCGAGGTAGTTATAAGAACCCATATTGATTACGTTCTTGATAGTTCTTCCTGTAAACCTATAAATCAATAAAAATTTTAAAGAATGCTGCAACCCTCCCACGCACACTAAATGAAAACAGAAGAAAAAAATCCCAAATTGTGTTCCACTGTTGGGTTCATATTTGGAATTGACAACCCTTATATCATTAACATCCTACAAGTTTTTCCAGCCTTTCCCTTTTTTTGCCAGGTGAAATGGCAATTTCATGGACCAAAACCCAACCAACCAAACCAAAAAAATTATTGTTAGTGTAGCCAACCTACAAATTATCTATATGGTAAATTTTCATATCATTTAACTCAATAAGAGTTGTGATATACTGAAATCTTCAAGCTGTAAACTGCTTAAAACTCACTGCCAGAGACTCACTATGCAAGTTAGAAGGAGCACTTATGCAATGCAAGAAATTACTATTTAAATCCTAACCAAGGGATACAACAAACTTAGTTGCAATATTCTGACTAAAGATCTATTATAAATGAAGCATAAGCTGTTCTACGTGTGCTGACATTGCCAAACAAATCTCACTTCTAGAGTTCAGTGTCTTCCACATTGCATTGCCAAACAATATTCAGAAGAAAGAGGACAAATTCTCAGAACTGTACTGATTTCGGAAAAAAAGTGCTAACGGATATCTCTGGGGATTAGGTATAATGGGCTAGATGCACCTTTCTGTGCTTTGCAGATGTATCAGGATTAATTCTTAAGAAATTGACACCTGCAGAATGTAAGCTGACTCACCTAAATGTCCAGTTGTAATCATCTGTAACGCGTTCCATAAGGTCAAACTGCGGCCCTGGGACACTGCAAATTGGACGATTCCAGTTATCACGTATTCTCATATAGAGGTTTCTGGTGTAAAAGTTCTCAAAATCTTGATAAAGTGGCACAAAATCCTGGTTTGAAAACATGCACAGGGTTATGTTGCTAGGAAAATCTCTGCTAAGGAACCCAAGTCATTCCCATTACAAAGGAAAAATTGATTCATTAGTAAACAGAGGGTTACAACAACCACATATTCCTATGTCACAACTCCAATCGACAAATATGTTTAATTACTTTGAACTACATTTTTTTTCTTAAACTTCACATGGTCCACAAGTTGGACTAACTCTCCACTCCAATATTTGGAATGTTCAAAATGAATTCATGATATTTCCACTATTTCCACTTGGAGAACCTAAACGTTTCAAATTGAACATTTTGCTACATGCAGAGCAGATTGAAAACAGAGAAATAACTCACCGTATTTCATTAAATATTGGCCATGTTAGATTAAAGTTAGTCCAAATGATCTGGGCATTATTGGTCTAGACTGGACATCCGAACAGTTAAGACAATGAGTTTGGCTGATGACTAGTTTCTATCTATGGATTTTAACTTGAAAATTAAACTAAAAGAAAGGGACAGAATCAAAATAAAGTTTTATATGAAACAGAAATATAGCCGTGTTAGATATTGGATTCAATGGACTGATAAAATAACATGGCATGTAGTTACATATGTAGAAGACTGGAGAATTAACTGACCATGTAGATACATTATGGATGGTGTCAAGATTTAACTAGCATATCTGAAATCAAAATAGTGCATGAATGGCCAAAATAAGTGAATTGAAAAAAGTTATTCCAAGAGAATGCTCATATAAAGATTGCACCATTGTATTTCATTTTGTAGTGCAAGCATCTTTGAGAAGCCAAATCAGAACACATTATTTGGGGAATTTTATTGTAAGAGGAACAGTAATACTATTTACAGTTTTACTCCATTATGCCAGGTGCTATAGTAAGTCACAGTTCAAACTGCACAGAGGAGGTGGAGCAGCAAAAAATCTAAATGAAGTTAGAATGCAATTGAACTTGCTGAGGTGCTTTGTGACTTGCTGTTTGACAAACATAAGTGAGCAATCACAAAGATGTTAGTTCTGCCTATTGCTAGAAAGGACAAGGTAGCATATGGAAAGACAGGGGTTAAAGAGATATAGCTAGATGATATAGTTAACAATAAAGGGTTTATGAGTTTTCTTTTTCTTTGAATTGACCTAAGACATTGAGATTCTATTCTGCTGACAGTGGAAAACTCAGCTGTGGATACATACATACTTTTTTATACGTACTTTTTGTTGTTCTCTCTCTTCAGCAATGTTACGTTTTTCTAGTCCCCAGGCTCTCATAAAATCCCGCAGGTAGCCAAATATTGTGCCCACTCCAAAACCCACGAAAGTAAGAACTGCAACATACATTGGTGCCTGTTCAAAGTGCTCAATAAATGTTTTTTTGTAGAGAGTTCCATTTGATACACCATTCTTCTGAAAATATAGAACAGAAACTTGGGATTAATAACTCTTCAACTGATGAAAGTTTATACCAAAACCTTAAACCTTGAAGTAAATCTTTTCCTCTAATATACAACAAAGCAGGAGAGGCATTTAGACCTCTCACCATATCAGATAATGCGATTTATACTTGGAGGAGGGGGCTTCTAACACTGCTGGTGCTACTGATCACTGCAAATATATTCCATTTTCTCTCCTCTCCACCAATGCCTTCAATTGCAGGCGTCTTCAACACCACTCCCTTGTCTATTTTGAAACACTGGAAACTTATGAAAGACTGGCAACATATTACTGTTTAATTGGACAATTATTTCAAAGGTGATTAAATGCAAACCACAATACTCTGTTCTTGCAAGACCAAACTATAAAAAGGGAAGGGCGGCATTGAAAACTCACCTACACTGGGCCTGACGCTGCTTCTGAAACGCTTGTGTAACCCGCTACAGCAGCTAACCCATAAACAGGAAATCCTGCCTAAAATAGGGCACCTTTGCCATGCTGTTCTTCAGATCTGAGGAAGTACCCAAAACAGCAATAATCCCAGCCTTCCATTTCTGTTCCAATTTCAAAAATGCCTTTAATTATACTTCCAATTACCTCTTCCATACTTCTAAAGGTATTACAAAACAGAAAAAAAAAGAAACAAAAGGCAATACACATGGACAAATGCACACCCTTTGTTTGCTGGAATTCGTCATGCTATTGTGACCGACTCCTAGAAATTTACAGTCATGCGTGGACAAAATTAGTTTGTCTTTAAAATATTATAAAACTTTGGGAGTTCACAAGTGAAAGAAGCTCAAGTTTTCAACTGCAATCTTTTCAGACCAACCTATATTCAGAATGTTTATCAGATTGTTCTTTAAAATAGAAGTAACCCCTCATTTCCACAAAATAGGACAGCATTTCTGGTTACTTTCTAGTAATGTTCAACTTGCCAATTCAAAAAATAATTAAAAAATGTAATCCTTCTGTTAAAAAGGACCATTTTTGAGCTTATTCTAAAGCAAAGCCTACAACCCTATGAAAAAATTGCATTAATCCATTTCTGCCTGTGGGATGGATGAGCCAAAATAAAAGATTATTTATGCAATGCAGCAAGCCGAAATACAGTAATTACATTAAGAACAATCACAAATTCACTGCACTTGCTAGAACTAGCATACTGCATTAAGTTGCCTTTATCTTCAGATGATTTTGATTTCAATTGTAGCTTACTGTCCAATCTTGGATTTACAGTGCTTTCCCAAAAGAAAAAAAAAATGCAGGATACAGGATAGAATGTAAAGATTTTGTAGAAACCCAAAAAAGGAAGAAATTCCAGGGTGATGGTGAACAGAAATTCATCTAGCCTTTGGGAAGACTTACTACCTTGTGAAGGAGAAGGAATAGAGAGCTGGTTCTCCCCATGCGAGTGTAGACCTTTGAAGCAATTCTGCATAGGCACCTCTACCTAAAGCTAATTATTCTTTTAGGCCAACCCATTTACCATGAAAAACATTCTATGAGAGTGAGTTAAACACCTGGTCCAGTCATATTTCAGGTAAGCCACAAGAGCTGTGTGTACGCTACGACACAATGCTCTATTCCATCAAGGACTAAGCTAAGCCCCATTACCATACGTTTGCCACAGGCTAAGAGCATACTTATGGTCATCTATGGCAATTCCATTGACGTTGTAGTTTGGCAAGCTGTGCCGATGTGATAATGAACCTTAGTCCAGAGGAGAGAATTAGCATGATGTTTAGCAATTTTATTAATAAACACTTTACAGTTATATGTTTTATTTGTAAAGGAGCAGAGAAGCTTTGGCTTATATCGGAGTCCTGCATTGCAAAGCTCTCTTCTGCAACAAAATGCTCTGCATTCAGCTGCTCCTGGTTTATACAGTCGGTATGGTATATATATTTAAAGATGCAACCACCATCCCCTTCTATTCTTAATACAAACAGCTAGTGGTAAATGGCATATCAACAGGAGTAAAGCACTGAACACAACGTTAAATGGTGACCCAAATTTTCTAACACGTGACAGTCTATGAACAATGAAAACCAACAGTCTTCAGATAGCGCAAGGTCAGTACAAGGCTGGGAAAATAAATTCAGAAAAACAGTGACATCTCATCTAAAAACTAAAGTGGGGAAAACAGAGGGCATTTCACCCATCCTTGGAGTCCCAGGGGGAAAAAAACAAACAAACAAACAAACAAAAAAAAAAGAGTACAAACACTGGAATAACCTAAATAAGTAGATTTGCTGCTTCTGGAGAGTAGATTATTGTGATACTTTTGAGCAGCACTTCAAATCCAAGCACTGGGGTAAAGGTAGGACTGACTGATCATGATCAACAATTCCAGTCAACCTAAATGATCAGTGGATGAATACTGAATTGACATTTTGCATTATGTTACTGTTAGATTTTTATGTGTAATCATAAAGAAAGAGGTGGAATCAGAGACAGTGAATTTTAAGCACCTAGACTGCAAAGGCTGATGTAGTTGTGTTGTTACTGGCACCGGAGTCTAATACAACGTATCTCTTACAAACACCTGCAGTGATCACTAGTTACACACTGGGTGCTTTGCTGAATTGTACACTTACAACTATCCATAAGAACATCTGTAGGGAACAGGAGATTTCTAGCCCCCTGTCTGTACCAATCCTAGCAGATAAAACAAAGGTTCTAGAAGCAAAAATAGAGAATGACGCTTTCTTGAGTATATTCTCCTAACTTCCAACAATTTGTGGCTTGGATGTTTCATGAACCCAAGACTCTGTCATCACATTTAATTAATTGCATCATCAAGGGATAACTATGAATTTGTTCATCACTTTTGAACCTGCAACTGATGTGGATACAAACTGTGAATTTCAATAATTGATTTCATCTGTAAAAAAAAATATATATATTTATTTATTATACAAGTGATAAATTTCACTTGATAATTTACTTTCTGACCACTGCCCTCTATTCAATTTTTCTGTTTGAGAAATTATGCTACTTGTCGTTCTCTTTACTCAAATGACTTCTGCTTCTCCACTTGTCCTTTTCAAACTGAAGAACCTTAATCTATTTAAGACTAGATTAGTCTCTTCCTTCTTGCATAGGAAAAAATGAATAATCTATATTATAATGTTCAACTTTCTCTTCAGTCTGCCTAGTTCAATAATACCTTTTTGTAATGCAGGGTAAGGGAATTAAAATTACGTACAATATTGGAGGGCACAGTGTCAATTTACACACCGGGAAATGATGCTTTGGCTTGTTTTCTGTTGCTTTTGTCAAGATCTCTGACATTCTGTCTGCCTTTTTGCAACAGTTCACAGTTCCAGAAATATCCCTAGTGATTACAGTATATCCTTCCTTAGCTGCAATAAACACCTCTTTTAGAGCACTCTCCTATTTTTGCATGTTAGGATCATTTTCCTCTTCCAATTCATGTATTGCTTTTCAATTAGTGACACATAATTTTTTCTACCATTTTATCAAATGTTACTATGAGAGCTTTGTGTTGTTATCCAGAATTAATCTTCCACTACTCTGAAAAATTCTGTACTGTCAACACCTATTGTCACCTATTTCTCCTCACCCCTTTTTTTCCCAGACTGTTGGTAAAAATTGTGAAAGCACAGCTCCAGTTCCAGGAGGAGTTCATTCCCTGCACCTCCTTGGTCACATTTTTAAAATATGTATCTTATTTATAACACTCCATTTCTGTGGTGAAAATGCCATCTTAAGCAGCAGCCCAGAGTTATTCAGCAACTTTATTTTTGGATTGCATTACAAATTTTGAGTAAACATGCTTTGTGATATGCTAATCCACATTTTCTTGGCTTGTTTAAAAAATTCTGCCAGTATTCCAAATAACAATAGTCACTCACTAGTCTGCTACAGAGAAAGGGTACTTTCTAGGCACAAATGCAATGAATCCACCAATGCAAGTTATAAAGACACTCAAGGCAGAAAGGCTATAGAAGAAATTCAAAGTGAACAGATATTTTACCGCTGAGATAGACAAATCTAGGATTTCACCAGCTTCACAGAAACCAACAGCACAATCAGGACTATAACATGCAACTCCCTTGTGCTGAGTCTGTTTAGTTTACTAGAACATGCTGCCTTTTGCTCTCTTGCAACCGAAGGTCATACTGGCAGCTCCAGCTCATAACTCTGTGTGCAGCACACAGTTAGACAGAATCCATGTCGACAGATTTGGCAGCAGCTTTAAACCACAGTTGCAAAGTGGTTTCCAGTAAGATACTCACAGCAAGAGAATTCCTGGGAAAGATTTTAATGCCATTGAAGTCAACAGGAGCGATGCCAATACAGTCAATAAAACCAGCTTTAAATGCAATACACCTTATATCCCCATATTCTGCAGTTAGCAAAATGATTTTGAAACAATTTCTATCTTTTCGATCATGAGGAATATCCTCTTAACTCCCTCAGGTTTAAAATGGAGAAATTAACACTAACAACAAATCTAACAGGGCTATTAGAATCATGTAAACTAATCTGAAAGTCTAAGCAGACTTCTGGCAACACTTTTCAAAGGAGGAGTTATAAAACACGAGATTTCCATTAGCAAAGAAAAATAAAATATATCTATGCAATAGTGTGAATAGTACTTAAATATTTGTTTATACTACCCAGAAAGTGAGGAAAGACATTTTCATTTCATTTAGGTCATGCAGCCTCTGGGAGAGTGCTAGTCAACATGAGCCAGAATCATGTCAAAGTGGAGAGCTAGGGCTGAACAACATGGGCATAGTGTGACACTACTGAATCTGTGTGCTGACTGTGACTAATTTGCTGGCAAAGAGGTAACCACTTACACCAGCATGAGTTAGGAGTAAACCCACATGACTGGAGCTATGAGGACCCAAGAGCTCATGTTTTCACACAAGTCCGTTCTGTAGAGGCAACATACACGTACACTGTAAAGAAATCCAGAAACTGTGATCTGCTTTTTGAAAGCGCTCTCAAAAAAAAAAAAAAAGTGTGCCCTACTATGGTCACTTCCAATACAGCAGTAGTAAGTACAAATAGCTATATCTTTGAAGCAAAACTACTAGGAGAATAAAGAAAAAGTCTGTCTTTTAATATAAATTCTCCACAACAAATAAAAAGTGATCCAGAAACAGATGAAACTTTATTTTACTCTCACTCAGTTTAAGAAGAAAGTTTAATCTGTGTCTGGATCAGATGTTATCACATTGTTGCATAAAACCTATAAAAAAAAAAAAGCATCACAAGCTGAGTGATCCACATAAAACTTCTGTGACAGATATGAATATGAAAGGAGTAGATGTTGAAATCTGTGAAACAAATGAAAGACACCTTTGCTCAGTACCTGCCAGATTTCAAGAACCCACTGAAATCCTGAGCAAATTGTGACAGTGCATTGCTACAGCCAAGAACTGATGGGAGCACAGACTGATAATCACGGATGCACCATCTGGTTGCTTGCAGATGGTTTGGTTCTAAACAGACATTTCCTTCCTAACGTTGGGGGGGGGGGGGGAAGTCTGGGGAAAGACCCTAAATGCAGGCGATTTTAGATGTCCTAGGATGTGTGAGACAGCTACATGGTGATGGCAGGCAGTACACAGGACCTTTAGAAGCTTGTACCCTCCTGGAGCAGAAGCTGAAGATGGGATAATACGAGGTCCCATTTCAGTGATAAGAAGGGTATGGTCAGACTAAATCCCCCCCAGAGCTTCCCACTGGATAGTCAGAGTTTGAAGTGGCTGATATGCAACTCTGTCCTCTAGGGAACATTGTCATGAGAAGACTGTGTCTCAAAGAATAAAACTGTTCTATACAAGCCTGCTACAACAATTGCTTTCTCACAGAAACACCGTCCCTCAGTATCCATTAGAGACTAGGATTCTTAATGATTGCATGAAGTCCTCAGGAAAAGAAAAGGGTTACAGAAAGGAAAATAAAAGATTACGAAAATCAGAAGTTTCCTATAACGAATATAAGATCAACAGACTGAGATCACTTCACAAATCTCTGCAGTTATTGGCAATGATATCTTTTATTGCAAGTATATTGTTTCTTCTCTGTTACAACACATTGAGAGGTCTGAGCCTGTAAATCCTGAAAATACAAACCAAAAATGGCTACACAGTGAGTTCATAGCTTACTGAGCTATACATACAAGTCTTAAATTAAAAATAATTGTGAAACTGATGTCTAGAAGGTGCTAAAATGTAGGCCACAGCCTCTTAAAATGTGACCAAGCCAGAAGAAAGTGTAATTTTCACACAGCACAAACTGTAAATAGAAACAAAACAAAAAAACACGTGTGCTATTACTCCTGTGTCTGCAGAACCCTTGTTTAGGCTGGTTATTGATTTCCACTGAAATTTTGAGAAAAAAATACACCTGGTAGTGAAGCAATTGCTAAAAACAGAGCAAAATGTCCAGGACTGTTCAGAAGACTTAGGAAATTTAAGAAACCTTCACAGTAACTTGAGAATCCATGTGCTATTGAACTTCCTAGAGGTTTAGAATCTAACAACTCAGAAACTGAGAAGTTTGCTCCCTTGTAAGCTGTACGAGCTGCTGCTTGTTCTGCTCTGTCACTTTGTGCTTGTGTGAAGCTTGGGTCCTTTCACCTTACTTTTCATACTCACCAGCGAAATCACTTTGAAACACAACCAACCAACCAACCACCACCTGTAATCTAAATCTAATGACTAACCGAGAACTTCCAGCTTCCTTGTACAAATTAATGGCAGCATAGTACGGACAAATAGCAAAAAAACCAGATGAGAAGATGGGGTCTTCATTTCCCACACTTGCACCATTTTTTTTCAGTTAAGCAGAAATGGAGCTCCAAGACATCCACCTTGTAATAGATTTTACAGCACAAAATAATGGAGTCCTGCAACGACAACTACTGCTGTGAAAGACAAGATCATTCAAAACATACTGTTAAATAGAAAGCATTGTTATAAAATAAAATAAAAAAATCCTTACTACACAGATATTGGACTAAGTACATTGCTGTGACAAACACTTGCTCCATATTCAATTTTACAATCCCCTTTCTATCAGATATATTGCCTGTAGTAAGAACAATAATCTACATGAAGAATACATGCTACTTAACATCAGAAGAAAATCTCATAGCATATTAATACTCAATGTGACTTGAACCTTTTCTCAACAAAACAAATTGGAATTTCACCTTTTATGTCACTAGTGACCTTCCCTTGAACACTATCACAAAGTAGAGCTAGTATCGGGCACTATGAAGCATTTTATAAACAGCTTCCTTGTACAGTATAAGGAATAAAAAGAGATAAAATAATACTTTTGAATGCAACATGGGAAGCTGGAAGACAGACTTCTTACTCAAAAGGTTCAGGAAGGAAAAAAATTGGCAGAAGTCCAGAGACAACAGTCATAAAAAGTCTAAGCTAGAGCAGAGATGAACTTGGAAGATGAACGTTTCATCATCTTTTATAAGTTTTATGCAGACATCCTTATTCAAGTTGCCTCTTATCCTGGTGTGTCAGGATATGTGTTTCCATCCCTGCACACATTACAGGCACTGTGCATTCTGGCATCAGTGACTGGTTATTTGCAACGAAGTAAATTGTCTGTGTGCAGTTTTCCCAAAATCTATGGATATGTACATTTTCATCTGTAATGAATTTAGTCCAGTAAGCTGAATTACACATTGCAGAATGGTTGCACTATAGTATCTGTCAAAATAAAAGCCACATACATCTCTGTATAGCAGAGAAATTTAGATGCATCCACACCGACTTGGGACACACAAGAAGAATTTCTTTGGAGAGCTTTCATGCCAGTAGCAAACACTGCTTTGAGCTGTAGATTTTCGAAATTGCTGTATAAACAGATAAAATCCAGTACCAACTAAGACACATAAACAGTACACAGGGAAAAAAAATCACATAGTACATTCTTCTAATGACTTTACATCTGTACATTACAAGCAATAGCAAGAAACATTAAAATGAAAAAGGAGTATGTAAAAGGCCTGATATAGCTATTATTCTGCTTTCCATTGTTGCTGGAGAATTCAAAGGGGACTCAATATAAATGGGAAGGGATGGCAAAGATATAACTGGGAAGGCAAAGATGAAGTTTAATAATTTTAAATTACTAGAGACATAACAGTGAAGTTCACTAACCAGGGAGATAGTTACGCATACCAGAAGGTATTTCCTAACCTTACAGCAATTACAGAGTAGAAAGCCAGACACGTTGAATCAGACAAAAGAACGAGATGAGACGCCTAGGTTACAGGAATTCTGGCATAGTTCCTGGCGTCAAGTTGCAGCAAGTGTTTGCTATTATTTCCAAAGCTCATAGTGAACTACAAGAGTCACACTGCCTGGCCACATCAGGATCTCTCCCTATCATTCATATCCCATGGCTTTGGCTTTAAGAATGAATGGCAGAAAACAAACAAGGGTCAAAGTGGTACTACTTGAAATGGTTGCCATTTCTGTGTGACACTAGTGGTGATCTACTAACATATGAAATTTATTCCAGAAATGATTTATTATTTAGGAAGTCATTCAGTGGAGTCTCTACACATTTTTGTGACTGAAAATGTAATTGAATAGAAAGATACGTGATATTATCTAACCAGACTCTTAGTGATTTTGCCCAGTGCAGGCTCTATTATAAAATCTATGTGAAGCAATCCACCAGCTCAGCTTCCCACGTACAGACTTTGCAAAGAACACCAGAAAGTGTTTTAACTAACATCAGATTGTTCTCTCCACAAAATTCCCTTGTGAGGAAAACACTACAGGTGAACAGACAGATGCTGCGCAGTAACTTGCATGACTGGATCAGCGTTGGATCCTAGTGCTTTCCCATTATAAACTACAGTGGCTTCAAACAGGACCAGGATTCTGTACAGGAGACCAAAGGAAACAGCTAAAAATGAGACTCCTTTCCTATCAGAATGGACATGTCCCTGGACTTCCCATGCTAAATACACAACAAGATTCAGTCTTAATGTGTTAAAGCTTCAGAAAGCCTCAGGCCACCCTTAGCTCCCAAGATGACAGCACCAGTTTTGATGAAGACTTTTGGAAGGCACTGAACACTGGGTCCTTTGTGAAAGTATCACGAACAGAATTTACAGCATTCACATTTCCTACCTCAGAGTTGTGTATCATTAGAATAATTTGTACGTTATTCCACTTATTTTGAGTGTAATGCACAAGTTAAGTGGAAAATGTGCTCTGCAAGACATTCCTGTTATTGCAATGAGTTATCTATCATATCTCAGAAAAGTGAAGATAGAAAATCATTGCCAATTTTCTTAATGCAATCAAACGATTTTCTTAATGAAATCAGACAAATTTTACAATTTATTCTATATCCTCCAAGGTAATTAATTTCTTTTGTAACAGTATTTAAATATGAATCTCCTAGCATACCACTGACAAAGAAAGAGATTAAATACCAGAATCAAAAAGTTACAGATTTAATGATGGGGAAAAATAATTTTTCTCAAGAACAAAAAGAGGCAACCAGGATGTGCTGCTAACTTCTCATGTAGGGTAATTAAAAACTCAGTAGGAAAAAAAAGCAAAACTGGTAAAGAAAAAAGTTCAAAAAAGCCTTTTCATTTTTATAATAAAGAACAGAACTTTAGGATAGAAGAATTTGAGGAAGATGAGAGACAACCATTACTAAGGGTGGCTATAGTCTCACATTATATCACGAAGTGACAAAAGTTGAGAAAATGAGTATCTTGACACCTTAAAACACAAGAGAAACTGTCTTAAGCAAGATGAAAGGAATTCATTTAAACAACAGTTAGGCAACTTGGCAGTAGAGCTCATGGCATAATTAAACTGGGATGGATCATACCAAAGCCAGCATCAGAACTGGCATACCTGATCGCATCAGTGTACCATCTACTATAACAACATGACATGAAGATAGATAGGTTGCAGTCCAAGTTATGTTGCAAGAAGCCCAGAAGAAGTTTACAGAGTAACCTGGATCCACCAACTAGTGAGATTTTGTTGGAGGTCTGACATTTTCTTTCAAAACTCCTATTTTGTTTTTAAAATAATACTAATACCAACCATAAAAATTTTTCAACTTGCAATATTTCACATGGATATTTAATCTTAAAGTCTTATAGGAATGGGTTCCACCATTTCAATTATGCAAGTTACAGCCTGTTTACTCCTTTACATACTTTAAATATACTTCCTAAATTAAATTGTTCCAAATTACTCATTACACTTTTTTTTTTTTTTTTTCCACACATCCTATGATAGCCTCTTGATTTCTTTGCAAAAGTGACTATAATCAACTGAGCACCACAATCTGGCCTAAAGTGTCATGATTAAACAATCTGGCTTGTGCTATTGTGAATGCACCCACACATACTTTTTTTTTTTTTCCTTCTTCTTCCCTGATCAGGGCTGCCCAGATGCAACATGTATAGAAAACTGGCTAATTTTTATTAGTCTATAAATACTTGAATAAATTGTGAACAACACCAAAGGTGGATTACAGTTGAAATTCATTGCTAAGAAACTCAAATCAGTACATTTTTTGGAAAAAAAAAATCTGAACAAGATGGTATATAATACCAGTCCCAATGTAATTGATTCTTAGAGGCTGCAAGGCTAAGCATCAAGCATTGCTTTAAAATATCTGGGAGGAAGAATGATCTAGAAAATTATCAAACACTTGAGTACCACTGCATAAAAAAATAGATTGAAATTGTAAGCAATACAGAAAAAGCAATATAATTATATAAAGCTTACACAAGCTCTTCATATGTTGCTTTCAAGACTACAGCAAGAAATCCCATCAGAAACAGAATTCATGACTAATTAAGATGAGTGTGATACGGAACAAGTCAGTACTACAAAAATGGAAATAAGCATTTCTGTAGACTGTGGAGAATATTCTGTAGAATAAAATGTGTATTTCAGAGAAATGTCAACCTCTTAACTGGAGGCAGATTCCCATTTTTTTTTTTTGAATGAGAGACAGAACTACGGAAAAAACTGTGAAGTTTCCATTAGCACTGACTATATTTAAATCCCGCAGTTCATAGCACAAGAGTAGTGAGAAGAAACATACCATAACAAATTCTACACTTGCAGCTTCTTATAAGGTACAAATACATTGGTTACATGCTGAAAAGCTGAGTGAGACAGCTAAATATGAGAAAGTAAGCAATTAAACTATCTTAATAGAGGTACCTGAGCAATAAATGATATCAATAAATGATATAAGATTATCACAATACTGCAAAAAGTCTAGGTGAGAAACGTGACATGATTCTGCAGAATCTTTACATCCACTTAAAACACAAATACAGTCTGATATTTCTTTTACACTCGTGCCCAATTGCAGAAAAGCTGTGTATTTTCACAAATTACAATGAATTGCTTTCTTTGGATATTTTTTTCTTTCTAAAAAACAGCAGAAACAGTAACATCCTTCTCTATTTTTACTTATTTTTTAAATATTAAGAAAAGGTGATTTCAATCTGTTATGATTGAGTGATCTCCACCTCTATACTTGTGAGGAACTCACAGGACTCCTCCAAGATCCCAGAGGTGGTACAATAAGTCCTCCAAGAGGCACTCTATTCTCACTAATTTCAATTTCTTCCTGGTATAATTGGAAAAGATGATCCATTCCTTGATGACTGCTTGATGCCTATTTAATTGTAATGACATTCATTAACCATTATTAAATTGGCTAACTCAATCTTAGAGCTCACAGTCAAATGTATTCTACTTAATTACTTTAAGATTAATAAAAAATAATCTAGAAATAAATTGTACATGGTTATTTTCAGTACATCATGCAATAAAATTATTTTTATAAGCTGTTCCAGTAATTATGAAACACTGAAGATCAGAATGGCTTGCATTCTCTCATCTGAACCTTCCTCCTCTACATTTGCAGAAATTATTCTTAAATAAATGCTCTGCTCAGGTTTTATAGAAGCCTAGGTATATACAACAAGGGAAGTCCTCATCCCAACATGTGGTACTAATTTTCATTAGTAGATACACATCTAGCCAGAGGCAAACATCTGGGAGTTGTGGTTCTTGGCTGAAGACAGAAGTAAGAAAAAGAACACTAGAAATTCAAAAGACAGAAGTCAGGTGTAAGCACACTGAAAGAAAGGAGTGACAGAAGCATGTTTTGCTTGGTTCAAAGGCAAGTGCCTTTTCAAATGCATGACAAGCAGCAAAAACTCATCTGAATTAAGCTTTTCAATGTGAAAAATTTAAAACTTTTAAAAGAAAACAATGGGTTATGTTATCATGTTGCCCCTCTGTTTGCAAGTACCCCCCTAAGAGTTTTTGAGTTAGACCAATTTCAACCTGACAGAAGAATTGAGGTCTTCCAAGACATGAACTTTTCTGAAAGCTTCAGGAAAATCTGACCTTGATAATTTAAACTGGTCCAAACCCACAGACAGAAGGAAAGACAGCAATAACTCATCTCTTTGAAGGTTCTTGGAGTAAATTACACATAGACATGTAACGACCCACCAGTCAGCACCTGCATAGAATATGCCAAGCCTTGAGAAGTGCTTTCTCTTGCCTATCTGGAAAGTAAGAGACATGGTAGTCAAATTGCAATTTTCTGGAGTAGAAGTTTCTGTACACACAAGATGAGTAGTTCTATCACTCATGGGAAAACAAAACAAAACAAACAAAACACAAAAACCAGTTGTGGACACTTCACAAGCCTCTCTCTCTCTTATTTCTAAGATTATTTCTTCTTCCTCTGTTGCGGTGAGGCAAATTAAAAAATAATACTGAAAACATTACTTGGAAGTAGTTTAAGTAGACATTAGGGCATCTTAACTCAAAGTTTTCATTTATACTGAGCATAAGCTCATAAAATGGTAGAAATCAAGGGACTTGGGAAAAGCAGGAAATGGAACAGCAGAATAACAGATTTCAAGAAAGCACAACCGCACTTGGAAATAGCATGCAACTCCATAGGAAGGGATATTAAAATGAGTTGTTAAAAACAGCCATCCTTCAAGAGAACAATGTTAAGGGCAAAAGGACAAAGCACTCTAATGTTACAGAGCACTATACAGATCTCTGCTGAAGTCCTCCATCCAGCTTTGGGCAATACAGAACGGAGATTTGAACTAACTGTAGAGATCTGGGAAGAGAAAGATAAAGACTGGAAATAAAGTTCTGAGAAAAGAATGAAAGAATTTGAACTGTTTACTCTAAAGGGAAGAGGAAGCCCTGAGGACTGGTGGTTTGAGAGTCTTAAAACATGTAACAGGTAACTGCAAGAGGAAGGGAATGAATTATGTTCTGGACAAGATACAGCATTGTAAAATGATGGTCAAGGTGGCTTCAGACATGAGAAAGAACTTTCTACTGATAAAATCAAACATTAAGTTAGATCATGTTAATTTCATCATTTAGATTTACCTTATGTTCAAAAACCTCACTGTGATGTGGAATGTGGAAGAGAAAAGAATGAACACTCAGAAAATAGCCAATATATTTTCCAAAGAGTCAAATGCAAGTAGACAGAGATAACCTTCAAGCCATGGATGCTAGAAGAAGGAAGCGAATATATAGTTTTTGTTTAAAACAAAAATAAATTAAAATGACCCTGGCTCTTGGCAACTCTGTATTTGGAAAATTTAAATGTGTTCAGTACACTTTACGGATCAGCGAACAAAGTTATACCTAATAAAGACTGTACAGATTTATTTTGTGGGCACAAAAAACCTGTTACTCCTACCTCAAGAACACTTTCACATAAAAAAAAAAAGTTGCTTAAAGGTGTACATGATAAGTAAAAACATCGGTCAAAGTAAAACTTAACACAGAAGATAAATCTTTCCATGAGCACGATTTGGGAAATGATAGAAGCTGAACATGACCTGCAGAAATCTAAGACTTTAACTAAGCTACTATGCTTTGATGTAACATTCCAAACCGTCTTCCCGCATCCTGTATCTAAAGTCAGTGTCTCTTTTCCCCTTAGCTTAACTTAGATTTCCAAAATGTCCCCTTAAAATTAACACCAACACTGGAACTCATGAGGAGATAAAATCAGCTACAAGCAGAGTAACTCCTTCATTCTGACTACGTTATATAATCAAGTAAATCACTATTCAAAGAGATGTAAGATTTTGCATAAATTGGTTTTAAATCCCATAAAAGACACATTTTCAGAAGATATGTTTCATATTGTCAAGATCTTTAACAAAATTTGTACTGTAGTAAAAAACAAAATTTATACTGCAAACAAAAATTGCAAACCTGAATATAAGATTAAGGCCATACCCTCCTGTAGTGGCTGTGACTAATGTATTCGTGCAATGCGGCAGATAAACCAATGGTAAATAAGATGGTGTTCCAGCTGTAGTAGAGAGAGGTGTCCCATTTGTTCTGGCTTTAGCTCATCCAGTAACTCCCGTGTCAGGGTGAAGTTTATACTTACATCCTACCATCTAACAGAGAAAAATATCATTTACTTCTGATTAATGTCCACGTGTGCAAAGTAGTACGATCTCAATATCATGTCCCAAGACACAGAATTAATAAAGCTCAGCTACAGTGGGGAAAAAAATAATTATCTGAGGTCTCACACATAACCTCCTCACAAAAACTAAGGAGATGCTCTTCTAAGTATTTAGATGTGTGAGACACAATGCTTTATAGTGAGTTCTGAAACAATACTAACATACGCTGGTAACTGCTTCTGCTTTTATATTGCTTCTTATTCCATGGGGTAAAAAAGTTCTGTATCCCCCCCCTCATTCTCACTCAGGAAATTAATTGTCCTAAGCTGAATTAAGAATTTTTACGTGCCTCACATCTCACTTATGGACAAATGGGATAACTTCAATCTGTGTAAAAGATCAATAGGTACAAAATCAAGAATGAAAACAACGACATGGTGAATAACCATCACAATTCAAGAATATAGCCCCACTTCTGGGGAACAATTCATACCAGATAGTATGGTTGTCTTTTTTTTTTTTTTTCCTCCTCCCATGGATCAAAGCTACTCTCTTAAAGCATACCAATTTCTGGAAGATAACACATGCAATAAAACACAATTTGCAGTACTTATATGTTGTGTGTTTCCCCCCTCCGCTCCCCATTCTGCTCAGTTGGAGGAAGGTTGAAGCTCTAAGAACAAAACTCTGGTAGAACTGCCCAACAGCAAGGACTTACAAGGCAGAATCTAGGGTCTACCAGTGGGGAAATACAGCTAGGGAACTCACCTTTTGTTGAGCTCTAAAGAAGGCAAAGCTCAGTACTCACAGAACAGCTAGAGGCAGGAGCACAAAATGCTAGAGAAACTTCTAAAAAGGACAAATCTTTCCTCCAGAAAAACAGAACTGCCAGCTGCAAAGGCTAAACTGTGTAAGTAGCCTGGGTTACCTTTTCATATAATTGCTTGAGTTATGGGAGAACATGATGTTTCCAATGATGTTTCATATTCCTCACTTTAACCAGCAGTGCTCCAGATTGGCAGGAGATCATCTGTACTGTCTTCTGAGCAAGCCTGCCAACCTCTTCCTGGCACAGAGCTTTATGTAAGCTAGATGTTGTACCTTGCTTCAGTGAGAGGTGGTGGCTTTGTAATCAGGTTTAGCTCAGTTTTATGCAGTTGTAAGTGAAGATATACAGGAAGGTACAGAAAATAAAAATATAGTTATGCTTCAGGTTCAAATTATTACGTTTGTCTTGACTGAATGAAAATATCCAATCTTTAAAGTATCCTGGCTCAGGGGCAGATTATTTGCATTAGAACAGAACACAAACTTGGAAAGGGTAAATTCATGCAAAGAATGGAAAATATTTGACATGAACATTCTGGCAGTGCCAGGAGACAGGATCACAGACCACAGAATTTCAAAAGATTTTCATTTTCAGTAGGAGTCATTCCAAAAATCCGGCCACTTAGTTTGCAAAGCAGAACTGAATTATTTTGAAATTCCATCCATGTCCCTCAGTCTCTGTAGTGCACAAGAGCTAAGCGTTGCTGACTTTCTCCAGTGTTGCACACCTCAGTCAAGGAACATGGAAGGCTTGCTTTTCTACACAAAAACCTGCAACTCTATCCTCATCTCCTATGATCTATCCCTGTTTCCCCCACCATCCCCTCTCTGTGCAGCCCTCAAATCTGTTTTTGGTCTTTTAAGAGACATCCTGCAGAGGTGAACACATTTGCTCTGGGATACTATGGCTCAACTTTGGATTTGGAAATAAAATTGTAAAATTTAAGTATACTCTTGAAGAATTTATACAAAAGAAGATTATGGTACGCTTACTAACCCAGACAAAGAGAACAGAACAAAGGTGTTGCAAACAGTTACAAAAAGGTCATCCTAGAACTCTCCTAATGGGAATATGGTAAAAAGCTGGCTGTGGCAGCCACAGCAAGCACGACTGCTTTTGTTATAACTGATGCTCAGATAAAAATATTCAGTCAACACTGAAGTATTTCCTTTCAGAGAACTACACATTAGTAATATGATGGCTGTCAAATGATTTATGTTTTGGTAGCCATCCCCATGAATCCTACTCAGTAATGGTACTTCTTTGCTATTTTGCAAAAAGGAGTGAAAAAAATCACCTCCTCCTTTTAAGACTGCAGCTGGTCACTGACCTACATCTTCCTGTCATTGCACCATTCCTTCCCCTCGGTTCCTTGCCTTCATCCTGGCTGAGATCACCTGCCACAGGCTCAACCCATCCACCTTTCACCTCCTCCTGGCTTTCCCTCTCTAGCCTCTGGCTACGCCGGCACCCCAGGAGCTCGGCACACCCCTGACCTAGTTCTCACAGTGCATTTTGCTGCCTCGGGCAGCTCCACCTCACTCCATCGGAGCACTACCACACTGCTGAACACAGCTCGCTCCTCGGGACAACCGAACAAGCCAGACTCTCCAGTTCAACCAGTGCTTTATCTCACCCCCCAATTTCCACCCTGCATGGCAACTTGTCACCTGTCCCTTGCATTGACTAATACAGATTTTACTGAACTTGACTCGAAAGCGAGAAGAAGTTACAGAAGTTCATGCTTTATCCTCGTGTGATTCCTTGTCCATAATACTGCTTTGTGAATACTTAGAAGTTGTACCAAGTAGGTATGTCTTTCTTCCAAGCACGTTTTTCTCATAACAGATATGAAAGTGGGACCTAAAGCAAATCATTATAATTCTAACCTGCCTGGTTTATGACATGCAAAGCTTTATATGTAGCTGATCAGTAATCTGAATATGCGAACTGACCAATGTAAGATAAATTAGATGTCCTGCAGCTCAATAATGAATTTTCCTATTCCAGAAGTGACCAGTATGTAAAAACTATTTCTGTCAGCTTTAGGGATATCCTTCTTCTCCAATGTCTTGTCATTTGATTTTTTTTTTTTTTTTAAATGAGAGAGATTTAACTATATTTTCAAAATACAGAATATTTCAAAGCCCTGGCAATGTTCTTACCCATTCAGTTGTTTAAATAATGTTGTTTATGAGCTCTGCTACATCCTACATGCTGAATGATATGGCCCAAAAATCACTAATTCTTGTTCTAATTTGCAATGACCTGCCAGAATGTGTAAATGGACAAAACATGAGTGTGATTGCTTGTTTTAACCACGGCTGAATGGATCTAAGAGAGAAACAAGAAGCTAGCAGTTCTATCAAGGTAAGAAAAAAGCCTTGTCCAATAGTATAGGAAGTATTACTGGCTTATGTGCTTCTACTACAAGTTTCAGGAAATTGTGCCAGAAGATTTATCATCAGAGTTGTAACTCTGGCTATCACCATCATCATCTGATACATGTTTCCTATTCCAAGAAAGTATGGTTGGCAAATACAGTTGCCAAAACATGATACGTGCCCATCTGCCATACCTTTGTGGAAACGTTGCATTGCAAACCCTGAGCGAGTCTTGAGGAAAATGAATATAATTTTTTTTTTCATTCAAATGGCAAAAAAGGACACGTAGCACAGCCACAAATGCAACAGTGACTAAATGCAGTCTGGAAATGTTAGCCATAAGTCAGGATGATGCAAAAGCTGGAGGAAGGGGGAATAGGAGTAAGTGGCAAACAGCAAAGTCCGCAGACAAATTACTGTCAGTCAGCCACTGGTTATTTACTGAGAAGTGTCAGAGTGCTGAGATGTTTTGATTGCCATTCCAACAAATCATCACCCAAAACAAGAAGAAAACTAAGGAACACTTAATACCTATTCTGACAGTCTTCCAAACTTTGTTTCTAAGGAGAAGCCTTTCTTGCATCTGGTTAAAAGCTCTCTGACAGACTTTCCACACTATCAAGTTATTGTGTGAGTAACTCAGAAAAATCTTCTAATTATGATCCCCTAAATCTTAGGAAAGTAGTCAAAGCTCTTCAAAATGCCTAACTACCGAACTTCTGCCCAGGCTTACAAAAACTACCTGTCACAGGGTGAGAGTTTTGTTTCCATTACATTTGTCTTTATGCTGATGTCTCAAAATACATCTTCACTAGAATGCCATTGCTGAGTAGGTGCAATAAGTGATCAGCAGGAGGTGAACTGAAATCATACAGCCTTTGTGAATTGGGGAAGCGCTAGTTAGATGACAATGATGACTTTGAATATGCTTACCTTTGGACCCAGTCTCTAAAGATGAAGAACTAATGGATGACTGAATGAGAATTGAATTACTGCAAATCAGTAACTGTGATTTAGTACATTTAATTTAAACTCAAGTTCCATCTGTAGATAAACTGGCAGAGGAGAAGTGTCCTGTGAGAAATAAGACCAAAGTCCATTTTTCTATCCTGGCTTAACTGCAGCAACTAGAGAAGGAGATAGCTCAACTAACTACATTACACAGTATTGATGATAGGCTACTGATATTTGCAAAACATGGGAAGGCTGATGAAACAGCCCTCTGAAAAGGCACTTAATAGATACCACTCCTATGTGTACCAAGTATTTTACTAGAACAGAAAACAGAGTCAGAAAGTTTACAGTCCAAAAAAAATCCACAGAAAAGCAATAAAGTACATGCCACACAGAAGTAAACAGAGATCTGCAAACCTGGGGAATAATAAATTCTGGGTTTCTGTAGATGCGTCACGTAGACTGACTTTGCTATCAAATTAAGAAACACACCAATGGAAACTTCCTTCTTACTTGGGACATAGATCAAATCTCCTTTCTACTAGAAAGGGTACAGGAGAAATGAGTTCACACAGCAGCTCCTCTTTAAACAAGGAATATGCAGAGCTTTTTCTCCTGTGCCCAGCTGCCTGCTTTAAGGAAAGAAAGGATGACACGACTTTGTCAAATCCCGCTGAAAATGGCTAACAGGTTCACAAGTTATTAAGGAGTTGACAGACAGCTACTACTGCTACATATGCCCTGCTTCTATAGAAAACTAGGTCAAAATGAACTAAGATTATTAACTTTTGGCACAGTTTGTATAATACTATTTATGAAACTATGTAGTTTCCCCCCCCTCATACAATATCCCCAAACACACATGCTTTAAGAATCTGAACAACTTGTCGAATTAAATTGTTTCCTGTAAACATTAACATTTCTGCAACATAATTAGAGGATTGCAGCACTATGTTTCTCATCAGGTACATACTGTAACAGCCAAAAAAGCCAGAGTTTCTGCTAATAATAATAAAAGAATTAAATAAAAATATATGCTTTCCCTCAGTTTCATAAAAACATAGTTCTCAGACCATGTGCATGACAAGTTCTCAACAGGTCTCCAGTTATACTGAACATCAGATATAAAAACTACTAATAGTACCTTTTCTAGGCCAGCATTAGAATGTTTTCCACCTATAGATAAGTAAAGATGGTTTTTACCTTCCTTTGCTTAATTTGTGTTGTCCTAACAGCAGAGAAGTCCGTGTCAACATTTTCAAATATATCAGTTAATCAATACTTTGGGTTGGAATTGTGTGTGTGGGAACGTAAGTTGATAGAGTTCCATTTTTGATCTGTCATTCTTGGTTATATGGTCTTGTTCATTACTGGCAAAGAGTCTGGTGACTTTCACTCTTGCATAACCTCTAAAGATGTATCTCTAATGAAAAAAAAACAAACAACAACATGGTAATTTCTTTCTGAAATCAAAAAAGTGATGGCAGGACTTCCCTTATCCAGTAAGTCAGTAAACAGAATAAATTTCTCAACAGAAGAGAAATTTAGGAGAGCCAAGACATGAATGAAGTACAGAGAAAAACTTGCTGGAAACAGGTGAACCTGCATGCTTGGGAATACTTTGTCATGAAGGAAAACAGAAGGATCTTCTAGACATCAGTTTTTGCTGAAAAAACAAGTCCTCTGCTGGGTTTGCACACTGAGCACCACTGCCCAGAAGCCAAGACTTCGGGGCCTGCCAGCTCACCCATCCATGCTCACAAAACAAACAAAAAGATGGCAGCCTCACTGCAGGCCTTCTTGGTCTGGTGTATTTCAGGTTAAAGACTTATCTTTTTGCAGAATTTTCATTCTTTAGCTAGCGAATATGACACATGAGAAGGCCAATTAATTCCTTTTCAAGGAATGCAGCAACTTATACTTCTCCTAGTACAAAAGGTTTACTAAAATTCAGTTTCATCTTGGGTTAAAGATGCTCAGTTCCCGAAGTCCATGTATTCTGTCTCAAGACAGAAAACCAGCCCATAGTTATTTTGCCAAATCTTATAAACACACACAAAATATCCAATGTTTCACACTATGCATATCAACATACCAGTTCAATTTGTATACATCTCAAAATTAAGTTGGATGACAGAATTAATAGGCTTTCTATCTCTTGAAAACAAATGCAGATTTTAAGAACAATTAGGCTTAGCATGTATTAACAGTATAATTGTCACAGAATGAAACAAATGAACAAAACATTAACTTTTTCCTTTAAAAGTTGTAGATTGTGGCAAATGTTTGTGCTTTGTTTTGGAATCTTTAATTATTCCTGCTTGCTTATGAGTAAGAATCAGATACCAGACTCAAAGGTTCTGAGTTCAACTTAAAGAGATGCTATTACGAAATGTATCTAAAGCCAAAAATGACTAATAAACAATTCCACCCATGTGGCATTCTTCATACATTATTTGATAAAGTAATTTTGCATTTCTCAACCTGGGATTACACTGTGCTGTAACACACACACACACACCAACCAGAACCAGTTTGTAATGCTCCTGATATATTCACTTACAGATGCAACAATTCACTACTTAAAGGCTCATAAAAACTTCACTATCAGTTCTGACATAACCTAAAGCAAGTGAAAAGCAACCGAGGATGATAGCTCATAGGTGAGAGACAACTATGATTAGAAGAGAGGAAGAGGGGTGACGATTGCATCAAATCACAGTTTTGTTTCCTTTGTGATTAAAACAAAACAACAAAAAGCAACAAAACTTCCCCCTTGGGTATTAACACTCCCTGGTACCTGCTAGAACCTCCCATACAATTTCACCACCCACATATGCAAACCAAAAAGCTGTTTATATAAAACAATGATGCAAGGAAAAATTGTACACTGACAACACAGGAGAGTAATGCCTTATATAAAGAAGAGACGACATCAACAGACATGCAGTCAAAAATAAATAAAATAAATAAAATAAATAAAATAAATAAAATGATCCTTCTGAGCATACCTGGTGTAAAGAGATTGCCAGAAGTTCAAAAGCTCAAACAGTTGAATTTATGTGAATATGATCTTAAAGAACTGACAAAACATGCTTATTTTTCAAACATTCTCTTGGACCATGAAATGTCTTCAACAAAATCTCATTAATGTTGAATTGTGCCTGTGAATTGTTTCCTTGCTTGGTGTTGGTTTCTGTGCATCACCTGAAGCGCTAGCAGTGAGGCTGCTCAGCATGTGGCCTGAGCAGGAGATACGTCTGATCAGATCATGGGGCTGGGATTCTTTCTGGGAGCAGCTGACAATGAGGTAAGAGCTGACAATCACTGACAGTCTTTAATTTATTTCTCAAGTTATATTCCCCAGCCTCCGTGGTTCCTGTATCAAATCACTACAGTCACTGACTCACGGCTGCTGAGGACTGGGTGGAAACACCTGTGTTCTGCCCTCTCTAGGCAGTGGTTTGGGTGATCTTCATGAATCTGCCCCACAGCAGCATGTACAACATCCTGATCCTAGCTGCTTTTGCACTTCTTGCAGGTAACCTAAAGGGGCCAAACTAAGGGAAGAACACTCCCTTCAAAAGAAATATGGAAAGTTTTGTGGAGGCACAAGGAAGAGACACAAGCTTGAAGATGGAGACAGGCTGAGTCACTCTCACAGAACACCCCAAGAAGCTCAGGAGCGTACAAATGGCCGCTGTGACTCCAAGCGCAGGCCATGAAGATCGGCCAGGATGAAGTCTCAGATAGCTACATATGAGTCATGGAGAGGGCTGGATGGCAGCCCTTCAACCCACATGAATCAGCAGCAGCGACAAGAAAGCAACAACTCAAATGGAAGTTCCTGGAGGAAGCAGAGCGCAGTGTGATGTGACTGCAGGTCTCAGCTTCCCACCACAGATATCCCTTTCCATATTCCTGTTGCTCAGTCGATAAATCCCTGATTCTTGGTAGGCTGAGTGGGGTGGAAATAGATTTTTATGGAAGAGGGGGAAATAACATAGCAGATGCCAAAGGCTGTGCCTTGGCTGTGCATGCCTTGGCTGAAGGAGCGAAAAAAAAGGATACAGCTGAATGATTTCCAAAAAGACTGAGATGATCAGAACAGACAAATCTTTGCTGCATTACATCTACACCAGATGATCCCCCAGGAATTCAAAAAGCTTTCAGTCTCAGATCAATTGCAGCAGGAGCATCTTCTGCCTCAGACTGAAGGCAGACATGGGTCACTCTCAAACTGGTGTTGGACCCCTTTCTAGAAACAGGGAAGGGAGAAAGTCACCTGGCCCGAACAGGTTAAGCATTACCTTGGTGCTGAAAACATGGGTGTACATAGATGGTTGCTGCCCTGGGAATTCAGCTGCTCACCTCAGTTTCATACTGAAGGCATCTTGCTGCTCTAGCTATCTGGCTGAATTAATGCATCCCAAAGTGTGAAACCCCCTTGGTACTCTGGTCTGGCCCAGAAAACTGTTTATTCCTGCCTGCTCTGCTCCTTACGCTCTGTTTTTCTTCCCAAGTCAACATCCATCCCACAATGACAGCTCTCTCAGACAATGGCCTCACAAAACTTCTGGCTTGGTTGCTTTCAGAAAGTGTTTTCTGTGGAAAAGTTAGCTGCCAGGAATGGCAGGAATTCTCTGGCTGAGCCAATGGTCATTGTAAGGAAATTTAATTTCCTGTTTTGCTGCTCGGTGCCACAGTCTTAGCCACAACAAATGTTAATTTTCTTCAAAAAGAAATTAAAAAATAATAATCCTTGAGAGAGTTCATAATTCTGTTGGCAGCAGAAACAGACCCGTGTACAGTGATAAATTAAGGGCTCTTTATAGTGTCCAGTACACCATAAAACAGGATTTGAATCACCACTGCACACTTGCAAGCAGCAAGCTGTGAGAAACAACATGATGTTAACCATTATTCTGGCTAAAGTCAGGTTTTACAGACACCTAGAACAGTCCCTAAGCAACCATTACCTTATCATTGTGCCCATTATATTCATGAACTTGCTCCTGCAGTGGAAGGCAGCCAGCTACATCCCTTGCCGACACAGCGGGTAGAAAACGTGTATTACCTTGCTTGTTTCTGAAAGCCAGACTGCTACTTACAACTTGCAAAGGTAATTAATTCTCACGCTGGAGGGGCATTAGTATGCAGGCAATGGGACTAGCCACTTCACGGCCTTCTTTTTACTCGTTACCTCTACTGAGCAATAACAAGCTGCTGTGAAAAAAGCGGTCTTTTACCCAAGGAGAAAATATAATCCTGATCTGGGAGTTTAATACATAGTTAGTGAGAAAGGAGCTCCAGGAGAATACAGCAAAAAAGCACAGAATGCACAGCATTGCTTTTTGTAATGAGTGTACCACAGCCATCTAGGAGATAGGGATAATACAGTTTTTGTGCAATATGAAAGTAACGGGGCACATAGTCACTGTCCAGAGAAGCACCAGCATGTGCTGTGGCACCTTCTGGAGTTCTGGTCTCCTGTTCACACCAGTGTCAAAGCAAAACTCAGGAGCTTGGAAGCACTCACAGGCCGTGCAGTTCAGGTACATACACAGCAATGGTTGCAAGTGATTTCCCAGATTTTAGCCCTTCTGGATGACATGTTGCAGACCAAGTGTCTGCCTCAGATTTATTTTTTAAAGCTTGGTTAAAACAATAAAGATTGGGGAAGCCCAGCAAACAAACAAAACACACCCACATTTTGTTTCGGTTCAACTAAAAATTGCACACTATATTTTTACTGAGCAAGTTCAATGTATTCATTCTTTGAAGGAAGGACTTGAAATTCTGCAGGAGGGTTAATCCTTTGGCTGTTCTTTTGAAATCATTACCAAAGCTGGCTGAATCTTCACCCTCTGAAAAACCTCCATTTGATCAAAAATTGCTAAAAGATGGAGACAAATTCCACTAGCTTTGTTCATAGGACTAGTGAAACTAAATGAGATTTCCTTGTTGTTTTTTAATGCTGGTAGCCCCTCTGACATTTGACACTGAAGAGTGATTTTCCAGAATGTGGAAGCGTGAATGGCACATACAACTAATATATATAACTACCTTACCAGGTAATTAATTACCTGCAGGAGCCCCACGGGGCTTTTTTATCATCATCATCATCCTGTCCATCACTATAGTGTCAGAGAAATGCTGCCTCCTTATACTACAGGAGTCACTCCAGCTTCTTGTATTGGTGGACCCAAAGCTGAGTGCAGCATCCTAGATTGTCATGTGAAAAGTGCCAGGTAAGAGTGGATCAATACACTGGCTACGCTCCTTTTAATATAGCCCAGGATACTGACAGTCTTCCTCCCTGCCAGGCTGCACTGCTGTTTCATATGTAGTGGGCTGTCTGCCAAGACTCACAGACTTTCTTGGCAAAACTGCTCCCAAGTCGGTCAGTCCCCAGCCTGTACCAATGTATTGCAGCTTTGCGTTTGTGCTTGTTGACTTACATGATGCTTCTGCTGATACATTCCTCCAGCCTGTCTAGATCTCTCTAAATGATGGCCCTGTTCTTGAGCATATTGTCTGATGTTGTCGCAAAAGCTGGCGAGCAGGCGTTCTGTCTCTTCTCCATTTTGTTGATAAAATCATTAAACAGGAAAAATCCCAGGACAGACCCCTGAGAACTCCGCTTGTAACCAGCCTCCAGGCAAATGATGCACCACTAACCACTACCCTTGGAGCCCAATGATCCAGTCAGTTATTAACCCATACACTACTCTACCCATCAAGACCGTAATGTCCCAACTAGCATACAAGGACTGCATTGATGAAGACAAGGTAGGTGACACCCATCACTGCTCTCATTCACAGATGTGTTCACTTCATCGTAGAAGACGATCAGTCAAACATCATTTACCTCTGGCAAATCCATGCTTCCTATTCCCAATAACCACCACTATTATGCTTTCAGTAATGATCTTTTCTAGAAGTTATATACATCTTGAAGACAGGTGGAACATTTGCCTGTCTAAAGTTATAAGGGATCTTCTTTGATACCATCTTTGGAAGGTCATGGATAGAGTGAGATCTCGCTATGACATCAGCCAGCATACTTGGATGCACCCCTTCTGGTCCCATGCACTTATATGGTTTGAAATTTCTCAAGAGATCCATGACTAAAACTTCTTCCACTACTGGTAGTTCCTCTCCTCCTCAAATCTGGTGGTTTGAGGCAACAGAGGAGAATTTATTAGTGAAAACTGAGGCAAAACCAGCATGAAGTACCTCAGCTTTACCTGTGTCTGCCATCACTAAGTCACCCACCCCATTCAGAAACTAGCCTTATTTTCTGTGTTAATTCATTTACTAGTAATATAGCAGTAAGAGCTCTTCTTGCTCCCCTTGATATCCTTTGTAAATGTCAACTCTAGGTAGGCTTTGGCTTTCCTAACGCCACTCCTACATACTTTTTTGTAGCCCATTCCTGTTTCCACCTCTTATTATACTGCCTGCCTGCACTGGAGGTCAATCATGGGTTACCTGGTTAACTAAGCCAGCCTCCTAATGTTTTACTTGTTTTCACGAATACAGCGATGAACTGTTTTTGTGCTAGGAGGAGGTTGTACTGAAACACCCGACATCTTTCTTGAGTTCCTTTGTCCCACCCAATTATCATCTGCTTTTCTGTTTGCTAGGCCTGTCAATCCAAAGCAAATATTTACATGGTGTTTTGGCTAGTCACTTCATCATAGAAGACAGTCAGTGAAACATCATTTACCTTTGGTAAATCCATGCTTGCTATTCCCAATCACCACCAAAAATTAATTACTTGAATTTAGAGATTTCCAGCCATTGTAGTCCCAGGAGTGGGACTACAGCGTTACTGTAAACTTAGTGTACTATGCAAACAATCTCCAGTCTTGTATGTAAAATCTCATACAACATACTTTAAGCATTGCTACATGAGTCCTTGACTGTTATATGTGCCCACACTCTAGTCACATCTCAGTTTGCTGAAGGTAGCCTTCGACATTTCCTGCTTCCAATGCATTGAGCTCATCACATAGCAGGGCAAATGACAGAAACAAGGGTGTGGATCTGAGACCTGTGATTAATAGTTGAGAGTGCTGGTACAAAGCAACAAATTTCCGGGGCCCGAAACTGAGGAGAGAAGAAGGCAGGAACTGAGGATGAGGAGATCATGTCTATGCTGCAGCTGAAGCAACAGGTAAAGTAATTGGTAGGGAATGCAGACTGGAAACCAACTCTTAATACTTTCCTGCTGTCACTACAGCTATAAAACTCATATGGGTATTCCACTTTCCACTAAAACACGCATAATTGAACAGGTCCAAAAGGCTTAGGTGTTGGAAATGAACCATGCTGGGGCCAACAATGTCAGTTTTCACTTTTTTTTTATACAAAGCAACAACAACAAAAGATATTTTGGAGGAAAAAAAATGTTATTATGATCATTACTGTTGCACAGATGAGGTTACAAACTTGGAAAAACTGTAGGCTGATCAGCCTTAAGCCCTCCCTCCGTTCTCTTCTCTTATTAATAGCCTTATCACATCACCCTAATTGCAGGAATTAGCTTATTTTTTTCCCCACAGGACTCATTAACATTTATATTGAGCTTGCATCCAGAATGCCCCAGTTACACTAATTACTACAAAAGCACATGAAGTAAATGTGTGAGAAAACACAGCACAAAGCAATTCGAGAAGGCATTTACAACATACAAGAAAATGAACCCAGTGAGAACAGCTGCATGGCATATTCTTTTCATAACTTTTTTTTTTTTTTTAAATGTTTTCTTTAAAATCTTCATTTGGCAGTGATGCTGTAGTGCAGAAAAGAGAGGAAGAAAAGCAGGGGAAGAAAAAGCATGGAAGGGACGGAAGATGGCTGCTGGAGTATTGAATCAATAGCAGAGTAGAAAGGTTAGGAGGAGGACCAGATGTTGGAGGACAGAAGGCAAATACAATCAGCTTCTGAATTTTAGGGCCCCCAATGCCAGAGGTCGTCATGTCTTCTGACCATCAAAAAAGCAAGACAGAGGTTACTGGGTCTGGTATCCTTCCATGTTCTTTTCTTTTTCAGAAAAGAGTTTGGAACTCCTGGAAAAGGCTGTAGTCTGTTCACTGCAAGTATCTTCCAAGCTACTGCCATTATAGTGTAGGCAAGAAAAAATGAATTCATGAATAAATTGATATTGTCTTGGAGGCTTTCTAAGGCATCCAATGAAGTGATCCATCAAAGAAATAAAATTGTTGAATGTTTACCATAGGAAAAATACTGTTCCCATCAGAAAAACACCTATTGTTTTAAAATACAATGTCCCCTACAGCTGACACCCAATCAGCGGCAGTACATAGCAAAAGAAACCACAGCTAGGAAAATACCTTCTCCTGTCTACTGCAGTTAGATAACAAAATAGGTTAACTATTGAAATGTGCCTTACATGAAGATCAGTCCAGGTTTTAAGTTCTGGAAGAATATGAAGCATATGCCTATGTTACAAGCAGTAATTAAATGGAAGAGATGGCCCATGACCCACCTCCCAAATCTAAGGTCTAACTGTGGCCCCGCTTCCAAGAGAGTTCGACTTCAAATAATCACAGAAGCTATTCAAATGAACAGTCCCCTCTCCACCATGGCAAAGCATATCTCTTTGCCAGAAGCAACAGCAGCTCTTCTGGCAGGATGCTTCACTGCTTCTTTATTGCTTAGCTACCTCCTTTCCTGCCCTTGGTGTGCCACAGACTGCTAGAAGTGAAGAGAGCCTCCCTTCCTGCTCCCCTGCATTTGATCATCCCTAATTACCCTCCCCAACCCGTTAAACAAAATCTTTAGTTCAGAAAACAGGAGGCTTTGCTTTATTAGAACTGTTTCTCTCTCTCTTGTCACGCACACACACACACAAACGTTCTTACATCACAAAGATGCAAAATACGTTGTTCCTGAACCAGTGTTTTCAAAGGCAGTGCTTCCTGTGGGCTCCTTAGAAAAGAGGTTTACGGAGCTGAGTTTTGCAAAGCCTGATGTTCCAGTCAGCCAATTGTGTGCAGATATTGCTACATATTCCTGGCTTAGAAACCTTCACCGTGCTGTGCCCTTATTGCAGCCTCAGCAACATCAGCTCTCTCTCTCAAACCAGAGCATCGCTCTGTCCTTGCAAGTAACACAGCTGTTATAAAGCTCAAGACCTCAGAACTGCCACGAGTCTCAGGTGCTAGAAGCAGTATCATCAGCCACATCCTGAACATTCTAGCACTATTTCCTCTCCTATGTAAGGTGCTTAATTATGAATCAATCTGCTGAAGAGACCACTGATACATACATGCATGTGAGCACATGACACAATATTAGGGACATCAGGGCAATATGGAGAAAGGACAAAAGAGGAGAAAAGGATGACGACTGGAATCATGCTGAACTTGTGTCTGGTTCCTGCACAGGCTTCCTTGTGCACCCAGCTGCCATTTTCCTTGCTCTTCAGATCCCAGCTGTAAAAGGTGGGAGCACACCTCAGTAAGGTGTTGTGAGTATAAGACTGGGTGATGTTGCACACCTACAGCAGTAAGCCATGTAAACAGACCAGGTAGAAAGGAACAATATCTATTCCTGCAAAATAGGATAAAGCATTAAGTACTGTACAGGGTGAGGCAGCTGGGGTGGGGAAACAGACCAGACAGGAATGGGGAGATTCCGACCGGGAATGAGATTCCTGTTTCGTACAGAGCTCTTGTCTGTTATTGTTTCCTTCTTTCTCAACCTGCATTTGAAGCAGGAAGACAGGGGAAATGGCATGTAATTCATAACACAGTGCCAGACCCGGATTTCCCAAATCTGCCTTTGATAACCCTCCTGAACTTTCTAAGGCTTTACATCCTCAACTCTTCCTCAGCCACAAAAAGCATTTACCAATGGTTCAGTACTTCTCTCCCTTTCTCCTCCAACTGCATAGCTGCTGGATTAGTGAAGTGCTATGGGCACTATCTCTACTAACACTTCATTTCTTTACCATCCCTTTCAGCCCAGCCTTTGCTACCCTTTTGCTTACCTTTAGTAATATTCTACTTCACTTCTCTGGCCATATCTTTCTGATTTAGAAAGGAAATTCTAATTAATACTCTCCTGGGAGCTTACTGCTTGAAAACTGCTCATTTGTAGCAAGTTAGCAACGAACAAGTGGCAAGGTTTAGTCCTTGAAATTTGCTATTCAATCCAAAAGAAAAGATTTCAGATACCATAGTGGCAAATAGTTTATATATAAAATGATGAGGAAATATATGTAATATATTAAAGGATGCTAAATTAGGTTTCTGGAAGCAAATCTCAGGAAAGGCCTTTTCAGTCATTGCACAAGCTTTTGTGCTCTCCTCATCCTACGCAAGCCAGCGATCAGGAAACACCCATACCAAGGGAGACACCTAAAGCCAGACAATCATTAAGCTTGACACTGGGCGTGCCTTCATTAGAGTGCTAGGTGCATGACAGCTCCATTTAAAAAAGATTTAAGATAGCAGTTTACTTGTAAAGCAGTGGAGCCCTTGCCACGCTTGTCTAAAGCTTTCAACAGGCTCCAAAGAGACACAGTCAGGTGAGAGCTCAGGCTCCTGAAGCAACTTCTCCATCCCCCTCTCACCATGGCACCATGCTGTAAAGCCAGCCTTCTCCTAGTCACTACAAGAGGTTCTACTAATGACCACACTAAGATCCAGAATTAGGATACTTTAAGACAGACAGTACGTTCCCAAGCAGAACAGGTATTGCAGACAGACAACATTTAAGACTTCGTCTCTTCTGGCAAAAGAACACCTTTGGTTTTGTGGTTTGTTCTTTGGCATGCTGCACTTCAACTACTTTACAAAATGTTCACATAAATGAGAAGTGTTGGTTTGACAGAGAACAGCTCGAGAAAATGGTAAGTAAACTGACGTGGATTTTAAGCTGTTCAAGGCTGGAAAGCAGGCATCAGTGAAGTAGGTATCAAGCCAACCTTGCACTAATGTAAGCATCAGGAAAAGACAGCTTCTCCTGCCTACATTTTGTTGTTGTTGTTATGTTTGTACAGCAATAAATCATACATTGAAACTCCACACACACTTCAGGTTGATAAAACTGCTTTCCACCAGTGATTCATACAACACAGAGTCAACTCCACAGTTGGTTAAGCTTTAAAAGGAAACTACTGTCCTTCAAGGTGCATGCGTTTGCTGAGCTTGATATGAACTAGAGCCTCGTTAGTACAGAAACAGTATGTTCGCGAGCATCCACAACTCTTACTGCAGTTTAGGATGACAGAAAACAATGCAGCAGCACATTATGAGATTATAAAACTTAACACAAGCCAGTGCCATACCACCTGTTCAATGAAGACTGAGACCTTCGTAAAACTAGCTTAATAAGCAATGTTGCAACTATTTGTTTTCACTATTGAGACAATTGTGGTAAACAATTAAGCCTTACCTTCATTCCTTTGGTAATTCCATTTTTCTTACAGACTCCACTTTTTAAGAGGTTATTCTGTTTCTGATGATGATGATGATGTAGATGTCCATTGCAGACAGCACTGGGATTAGCCATCTGTTTAAATTAGTAAGATTCTCAGTTCGTAAGGGTGTCTCAGGTCTTTCTACAGTAAAAAAGACAGTGGGATGAGCAGATAAACTTCTTAGTTAAGGCCTGAAAGGTATCCAACTGGTCTGTCAGGATTTTCCAGGATGAGAGGAGGAACTATCTTTTGCAATATCTAAGAAACTTAAAACTGTTTCTTTCATACACCTTCAGCCCCAGCAAACTAGAATGCGAAATACATAGCAGGAGGTGTGCTCTTAAAATCTCTGAAAAATACTGCTCATTGCTGGCTATTGTATGAACACAGCTTTTATGAGTCAACAAGACTGCTGCAGCTATCAAGAAGTGGGTGGATTCAGAGGCGGAGACACTTAAAGATACATTACCTCTTAAATACCTCCCAGGGAGGAGCATTACATTTTTTTTCTCTCAATTACATTCCATGTGGAGCTATATTACTCCATTTAGAGGAGAGTAATAAAATGTTTTGAAAACTTAAATAAAGTAATCTTTAAAATTACACGCTCCATTTTATGAAGAGTATACTGGCTGAAGAAAGGATTTTGCTGAGTAAAACAGAACATTTTCATTTTTTTAAATCTCTTTTTATACAGGCAGTGGTAGATGCAACATTAACTCCCCTCCCCTCCCCTTAAAGAAATGGAAAGCATTCTAGTATTAAAATGAAATATTTACCTATAACCAGAAAGTATATATTTGGCCCCATCCTACTGACACATGCACGTGGGTGCTTACCAGAGTGAACTGTCCCTTTAAAACTCACCTTGGCTAATAATGGTTTAAATTGCACGATATTTTCATCAACGAGAAACGGGCTTTTATAAAGTTGATTAAATGGGGTATTAACCAGCTAGACTTTGATCAAATGTGAAACTAAAAAGCAAACATATTCTGCTTAGAAGAGTTAATTTATGGAAATACTTGCACATATACCTTCTTTGCTGGACAGAACACTTGTGTTTTAGATTTTAGTTGAAAAACATAATAGCGTATACGTTCTTGGCCACACGTGATGGAATTTCTTCTTCCCAAAACGATTAAAATTAGTGTAGAGACAGATTAAAGGAAAGCTGTATTATACTATCCATTTTGGAAAGCAGTAAGGATGAAAGGCTGGGAAAGTAAAAGTCTTTGAGTATTTTAATTAGAAAAAATAATGATTTCATCTTGCCAATGAAAAGTAGTAATATACAGAAAATGCAGCCTACAACTGGAATATATGGAATGGAGGAGATTAAATGTTAAATGAGCTACTGTGAAAATACATAAGAAAAACACATTACATTGATTTTGAAAACTTCTTAGCCACCTACTGAATTGCTAAAATGTATTTTCTCTTTTAAAGTGATTTGCAAAGTGGGATGCCTTCAACAGGTAGGGACCAAAAGTTTACAAACACAAGGGAGACCTGAAATGAACTGTATTTAAAAGAAACATATGTGTGTTTTTCCTTCTGCATTTCGATTCATTTCATACCACTTGGTTGTTTGCAGAGACTTCCATTAAGATCTGTAGATCTACACTACAGAGTGTAGAACCACCAAAGAAGAAATCTATCCTTAATAAGGTTTGATTTTGATATCCTTGGAAAGAAACCTTTTACCTACATATTCAAATTAATAAGACAGTAACAGTTTTGGTCAAAAAAATAAAAACAAAACAAAAACAACAAAAAAACAACAACACAAAAACCAACCAACAACCCCAAAGCAACATCTCCCTATCTGACTAAAACTGACACAGCAAGAGTAAAACACCGACATGTTTTCATAGTTATGTAACTTCACAGTTACACCAGATTCAGCACCAGAACTCGGATTTCCTAGTTTTTGTTCTTTTTGGTGTTTTTCCTAGGGAAGAATGCCTCATTTCCGTATGAATCAATCTTTTGTAGGCTTCAGTAAGGTATTGGTGAGTATAACTCAGTCATAAATAAATTGTGAATACGTAGTGAGAAGATCAATTGCTAGTCATAATTATTGTCCAGGAGTTTGCAAGGAAAAGACTGAGATGAGGACAATGCAGAAGTAGGTGGAATGAACAGTCAAAGTAACACTTTTCTGCATATCTATCACGTATGAGACCCTAATAAATCAAACAAGGTGATGTAGGGGAATGCTCTCTGCACCTGGCAACCCATGCCCACCAAGAAGCATTCTTCTGGAAATCATTATTTCTTTTTTTGTCTTTCACGGCAAAACATTCCATTTGCTCAGTCACTTACTGATCATCTTGACTGCGCTGCGATAAAGGTAAAACAAGAAAACTTACTACAGTAGTGGTTCTTCCCCTCAGCAGCTTCCAGTGACTCAGCTACACCTCTGCCAGGTACACTTCCCAGGAGACTGAGTAGCTTCCAGGGCACAAAGGAATATAATTAACATCTCATGTATGCATTACATTTTTTTCATTCAGGTTTGTGGGTGAGGGGAATCTCTGATTAGATAACAGTTCAGATGATGCAAATTCTCTCTCTAGTCCCAGACTGTCACAGTCTATACTTGTTATCTGCTTCGAGGCCCATGAAATCACACTGCCCTTACAGGAATAAAATGTTATATTAACTTTAGTTTTCAATATGTCTAACACATTTAAGATCACAAACAAGCAGCACTAAAAAGAGGGGATTACATTTAAATTCAAATTTAAATAAGCAGTTTTAAAAACCCCAGAGAACATCTGTCCTTTTGGTTTTCTTTTAACCATACCCTAAAAGCCAAAGCTCACAAAACAAGCACCACCAGGGGATGAGTAAAATTCCTGCCCTGACTCCATTTGGAGCAAATGATTTATAGCATCTGTGTCTGGCCAGATAAACATAGATAATCTGTAAACAGGATGTGGTATTGCTCCTGGAGAAGAAAATGTTGAATTGTGCCCTTTAGAGCCCCATCTTACTCAAAGCCATCTGTTATTCAGCCTTTTACATCCATATCTATCATGCTACCTATTAGCTGCATACAAATCAATTATTTAAATGCATGAGGGTCTACCCTGCATGGGCACTGGAGGAGAGACCCAATAATTGTGGGCTGTACAACACCAAAACCACAAACAGAAATACACTTTCTCTTTTTACCATTCTGGAAAATGGGAGGAAAAACTTATTATGCTGACTGTAAAAGAACTGTGTGTGTTTTAACAGCAGGGGACCCCAACCCTATTAAAATCATACATGTGCTTCACTTCAGTAGTTTGGGCACTAGTCAGAAGGAACAAAGTTGATCTTTGTACACTGGTAAGAAGGTGGAGAATTCCTAAGGTTATTAGCAGACCACATACCATGTTCCAGAGAGATGTTAGTAAAGTTTATAAGATGTGGCTACAATCACAGTAAATCTGTAGGAAAGCCACCAGTCATTTCCCAGGGTCTAGGTATTACTCCTTGCTTTGTCGTTATCATAGTACACCACTGGGTTTTGGCTGACTCACTTCTTGAAATGAGGATAAAAAGCCTTTGCAAAATGCTTGGAGATGAATTGCAGAGGAGCATGGTACTAAAAATAAGATAGACGCAGTTATTTAGCCAAGGTTTAAGAGCATAGAGGAGAGAAATGACAGGGCAGGACTCTGTCTAAGCAGTCTCTCAGTTCTGTAGAAAAACGTTTCTGTCGTGCACTACCATTGTTACACAGGATGGGTAAGATGGTTGACCTCTGCTGATACATTTAAGAAATAGGGACACAAATATTCATCCTTCCAATAGGGTTTTGGCTCAGACCAACCATTTGGTGTCGTGAGAGCAGCCACAGGGTCCCCAGCTGTAATAGCACTACTGGATTATCTACCATTACAAAAGTGCAGTGTTGCAAGAAAGTGTGAGAGCTGATCCCCAGAAAACTGTAATGTCGTAATCCAGAATGATTTCCACAGGATTCCTGTTTATCCCAGAGAACAGTTAGTTATGATATAGTTGTGAAATGGTCTTGCAATCTATCTGCAAGATCCTCATCATTTCAGTTCATGACAGGTGCAAATTTACATGCCACAAGCAGCAGTAAGGACCTATGCAGAGGCACCTGCTAGCTTTATGCTCATTTGTGCAAGGCAGATACCAATGGCAAACAGGGACTGAAAAAACTGGAACAGCCAATTCAATTTGTTAAATGTCATAGTTTTCGTAATAATTAAATTGGCAGCAGAGCATGCCCCAGTGGTGGAGAACAGAGATAAGAAGTCCTACTGCTCTCCTGATCACTTCTCTTACAACAGAAGTCCATATTATTAATTCTGAGCATCACTGAAGACTTACTCTCTGATTAGGATCCCAGTATGTTTGGTACCTGTGGAGATGTGGATATCTGAGACATTTCCTGCCTCAGACATGATCATTAAGTCATCATATTGTCATCAGTGAGGCTGAAATAAATGGACAGAGGGGAATTATAGCAACAAAGCAAAATAAGCAATAGCAAGTATCATTTATCTGCTGGTCAGTCATCTTCTTGGGTGTCTTTCCAGATTCATCCAGACTTCCCCAGCACTGGGTATAGGCTAAACTTCCTGAACTTTCACATGGAAGAACCCCTACTCCATGTTTGCTGCTTTAAACCTTGTCTAGCCAACACATCTGTGGGAAAGGGTAGAGATGTTACCCTAAACCTGGGTGTAAAACTGCACACAACTGCTGATGGATCTGCTCAAGTGCCCTTGCACAACTGCCCCCTGAAGGATATACAAAATTTGGTCAGGAAATAATCCCAAAGCATTTTAGAACAAAGACCCATGGCATAGGCAGATGCACCCAAGCAGCAGTGCAACAGAGAGGACGTGGTACAACAGGCAGGACTCTGCTATGGCAACACTCCCACCCAGCCTTGCTCAACCTGGAGGCCAGCTGTATGCAGGCTGGGCTGGATCAGCTGCAGGACTGCCGTCTTCCAGAGTCCTGCAGAGATGATGCAGCTCCACCAGCTTTAAGAGATCCTCTCCCAAAGCATGTGAGAGGGCTGGGACATGCTCTCTGCATGCAATTCAGACGGAATTGTTACTGGCAGCTTGAAATATCAGGCAGGGGCAAAAGGCAAGGGTGGGTTGGAGTAGCATAGACTACCTAAGTGGGAGGCTGCTTGGGAAGATCAACTACAGGGAAAAAATTGCATGTTTTACAGCTTAGCTGGTTTATATGAAATTCCAGAAGACAGGCTGTGAGATCTCCAGAGCAGGAAGCTCCTACAAACAAGGTAATCCTGCATCACTTAAAAAATAAAACTCCCTGAATTCACCACAAAATGCTTGTGCTCTGACTGGAAAAGCACAGCCAGCACTGTGGGCACTGGAGCACAAAGCCATGTCCAGCTGTGAAAGCTGAGCTATCCCTGGCTGGGAGTCAGGATCTGAAGTCAGGCTGAGCCAAGCTCAAGACTGAGAGGAGATGAGGCTGTTCCAGGCCTGTCCAAAAGGCCAGTGGAAGCATGACTAAGGGCTGGGAAGCCAAAAAACCAAAGGTATGTTATAAAAACTTCCCTGGGTGAAGCAAGAACAGTGGTTTAGCAGCTTTATCCTGTCAGCATATACAAATAAATGACTATTGTGTGGATAGAAGAACCTTTTTTCCTGTTTATGTAAACATCTTTATTTAACTTTTGCCCTCCATGTGCATACCAAGTCTTGACAGGTTCCTCAACATTGCTCCTGTTCTAAGGGACGTGGAGGTTGCCATTCTGGGGGCAGAGGTTTGTCCTTCTCACCTCAGACTGCAGCTCAATCCTCTCTAAGGGTTAATGCATAGAGAAATGTTACTTCATAGCTGGAAACATGACTCCAGGCTTCTGAGCAGCATTGGTTTTCCCTAAGAGACATTTTTAGCAATTTCACTCTCACCTGTGGGCTACTAGGGTACAAGAACTTCTTAGGGATCATGGCTATATGTACCTAAAGAAAGAAAGTGTATTGTGAAAACTTACAGTCCTTATGCAGAGATCCACAATCTTGAAGGCTGTACCAAAGACTGAATATTTAATTTCATTCCTTATGCTGCAACTGTGAATTTCATTCTTGAGGTTTCTACAACCCTGCAACTTTCATTTTTCAACTCTGGCAAAGGAGGCTGGGAAGGAAAAGGTTTTAATTGACTTTCTTTTCTTTTTTCCCAAATGGGCCCTTGCAAATTTTTAGTACAGTGACAGCCCAGAAAGATATGTTGATTTTTATTGCAGAGGTGGACCGTTACTAACCTGCTTTCAGGCTCAGAGATTGAGAAGTGGCACAATAACATAGTTCTGTGGGAAGTCACATGCACAGAAGTGCATGTAGAAAGGACTTCCACAAAGCAAATAGGAGATTCTTTTTTTTTTTTTTTTTTTTTTTTTTCTCCAAGCAGCCAGCATTTTCTTCCTCCTCTTTATCTGGACTAGAGGATCTTCAAGGGCCTCTTCCAACTGAACTACTCTTTTATATTCTTTCCCTCCCATCTGATTCCCTGTCTCTAAAAGGAAAATTTAAAAAATAATATCTTTAAACCCCCAAAACAGCTCTGGGCAGTCCAGAACAGATATCACCTTTATAATTAGACACACCTCATTAATCCTCTCCAATTCTTTGCTGGATGGCTCAAGGGAAGCTCTTGGGAAACAGCATGGAGCAGGCAGGGACTTGATCTTTTACACTATCTGAATTTCATCTGTACTGTTTTATTATCACAATCTATTATTTCTATCTTCTCTTCCTTTCAACAGATTTTTGTGGATAAGCTCTCAGTAAAGCACAAAGAGCTTTTGGCCTTCATCCACCCTGCTTGCCTGCAAAATCTTCAGAAAAAACACAACAACCACAAAAAAAAAACAAACAACAAAAACCCACGGCAGAGTAACCACAGAAAATTCTGAGAATTCTTACTAGATGTTGATAATAAAAAATGTTTGCATGAGAATAAGTAAGGGAAGAGAGTTCCAGTTATGATCGCAGACTGGCAGTAAAGCAATGATACATACAAGTATTTATTGGGAATCAAGGGTTTCCTTTGATGTGAATAAAGTTACTGAACTGATCCGAGCTGGAAATCTACAGTACACAGTTATAAACCAATACACCCATTGAAACAATGTGGAGAACTAGGCACCCTGTGTGAACACTTGTAAGACCACACAAACCGGCAGTTTCATAAGCTTTCAAAAACTTTTCTTTAAGACTATAACTCCTATGAAGACAAGGATGAATTCAGTTTAACAGCTTGATTACACTAACCAGGTTCATGAAGGGATCAGAAAACATTTTAAAACCAAATGACCCTTCTTATCTCAGAAACTGAAGGGGCAATGAAACTGAAGAATTTTTCAAAAGCTGCTTTTGAAAGCGATGAATTGCTAATAAATGAAGATACATTTCTAGCAACTGCGCACTTTGAGGAGAAAGGAGGAAAAGTTTTTCACACCTACACGAAAGCGCTTGTTTTCAAAGGGAAGCTCAAACATTGCTGACTAGAGCAGATGCTCTGTTTATGCTCTTTGCACACCCCTGGCGCAGAACATATTCTGAATTTGGATTCCCACCAGCTCTATGTCTTATGTTTCAAATTTGTCATAGGCTCTCCAGACCATTTTACATATGGAACATAGTGGAGATCCAATCACACCTCCAGGTGCTTATGTAACGCTAAAAATTACCTTTAATTGAAAAACAGAATAGACTGCAGCAGGGATTTTTACTGTTGATATCAGTGCAACCAGAATTATGCTAGCTGTATGTACTAATTAAGTTAATTTAAAGCAAACATTACCTCATGGATTGCCAGACCGTCACTCTGATGACCCAAGTACTCCCAAGTTGCAATGGACATACCTAAAAATCCCAAAGTAAACATGTTATAAATACTATTTCTCATTTTAATATTGCATTCTGTAAAACCCACACTTGATTGAATGTTCCAGTTGCTACAGGGAGATGTGCTGAAACCTTAGTATACAGTAGGGTAAAATGGTGATACATGAACTAATTCCAGCTGTTTTATGCACATGAGTTATGAAGAACACTATTATATGTCCAGATGTCAGATCACCTTATTGGTGGATGGCTAGATCTTTGCTTAGGTGTACTGTCTTTTTTTTTTTTTTCTTTTACCACTTAATGCATAACTGTTAGATAAATTCAGCATACTTCTTGTTACTCTCAGATGTGATTCCTTCTTCAGTTAGGGTTAAAAATCTCATTCTTCTCTTTCACTGTAGTAATACATTATTTGCTTAAGTTGCTACATGTCAGTGGAGTTACAGCAGTGTAAATAAATTGCCAGTCATGGCCAACATATTCAATTTCTAACTACTAATGTAGTGGACTTGTGAAAAAAGAGATTAATAAATCCATAGATGATTTATTGTATATCAGTAAAAGATGACAAACAGGCACACTATAACCAGACCTAAATTTCATGTATTAGCATGTGCACGTCATTTTGGATGTTGTTCTTGAATTGATAAAGAAATCATACATTTAAAATGTTCGATTTCTATTCCAGCACCATCAATGATTAAACCTACCACTCAAGACAGGGTTTAGATAAAATTTATAAAGTACACCCAGTTTTTCAGTTTATAATCAGCAGTGCACACCTTAAATAGCCTATGTCTGCACTAACTTGGTCATTTAAATACCGAAGACTAAGTTTTGCATAGAAAAAACATCAGGCATCCAGGCAGCCAAGTGAAGCTTATGGATAATTTTGGAGGTCAATTAATCTTGGGGTGATATATCAAAACAGTTCAGGCAGATGTATCAAAATTGATGATAAAGACCTCTGCTTTTTTGCTGTTATTACCATTATTTCCATAATCTCTTTTTTTTTTCCAGTGTTCATAAGCTGAATAGTATATAATATCTTTAATATGCTCTAAAAGTTCATACGTACCCACAGATTTTGAATATTTCCTTTGAGAAATGAAGCTTCTAAATTCTTTTATTTCCCTTTTTATTATTTTTAACATAAAACTGAAATCTCAGACCACCTGTTCTCTGTATTAAAAGCCTGCCATTATCATAGCCTGATCAATGGAAATCCAGTGCATTTGTACTTTCCTCTGAAAACACCTACTTAGCTTTACCATTTTCAGTAGTTATGTTGATTTAAAAATTATTTTACCATTGGTTGTATTGAATTACTGGATACAGCCAACATTAATGATGGAAGTATCATAAAGTATGTTTAAAATAATAATGATTTTTAGTCCAAAAATTTCAGATGCAACTGGGTTGCATTTTCAAGCACTAATGCAAAACCCATTAGAGCTTAATATTCTCTTGTTACTGAAAGCTTGGAACCTCCTGACCAAAATTTAAGTTCCATCACCCCCAAAATCATACTTAGCAGCACAGATCTTGTTGCAATATTTTTCAAGCACTACTTTAGAATTTTCAGGAGTGATATTTTTTCTGAATTTGTTTTCAAATAATTCTGCTAACTATTGAGATCAGGGAGTGGCTCATATAAACTAAGATCCTTTCAGATGGGCTGATGGAACTTTCCTCAAGTAATAAGAAGAAATACAATATACATGTAAGCTGCTGTACTTGTGGGGAAAGAGTATTGGAAATTACTATGTTGGGTAAAGGGTTAAACTCTAATATTTGGGGAATTGTTCATACACTTAGTAGCAAGCATATTAAATAGTGCTCACATTAGCAATCTAGGCTAAATACAATGATGAAGTAGAGTCCTCTAGAAGTACAAGAATTATGAGCTTACCTTCTTCCACTCATTGGGCAAGTGGTCTTCTGGCAAATTACCTCAACACTGATAGAGCAGTCAAGAGTAAAACACTCGGAAAGCGGGTGATCTGAAGTTTATCCAAATCTCACTTTCCAGTCTGAAAAAAATAAATAGGTAATATTATTCACTTTTTATTTAACAAACAAACAATTTTACACATTTTAAAGGTTCTTTTCATTTTGCTTTTTGAAATCTCAGCATTGTAAATACTTTCATTCCTTCTAAACCGTAAGTATGCCCTTGTTAAAAACATGTTCACCAAGCCACAGAAGAAACTTCATAAAGACTCATACCAATAAATAACTCATAACAAAAATTTGTATTTGGTGGTCTATAACAATCTGTACCACAGGCCCAAATAAAAAAAATCCCAACAAGTTTCCTTTCTTTTGGAACAAAATTTGTTTTTCCTTAGTTACAAATTATGCCCTTCTTTATTCTCTCATTACGTACAATAAGACAAAATGAAAATGGTTGCAAGCCATATGCACATGAAAATACTGTCTCCCTGGTTCCTTAAGCAACATTACCAGATTTTGTTCTCTGTATGTATTGAGATGTCAATCAGCTGTGAGTTCTCATAACATTAGGCAATTGCTGGAATTTCTTTTTTATATGGCACACATATCTGCTTAGGAATCTGTACACAAACCAAAGAAATGTTGTGGCACCTGACAATTTAATATCTTTGTAAGGATTAAGACTTCATAAATTGCACAGTGGATACAGTTCTGTCTCTATCCCACTGTACAAAAAGAAAAAACAAACTTACTGGAATGTCATAGTCAGACAAAATCAACAGTAATACAGAAAACCTGACCAAGACAAAAAGAATATCGCAGTAACCAGAATTCTACTGCAAAAATAGAGCAGTAAGCACCAGGAAGTCTAGTATATCCTTCTGCTCTAGCTTCTTCCACATACAAGTATCATGCCACTACTACATTCTTACCTAGTACTTGATCATAATGATCATAAAGTCAAATCTGCAATTCTTACTCCTTAAATGAAGCACTTCACGTGATTAGACACAGTGAAGTCAATAGAGTAACTCACCCAAGCCAAAGGGTGAAAGAACTTTACAAACACCAAGGGGATTGCAAAACTTCTTTCTTTGGCCATTTCTCTACTGACCTCTTTCATCAGCAACGTGATCCAGAGGCATTTAACCTCTGTAGCTGTCCAAGGCAGACTTGAGTCTCTTTTTCCGAGATCTCCTGCCAGTCAGGCTAGTCTGTTCACTGGTCTCCGTAATTTGGAATAAGCCAGTGTGGTATCGTCATCATTTCCAGTTGCTGATGTAATGAAAGGAGCAGGGACTGCTCTATGCCATCTGTTCCTTCTCTGGGTCATCACCGAATCAATCTAGGTAAGTTATTCTTAGCTACAAACATCTGAAACATTAAGATAACTGATACTGGACCAAGAACACAAATCTCCTCAGTATTAGTAACAAAACTCATCCAAAAAATGTAGCATTAACATATATTTAATGATGAAATTTCAGTTTCTGAGCAGGAAATTACAAAGGGATTTCACACAAAGCCTAGTTTCTGAGCAGGAAATTACAAAGGGATTTCACACAAAGCCTAGAGGTTATTGTTCATTGTTCTCATAATGTAATTGTTCAGTGCTTCCAGAAGTGTGAGATTTATACAGGCTCAGATGAGGACTAGTAATGCTACCCAGTTTAAAAGAAAGTAGCATTGTGAAATATCCAAAATATATTTTTTGATCTAACAACAAATAGCTACGTTTTGCAATTCTTACTCATTCAATGAAGCTCTTCATGTGATTAGACCTAGTGAAGTCAATAGAACTACTTACCCAAATAGTTGTTATGCTCCAACACCTCTTTATTAGCATTACTAAACTTAGTGACATGATAAATTATTTGCCTTCCCCATTGCCATTGAACAAATCATTTCAAGACGTAGCATAGAATTAGACTGTGTTAAACGTGACTCCATACACGGATTAACTTTAGTCTCATTTCCTGTTGTTATTGCCTGTATTTTTGCTATTCATTATTTCAGTTCTGTCCATTCTCTCTTAGGGAAATATATGTTAAGAGAGAAAAAATGTCTGTGTTGCTTATCAATCATAATGGTAAAGAGCCAGTAGGTAGGTTGCCTTATGAAAACTAAGATTTTGTCCTTCAGCAGTCTGATGATAGTTTACTACTGTTGACAGTTATTTCAAACAGACAGAAGAAATCAAGTTACTGTTCATCTTACTTACCTACTATAAAATTTCAAAAGGTTTTCTAAATACAATTTGGTATGTTTTCCCTTTGGCAGAAATTCTTTTGAACTTTGAGAGTTTTGCTCCATCCATGGCTTTGTGACCTAGTTGCTATTTTGTTTTAACTGTAGTCCTTTCCCAATTTTGTGCTTCTCTCAAGTCAATGAAGCTCTGAACAGGTATCATGGGATAGATGGGAGGATTAGAGTCGAATGAGAATTTACAAATTCATCCTAGAAACTGGTCTCAATTTGTAGATGGGGCAATATTGCAAAATGATCCCAAAATCTTTTAAATCCACAAAGTTCTGCAAAAGATGGTTTTAGAGATTCGTTTAAGCCTTGCATTTAATTGCACTGTAACTTTATTTAAACAAAAACAACAAAAATGTATTTCAGTTCTTGACTTGGGGTTATTCGTTTTTCAGATTTACTGCACAAGTCTGAAACACCCTGAATTTGTTACAGAAGCTTTAGGAAGCTGAACAAACCCTGGCGTTCCAAAAATACTGCCATTTTTCAGGAGCGAGGACTCCAAGATTCAGCTCAAAGCCAGTACATAAACCAGAGAATAAAATCATCTGAAGGAATTCCAAAACAGCAAGTTCTCTTTCAATATATTAACTTCAGTCATGGCTTTTTCATTAAATATGTTCACATTTTTACAGGAAGCAAATTTATGATTGGAGCCTTTTGCATGTTGCACAAAGACTCTGAAAAAACAAAGCTTCTGTCCTATGGCATTAATTCATTCATTCCTATATTCCATGTGACCTTTAATTGTTACGTTATGCAAGGTAAGTTTGACAGACCTCAAGAAAGAACTGGAATCAAGTGTTGCGTTTTCTAGTCACTATGGTTCTGTTGAAACAAGTCCCCGTGTCAAACAAAGAAGCACGTATTATAATATCACTGGAGAAGGCTGAACAAGTGGGGCCTTAGAGCACTTTTAACCAGGCCTCATTCCACTCACCAGCTATGTGCATTCATCCCTTAGCTTGGGAAATGACTTCTCCAGCTATCTTTAGCAGCTTGGATCTCCAAGCAACCTTTTCAGTATGTGACACTTTTTTTTTTTTTTTTTTTTTTTGTAAATGTTGCTTAAAATTTCAAGCTAGTAAATTATCAGCTATAGCTTGCTTTGACACTGGTACATGTCCCTCAGTTCCAGAGTTTTCTTTACAGCTAACAGACATCTAAAACAGTGTTTTATTTTAAAAGTTTCTTTCCTCACCTGCTGTTCACTAAGCTGGCAAACAGAAGCTGACATCATGGATTTAGCGCAGCATTAATGCATTTTTTTTTGCATATCATTTCCATCTCTTCAGTGGATGAAAACATGCTAGAAATAGAACAGAGATGACTCAATATTTCTCATTAGGACAGACAAAACTGAATACTCAGCAGGGAAGGGTGCTAGAATCCGTTTTTACTGAAAAAAAGGTGTGTAGAAAGGGGTGGAGCAGGGATAAAGAACTGGCATTCTGAAGAATGGGTTGCACTATTCTACTTCTGTGAAATAAATAGGAGCAACTGTGGTGCTCCAGGCCCTCTTAGCTTCTAGCAGCCCGTTTAGCTCCCCAAATGTCTTGCTCTGGTAAGGCAGACAGCCAAGCCAAGCCAAGCCATTGCCATTTTACTGTCCCAGGTGCCACCTGCCCTAGCTTACTGCCTCTGCTACATGTTATTTATAGAATCATAGAATTTAAGGCAGTTCTTCAACAAATCAGTAGAGTATGTGCTACTCCCTGTTGCATAAGAATTACCAAGTTCTGATACTGTTTTTACCCCTTTTTAAAACAGTGTAAAAATGACATCCTCATTACTAGATTTCTGAGGCCTGGAGACACCACTAATCTTAAATCATCAGATCTTAGATAAGTACAGTTTTATTCAGAGAGATCGGGGTTCTTCTAGCATGCACTCTCTTATGGAGTTGGGTTTGACTAAAGGACCTCTCTGAAAAGTTCCCTGACTTAACCACAATTCCTCAAGAGTGGAAAACATAATGCTTGCTGTAGCAGTACATTCAGCATTGCCCATGTCCAGAGTTTGATGTTTAAGACAAAGCCACAAACACATAAAGCTAGGTTTTACCATGTAAAAAAAATGAATGAATTTACCATGGGAAAAAAATGAAAAAAAATCTGTGATAACTCTGCAGGAAGGCATAACCCTTGCCCTGCGATGACATATACAGAGCTCTGTTGGCTTTTGGCACTCTGTCCAGACTCAGACTTACACTTTTAAAGACTCAGACCAGAATCTATTTAGGCCTAGTTAGAGATTGTTTGTATTCTCTCTAGCTGAATTCACCGTGTCTTTCTGAAACTAGACAAGAAAATGACACAGCCATCCAGATGTCAAAAACAGAATATTTCAGACTAACCTTCCACATGGTTGTTAGGGCAATGCTTTAAAGAACTTTAGGAAGTAGTATAAATAAAGAGAAATACAGGATTTCATGTAGCATAGAACAGCAAGCAAATCATTAATAAAATTAGTCTTTTACATATGTGCTCAATTAGAGTTGTTAGTAGACTTTACAATCATGACTTTTTAATAACACAAACCACCTTTGCATTGAGTCTTTTTTATCTAACTGTAGTCATTTCCAGAATACCAAAAGCTCTTCTTGCAAATATCGCAGCCTTCCCACAATTTCATACTTACACAGCTATACTACTTCAAGTATTTCCATTCAAATCAATACAGCTGCTCATAACATAACTGTAAGGCTGAGAACAGCTTTTGTAAGACACAGTAAAATTCCTGCCCATTCTTATAATATTTCTCTTTATCTTCTCCTATTTCAAATCACGGTCATTAAACATAGTTAGAGCTTGGGTTCTAGAGAGTCTTCTTTCTAGGTTTGTCAGCCTCCGGAAGAACTCACAGCGTGCCTTTGTCCCTGAGCATCCTGTTCAATAAAATCCAAGTTGCTTTGCTATCTTGTAATAATATAAGAGCTAATTATTACTGAGATAACACCAATACACCAATACTGTTCATACAGAACACTAGCTGGTGTAGAGACAGAAGTCAGGATGCTACCTTGTTTAAATTTTTGTTTAGACCTCAGGGCAGACATGATGATGGTCCTGATGGGCAATACCAAGATTTGCTAAATCATTCACCAGGACTACGAAGATTGCCTAGTCAGTTCAAAGCTGGCACTCTTAAAATGTCTCCTGTTTACTGGACCCCCATTTGAGCTAGATATTTTGAGTGGATTCTCTTTCTGCACTCAGCATTGTCAACTGTCACAGTTTTATTGATAGTCTCATGATATTTTTTTCCCTTCCTTCCCTGTAGCCCTTCCTGCTGAAACACTGGGACTTTGTAAACCTAGCTTTATACTTTTTTGTTTGTTTTGTGACAGTATAGGAATAGTTGAGTTAGAGCTTTTTGTATTTTCATATGTTCATGGCCCAAAGTCAACAACACGTTCTCTTAATGAAAACAAATTTTCAGATGACAAATGGCTGTGGGAACTTCACAGATAAACAACCAGTACTGTGAGATCTATGTTGAACCCAAAGCCTTGGCAATTCGGGTGTGCAGCATTTGGTAATTTTTTTTTTCCTCCCCCAATACAATCAAGTTAATAAATCACATTTTTCATTTACAACTGACCTTCTACACTTGCATTTTATTTTCATAGCTTAGTTGTAGATAGGAAGCAGTTCACATTATAATTTCTACTGTCCAGGGAACTATAATCATATTTTCAGAGTTTTTCTCTGTTTCAATATTTCTTTTGGGCCAAAACCAAATTCATTTAGAAGTTTCTTTTTTTTTTTTTTTTTTTTTCCTAAACAAACACTTATACCCATTGTAGTTATCAATTTTTGTTTATATTTTAATTTTGGCTCCAGAGAGAGAAGATTCCGTAATCGATAGCCCATTTTTACAGTGGGAGACAATTTCAAATTCATTCTCTGCCAGACTCATTACAGAGCGTCTCAACCCTTACATGCAGCAGGGACTGAAGCCACCAGGTTCATTGTCTGTCTTTCACTCTCCCACAGTACAGCCAAATACAATTTTATTCACGTTCCTCTGAGGAAAAAAATATAGTGAAACAGATGCAGAAGGATACAGAATTAAGTATTGTTTTTGGAAAATAACTTCTGAACTTCCTGAATCTTCTGCTCCTCAGAGTTTTGCTCCTCAGAGTTTTGTTATATTTCTCATTTTTAGCAGTTCATAGCATGTCTGTTGAAATAAATATAGCATACAGTAAAATCAGTTATAAATTCAGAGAATATAAGCTTCAAAAATTCATTCTCTTTATCTGAAAATTATTTAGATAAAATATAGTGCTTCCCCTCCCCCCCTCCCAATGCATCCAAGTAATATACACTAAAACAGCACACCACACCATGTAGTGTAGGCTCTTTGCTGTAGCTGTCCTGGTGCTCACTCAAACTTAAACTTCATATCCAGTAGGGTTAATGACAAAGCAGATCTCATTAAGGCATAAACATTAAACAAAGTCTGGAAAAGCACTTGGTATAGCTTTTTCACTTATTCCGGTTTTCTGGCACTTACTAAGTTATACTCCCCAAACCAGTAGAAACTGGAAATGGAACATTTTCTGACACACTGTATGGCATCAAGTTATTAGCGTAAGTGTACACTTTGTGTTTATTAGCTTTTTCCAGTTCCCAAGAATCTTTTTATTTAGTAAGATGATACAGACATGAAGGCTCATTTTCATCTTTACCAAAAACCTGTTATGACTGGAGGAATAAAATACTTTAGAAGTGCTCAGATGAACGAGCTTGTACTGACCTCTGATGGCTTTAAATGTGTATGACAGTCCTGAAATCGTGCCTAGAAGCGCTAGTGCTCTGAAACAATAAATGTTGACATGACAAGGAACAGGCTCTTTCAAGATGTAAGCTAAGTAATTTCTAAGGGTGTCCTGGGATAATTTTTGCTTTGTACCACCGTTCTCTTTTGAAGGTGAGGTGAAAATGCGTACAAGCCAAGATAAGTGCTTGCAGAAAAAGTTATTTCCAATGGAAATCCTGTTTCTATCTTACAGCTCTTCAGAAATGTCTCCAGATTTTATTAAAAAAAAAAAAAAGCACAAAACCTTCACCTCATTCTTTCTTTATAAATGAAATATCATTTATGATCATAGAGCAGAAAACGTTTGGAACAGGAAAAAAAAACTGTCAAAAAGTTTATGGCTGCCAAGTTCACAATAAACCACCTAAAATACATGATTCCTAAGGTGTGGGGAGCACATGAACTTAAATCTTCATCAGTAGGGTAGAAAATTATTAGAAATCTTTTGAATGTGCCAACCTGGGCCACAGAGGGGGAAAAAAGAAAAAAGAAAAAAAGGGGTGGGACAGGAGAGAAAAAAAGAGTTTTCAGTCCAGCAAGATTTTCTCCCAAGGGTTTGTGCCTAAGACAAACTCTGAGAATTCTTCCATCTTTGTCTAGGAGTCTTATTAGCAGCAACTCTGAGAGCCTCTTAAGTGGAAATACCATTCTTTATTATTTAAAAAATAAACCGATAAAAACAAACCAACCAACCAAAAAAAGAAAACCACCTGGGACTTGTGAAGATAGCCTAAACAACCCTGAGAACTGTGCTCAGGGCTAATGGGCTTTGAGAATGAAAAAACAAGTGCCTAGTTTCCCTATCTGCAGAAAGAAGCTGGCAACCCAAAAATCTACTTGATTATCTACCAGAGACTGTAGAAAAGCAACTCTACCTACATACAGTGCAATGGAAGCCATGGAATACAGTGTGAATCGTCAAAATCTCTTGTGCCTTTTTCAACAATATACCAATGGGTTTGCAAGAAAATGGGTTGTGTGTAGTACCTCTCTGAAAAACTTCTGTTTGGGGGCCATCAGCTCCCTTTTCTACATCCATAGTAATATTTGTTGACTCAGGTGACATAAGATATAAAGTAAAAGATGAAGCTTGATTCTCTGTGCTTATCTTGAATGGTCGAGGAGCGACAGGCTTTAATTCCCTGTCGGTTCACGGTGTCACAGAGTGAGGCACAGCCGAGTAAACAACAGGCCCCCATTACAGCTGCACAGGATGGGGCATAAGCAATGGACACAGGAGCAGCACTTTGTACAGCAGAATTTCTGCTCACTCCTATGCGTGGTACTTTCAATAGACAGGTTCATGAAGGTGTAGTAGAGTAGGTGAGCTGGCCTCCTGTCCTGTAGTATTTGTGGTGGCAACCTGAACTTGTTGGAGCGCTCAGAACTGACAATGGCATCACACACACAAAGCCACCAGAACAGCCAGACTTGAATCTTAATGTGTGACCAGTATGTCACATCTGTGCTCCATCTCAATTCTATACGCACCAAAGCTTCCTACCAGACACTGGTTCAATATTCTTCAGAAGTGATAAACAGAACTGCATTTAGCTGACAGTAACCTGATTCTCCGAATCTCACTGCAAAGTATGTCATTTGCAGAAGGAACAACTTCAGAAAGCGGTGGATGATGAGAGCTTTTCTCTCTCAATAAAATCGGGAGTTCACTGTTTGTGGAGATCCAGTAATAAGGCATTGGAGCCTTATAGCCTAATAGCTCATGTCAGATTTCACTAAACTAAATATCTGACATAATTAGGAGTCAACATATAAACCAGGAGCCCTCACATTTTCACGTTAAATTAAATGTGGATGTTCAACATAGATTTCCTCCTGCCAGTTGGGTTTTCATAAAACACAGCACCAGGAATATTTTAAATTAAAAGAGAAAGACAAAAACTCTTGGCCTCTATAATTGGTTTGAAAACTCCTTGGTCTTAAAGTTGAGCCCAAATCATTTAATTCCACAGAAAGACTCCCATTTATTTATGTGGGCACTGAATCAGGCCCTTGAAGCTCAAAAGCACAGATGGAAACATTAAAGCAGCTACAGAATTTCCATCTTGTTGGATAGTCTGACTTTACACATTTTTCCCCCCTAAATTTTAGGAAAAAAATCAATATCTTGATATACTAAACAGACCAGTAATGCTTTATTAAATGCCTTTAATAATTTGATGATATTAAAGCTGAAAATATGGCATAGTATGCTGTCAAAAGAAAAGAAAAGGAAATGAGAAAGTCCGAAGTAAGCCAGAAAATGCAAACAAATCAATTCATTGATTTTGGAAACTTCTACAAACATATCTGTCAACAGTATATTTGTGATGGTAATAGATCTGCAGAGAAATTACTATTTTGATGAAACTACAATTTTCCAAAAGGAAACAAAGGCAGCAGTCACAGCAGTCTTGGCACAGCAACCCTGATACCTTAGGCATTGCCAAAAGCCTTTCTTGAGTTACAGATGTTCGGTTCCTCTGCAGGGAAGGGGCAAAAGGGATTTATGTCAGCTTCTTGTTGATAATGCAAGGCCATTTAGAGACTGTTTCAGTGTTTGATTTAAATTTGAGGAGTCTCAATACTGCATAATCTGACTGCATATGAGGACTCTAAAGGGTGAACATTGCAGACAGAATCTGAATCATTCAGAAAAGCTCTTGCTAATCACGGCTAGATGGAACCCGATACCAAATAAAACACTTTTACTCAAAAGAACTTAAGCCTAAAGTAGCCACTGAGAAAAAGCCACCATTGAGAAAAATCTCTCAGGAAATTTGCATCATACTCCCCACACATATTTCCATCTTCTTTGAGGCTTTTTTTATACTGCCAGTGAAATTGGGCAGTACTGAAACTGAGAACCTTGCTTGTATGATCTATCAGACTTATGCAGCATGCTAAAATACTGCTGTTTGCAAATTTTGAACACAGGCAGGTGGAGTTCTGTGTGAGAAAGGATAGAGTAAAGCAGACATGAAAGAACATGATCTTAGCTTACATTGCTTAGCTTTGAAATGTGGGTCACATTATGTGCTATAAATTGAGTGAGAAAATACAGCTGGCTCAGCACAGCAGTTGGGTGAAATCTAAAATCAACAGAGGAAGTATTCATTTGCAGGTGAAGAAACATAATATCCTGAGTGACTTGAGTCACAATTCCTTTTGCCAGAGAAGTGGTGAAAAGTGGTGTCGGGGTGGCAACTGCAGATCTGCTGCTGCACAGACAGCAAGCATCAGTGGCTAGCAAGTCTTTGAATTACAGCCTGTTCACACATAGACATGCTTCAAAAGCCAAAAGCGTACCCATTTCAGTTCATACTTTAATAGTAATTGCAGTTTAAAGTGGCCTGAAAATAACATAACATAAATGCACCTAGATATTTTAAAATTAAAGGACACACGCATGTGCACACAATCTTTTATGTTGGCTTTAACTTCTACCTTGGCATGGATTGTGCCAGCTGGAAGGTGGATTAATTTTGAACACTGTGATTTGATACTAGTAATTCAAGCATATGTCTTCAATTACTGGAGCATCCTTAATACTAAGAGTGATTTATAGAACATAATAAATAAATAAATATCTTGGGTCAAATTATTGACTGTTTGAATGCCTTTAGCAACAAAGTGTCACAAATCTATCACAGAACATACAAATCACAGTTCATTTTCTGGGGTAATCACACAATTAGCAGGAAATTGGGCCAATTTATTAAAAAAAAAAATGTGGTTATGTTTTTGCAAGCACATGCTTAACCCGGAAACCAAAATTCAGGCAAGCAGAAGCCGAACTACCATTTTTTTCCACAGATTGATGCTACTGCAAGAGTACATCTAATCAAATCTATACACAAAACTTTTTGAAAGAAGATAAATTTTGTTTTTACTTTTAAGTGTAGGAAGTACAACTCACTTCATACTTACATAAGATTTTCACTTTTTTTTTTTCCTTTCTAATCTGTATTGGACAGGATTGGAAACTCAAACTTCCCCACCCTCCTTAGTAAAGAGAAAAACCTTACAGGTAAGATGTTCTCTAGAAATACCATAACGTTGTTTGAGCAGAAAAAACTCGTGCATTTTGTTGACCTCAAAATTACAGTCATCCTTGTGATATTATAGAGTGAATCTACATGTATATGCTAGAAAGTTTTATAATCCTGTAGCTCCCTTAAGGGCATTTGAAGCAACTTAAGTGAAATCATTGGAACATTTCAAAGACCAGGATCAGAGAAGAATGAGTACACAGCTGAATTTTTAGGAAAACGGGTGAGAGAGATGTTTCCAAGTTAGGAAAGCACAATACATCAAGATAAATCAATCAACATTAGCACCTAAAATATCCTGCTATAACTTCTTTATCAGTATAGTTAGGAAATTCTGGGTGCTATGGGAATGGAAGAAGAATTAAATTATTTTCAATGGACGTGCAAAAATATTATTCAGACTTTTTGCCAATACACAGCAAAATGAAGACACTGAGTTGCACAGGAATAGGGTCAGGAGCCTCGTCTACTGTAAACTTACATTTGACAGGGAATAGAAACAAACAAGAATCACGGGTTATTGAGTCCTATTTAAGAGTAAGAAAATAAAAAAATCTCAGGCTGCCACTCTGGGGTGGAAGAATTGTGCAGAAATTTCAAATACAGTTCCTATGTACACCTGCTTCAGTGGAGAGCAGCTGACAGTGGCACAGGAAGCCCACAGCTGGATGAGTAGTAACTAATTAGAAGTAACTAAGCCTGAGCATCTGGTCAGGAGAACAGCAGAATGCCACATGCCAGTGAGTCACGTTGAAATACACAATTGAGTTATGAGCCAGGAAAAGGAGGAAGATTGCTTGCCTATGGGAAAAGATAAATTACTTCTAAGATAAGTACTGTACCATCAACTTTGTGATCTCCATGCTAGCATAACTTAGGAATTCTGTGGTTAAAACAGTTTAATCAGTATTCAAGATGTATTACATTTCTGCTGGGGTAATCAGCACACACATGAAGTTGTGTGAAGGAAAAACCCCACAAAACAAAAAACAATCAAAACGAACAAAAAAAATAATAATGCCAGTGTACTTCAGTTTTACTGTGAGATAAATTCAGCTAAGCCAACCTTAGGCAGATGAATAGCGCTGATCTCAAAGCAGAGTGTTTTGCCTTCACTAGGCTTTATTTCAGGAAAGCTAAGGTGTCTTAGTTACCCTGACTTTTTTTTTTTTTTTTTACACCTCAGGGTAACTAACACACACACCCAAAATAGCTATTTCAGTCATAGTGAGGACAAGCAGTCAGTTTAATTTAATGCAAAGTAAGCAGCAAGGCCGTACCTAGATAAGAATAAGGCACTGGCCTTACATACTTAGCCAGAGGCAAGCACCTGAAGTGCTTGCCTGAATCTTCTTCTTTCGCATTTGTAGTGACATAATCCATATTTGTTATCGTGCTCTAATGAACTCATCTGTCTTGAGCAATGAAGGCAAAACCTTCCTCTATTTCAGTTTTGGGGTCAAAGGCAAAGCCTGCGGAAGGTTTTAAAACGATCCAATATATTAGGAATTGCTGGGAAATTGTTCTGTCCCGTTTAAAAAAGGGTTTGCTTTGCTTCCAAATTTCTGAGGGGTTTTATTTTGCTTTCAGTACACATACCAGAGATTTTACCTCCTTCTATTGAATCTGATTTACTTTTCCCTTGCCTTTAACACAAACCGATACATCAGTTCCCATTTACATATCCCACTCCAGATTACTTCAGAGACTGAAATTTTTATGTAAGATACAACCTGTGCCTTCCTCTGAAGTTCCCCAGGAGATTCGGTAAGCATCTCCAAACAGCAGTAGTCAGCAATTTCAAAACCATGTCATTTAAATTAAAGCAAAAAACCAAACCAAACCAACCCTCTCCCCCCAAAAAAAACAACAACAACAACAAAAAAAAAAAACAGGCTTTATAGATTATAATGGAAGCAAAGTCATGAAATTTATATTAAATATAACAAAGTCAGAACCAGACTAGACCATTGCATTACAGTTTGCTGACTAAGCAAAAATAAACCTTACATAGCAGAAGGGCCAGCCGTTCTTCAAAACAGCTCACAATCTGCCAGGCATCTCCTCTGAAACTCCATAACCTTTTTCTTACATTCTCCTGGGGCCCTGTGCTCGGGTGAGAAGACTTGTCATTTGCAAGTGGGAAACACTAATTACTTCCACTCTGACTATTGCATATACTGAGCCTGGAATGCCTTTCCAACCAAATTATGAACAGTTTGTACTAAGACCATGAGATTTACCTCCAATACATATTGTGAATATTTCAGGGTATCAAGGACATATAGTCATATCAAAGAGTAAATTGGATTCTCTGCTAGCAGCTACAAAATTTATAATTTACAATTCTCAAAATTTGCAACCTCCGGGTTAATGAGCTGGCCCACCCCAGCTGGTAGCCTTATCCTTCCAGCTGTATTAGTTCAGTATCAGCTGAACCTTCCTTCAGAACATAATACTAATTTTCTGATGATAACACATTGGATAGAGGCACCACAATCTATGTGCAGAAGCTGTCATAGTCTAAACAAAATTATCCCCAAGCCAACCAAATAGAAAAACACCCCAAAGCACAAACAAATCAAAAAACAAACAAGAACTCAGAATGCAAGACTCATGATTGTCACGTGGAATGCAATAACCAAATCCTTGTGTTTGCAAACAGTTTGAATATCTCCACCAAATCAATCACATGTATCAAATATTCACAATGGAGCTCTGCCACAAAATGTTGCAAACAAATGGTTAGTGCAGACCAAACCGTATAGCTCTCTACTCCATTATTTAGCCTAGCCACTTATTCAAATACCTTTCTCAAGGTTCAAACACCTTGTCCCTCTCCCCTTGCACTTTTACAACCACTGGATGTTACCAGTTCTGGTGATTTCACTGACCTACAAAAGAACATGTGACAGAACTTTAAAAAAAAACAAACAACAAAAACACAGCAAAACAAACTTAATTAATTTACAGCCATCTTATATTACATTGGCATTAACAAGTGACCTTTTACTTCTCTCTAATTTTTAATTGAAACTCAATCTCTTTGTTCTCAGAGGAACATGTAGGGTGTGATTTTCAATACTGGCTCAATTTTTTCAGCTTTAAGTATAATTGGCCTCAGCAGGGACAAGAACATAAAACAGGCAAGCCAGGGAACTCTCAAAATAAATCACTTTCAGATAAAATTTCAGATTAAAACAACAACAACAACCAAACACTGGTATTTCCATCAAATTCAGAGGTTTGGGGCTTGGTCCTGAGTATCAACATGCAGCTGTAATGGATAGTGACAACAGCTATATGGAAAAGGCATGACAAAATGCCTTCCCATACACCCAGGCCATGGCAACATATCAGGAGTTCTCCTTTCTTTGGTCACCTAGAGGAGTGATAACATGCCCAAGTATTACACTGAAGACTGTGACTTGAGGTTGGATCAGTATATCCACTGTGTTGTCTATATTTACTGAAAAGATCTAGAGACAACAGAATGAATTTAACTCCTTTACATGGGGAGCTAAGTGTACCTAAGTGGCCACAGAACAGGTATAAAAATATCAGTTTAAAATGACAGTCCGGCACAATATCTCAAGTAGGAGAGAAGATATACTGGTGTGGACCCTGGCATGAATGGCTGTGGCATGCAGCTTGGCTAAGTTATCCTGGGACAACCAAAGTCCCAATTATTGACTGTGTCACTTAGTAATCAATACATTGGAAAATGTTTGTAACAAAAGCCAGTGATGCACAAAACATGAGGATCCAAGGTGTCTATCCAAATCTTACACTAAACCCATCATTTTAAAAGGAAATATCATTGTGATCTTCACTAGTGCTTTACAATATATACTGGCAGGTGTCATATGAGTCCAGGGACACGCTAGTCTCCTGTTAAGCACTAACATGTGCTTTGAGATCATCTGCATGTTTGTTCTCCCCAAGCAGAGGCTAGTGCTGAATCCATCATTTTTGATGGCAGCTAGCCATGTAGTCGAACCGCAGGATTGTAACTTGTGAAAAGATGCAGAACACCTCCCTATAACCAGAAACATCCTGATGACACCACCTTGCCCACATCTCAGAGGTCTGCACTAGTTCTAGGACCAAAATTCATGTGCACACATTTCCATTTCATGGAGTTCTGCTCAGCCTGAATTTAGACTGGCCACAAACACCATCTGCCCTTGCAGTAAGCACAATACTTGTTCCTTTCTGAGCTACCGGCTGCCCACACCGGGACCTGGAAGCCAAGTTTGTTGCTGGGCAATCCAACAGATGGCTGTCTTGCATTTCTTTCCATTAACAATCAGATTTGCTGTAGAGAAACAACTGTTGCTATTCTCTGGAATCTACTTCCCATCATGGTTCTACATAATCTTACAAGAAGAGGGAATAAGAAACTCCCCAAACCCTTCCACACCTTGTATAGGGAGGAAATTTTAACTGTGATATGACTGCTGCACTCTTTAAATGTAAGAAGACTGTTACACTTTTTTAATTATTATTATTATTATTTTTTAACCAGTAAGCCTTCCCAGTTACTATGCCAGCTTTTTGTCTACTTTAAATTAAATATTTTCTACACTCATAATTACAAAAATACATGCAGACAGATGTACAGTACAACTAGTTAAAAGTATCCGACTTACACTACCTAGGAGGTCAGAAAAAATATCCAGCAGATCCACCTGGTCTTCAGAATCTTTAAATTAGTGATTATTTATACAACCTATGTATATGTGGTTAAAAAAATGAATATTTTTTGATAAGCACTGTAGGCTCATTCACGCATTATTTATGACTTATTATTAACTCCATATGCATATCTGCATGAGAAACGTTTTTAGTCCTGAAGATATTTATGAGTTTAAATGATTCACAAATAGTCAGTGAATAATCATCCATGCTGAAAAATAATATTGCAAGTCATGGGTTAGATGTTTCTGGTTTTATTCTCATTTTAACAGATTGAATTATCTAACCATAATTTAGAAAGAAAAAACAACTAAGGAGACAAATCAGATGCCTGAAAAAATATTCTATACTTAAAGAAACAGTAGCAGGGAATAGCTCATTAAAAAATCTTTACAATCGTTTTCTTTTTTCAGCAAGCATTAGATGAATTTTTGAGCAATTAACATATTCATAGCACACCTGATCAGTTCAGGAACAGGAGAAAAGGAAAAAAAGATTAATCAACTCAATAGTTCATCAAGAATAATTTGAACACTTCTAGTCCATAATGGACTTAAAGATTTACAATTAATCAGCACCGTCAGAGTCAAATGCCCCGTGTTCTTTAGGATTTAAAATAAATTAGACTGTATTCTGGACAACTCCATTACTGAACAAACATAAAAAACACAACCTGAAAGAGTATTTAGTACAGATTAATGGACAGAAGAACTAAACTTACAGATATTTGCATGGATGCAAATTCAAATTTCACTGCATTCATGTTTGCGACTGACATTCCATAGAAAACATACATGTTAGAAATATACAAGTATTTCTGTGGTAGTTTCTTCAAAACATATCAACATATCTTCATTACCATCTGCCCACAGAAAACTGTATGGAAGAATCCTAACTTCACCATTCTAAATGTTTTAGCCAAAAGCAATAGTATATTGGATTTGTAGCACATTCTCTGTGTTTCATGGAATTTGCACTGCTTTAGGGGAGGGATTCAAAAAATAGCATTCCACTCTTAGGAAATACATTCAATGCAATATGAAATGTTGACTTTGAGAACCCAGGTAGAAAAACAATATAGGACAACACGATAACATTTTGTCATTAATGTGCTTATAGTTTTGGTGAGATTATTTGATGAAAACTGAAAAGCAGTTAGGGGTCTTAATTCCCTTTTCAGTTATTTATTTGTACACAAGCTTAGTCTTTCTTGGAAAGTAGATTGTTTTGCATTAAGATTTTTTTTTTTTTAATGAAAAATAGGAATCAGTTTACATACAAAAAAAATAGATTCAAAGGCAGAATAAGCAGAATTCTGGGATAAAATCTAGAATCATAATTTAAATTTTTATGGCTCAGCCACTAAGAAAAGAGAAACACTATCAGATGTCTAAGATATCACATCAAACTATTACCACCTCTGAAGAGTTTTCAAAATGACCTTATAGCTCAAAGTTATTCAGCTAACCATTCTCAAGAACAAATACATTCAGAAAAAAATACCACTAATTCAAAACCAGAAAGCAAAATTAACATTTATCAAATAATTTTTCTGCTGTTATCACAACACATAGTTGTTCTTCTTCAGTATGTAGCTGTTGGTCATACAAAAGTGCTGTGAGGTGAAAGAGAATGATGATGATGAAGCAAAGCATAAAATATCGTTTGTTCTTGTCATAAAAGAAAAAAATATCTAGAGTTACTTAAAAACATTTCTACAGAAAAAAAAAAGTGAATTTCCTCATTTGGAATCAAAAGTTTTCTTACAAAAAACGTGACAGCCTCTTGCATTCACAAACTAACACACTTGTAATAACTAGTGGCTACCTGAAAACTTGGCTCCATATAGAATAGCTACAGCAATTTTTTGTTTGCTTTGATTATAAGCTCTAACCTGTGAAGTTCACAGGTTAAGGACCAAAGATGTAGTTATAAACTGAGCCAAAGAAAATTCCATAATAGTGCTTATTTTAAATCCCATTTGAAGGATCTGTGACATATGATTAGATGAACAGTAGGACAGTAGGTAATCAAAATGTAAGGAGTGTTACTTTATATATATATATATATATATATATATATATATATTTTTTTTTTTTTTTTCTAAGTTCAATGCCCTGTAAATTATTGCATTCTTCCTGGGGGATCTCAGGAATAAAGTTGCAGAGTCACTTACCTTAGAGGGTTCAGATTTTCACTGACGACTCTGTGCAGCAGATGAACTACTGGGATGATTCAGTAAGTATTCATTTTCTTTTCTAATGCAAGAACTTGGGGCCCTCAAAAGAAGCAAAAGGAAGCCAGGTCCCTGCAATTAAAAAACCAAAACCAAACAAACAAACAAAAAAAAAACACCCAAAAAAACACAACTGTCTAAACGATTAAAAAACTGCTTTTCACACTCAAGTCATTAAAGAGATCCATTGAAGATTACTAAACAGTCAGACACACTGGGTACAGGATATCCCTTGATATGAAAATAACTGGAGTCTAGGACAGTTCTCATGTGTACTCTCATACATGCTATTCTACTTCTTCCCCTTCCATGGGCAGCTACTGCTGGGTACAGCTATTTATTTTTCTTTTAAAGCTACTGTGTTATTGGAAAGCTAAGAGTCCTAGTCCAAACTTGCAGTAAGGAGGCTTTCTCTGTGGTGGGGTGACAAGGTATCAATTTCTCTTACCTTTTTACTCACTTTTAACAGAGAATCTTTCTTTGACGTTGTAGAGGCCAAATGTGAACGTAATGTGAATGTAAGACCAGTGAAGGTCAGAATCAAAAAATGATTGATTTGGCAGAATGCAGAATGTCTTTGCCTGTAATCTTTCACCTAAGTTTACTAAGTTGCTAAAGAGCACAAGGGAAAGGATGAAGACCTCAGCAGCCCACCAGGATGGTCAGTCTCCCTGTGGAGGTCTGCTGCTTGCAGCATGGTGGTGAAAAAGAACAGGCAGAGGACAAGGGATGTGCCAGCGATTGCAGTCAAAATCCCAAAGTCTCTTTGTTCCATGCATCCTGATACATCAGCCTGCAGCAACAACTGGAAACAAAAAAGTGCATAATCAGCCCCTGGGTTGAATTAGTATAGCTATTTTTATAATCTTATGGTACCCTGAACAGAACTACATTTCTTCTGAAAATGGAAGGAAGACAATCTTGCTTTTACTGTGATAACCATGTGTATTTTTTGAAAGCATCTACTATGCAGCAGATTTTTCATCTGCTATAGTCAATGGCCAAATATTTGTGTGGCACTTAAAAGAAACCAATGGGCAAGGTTTTACTGGAAAAAATATCTAGCCCATATTTATATGACAGCTGAGTATATTAAAAACATTATATTTGTAAAGTAAATTTACACAGGTAAATTGTTTCTAGTCCAGTAGCTGACACAACTCATAGTCTAAGGGTCACTTTTATGTTTTCTCTAAGACCCTGCACATAAGGACTCACAAAACAAATACCAACACTATCTGTGCTGAGAACCAATTTCTTTTCAGATTTTCAACATGTCTTGCAATCCATGTTTTCATGGTCTTGCATGAAGCAGGCTTCTTTCTGTAGTGCAGCAGGCTTCTTTCTGTAGTGCATGATTTTGTGGCTTACTAAGAAAATTAAAAACCCAAACAAATCAAACAAAAACAAACAAAAAAGAGATGACTTTAAAAAGATTAATCCCCTCCCCATCCCCCCCACCCCACCTAGAGACAGGATGCTGGGAATCATCCATACTGCTGGGTTCTGCTGAAGCTCCATGACATCTTCAGAGAGACTCATCTGCGTCTCTGGCTGATATGATTCATAGCCTCTCATCACAAACAGGCTATCACTCTAGATGAATGATCACAGCCAGATCTCCTTAACATACTCCAAGGTTATCTTGGTATCTAGATGAAATTTAAAATACCTGACAATCAAAAATAACTTCTAGCTTTGTCTACAGAGGAGACGAACATTCCATAAGCCTTCTCTATAGTTGTGTTGAAGGATGAACACTATGGAGAGGAACACTGTGGGATGTTGCGAGGACCTGGATGGTCATATGGCCAATAAAAGGAATCAATATGAATACTTACTCATTCCAGTTTTGGTGAACATTATCAATAACTCCTTCAATGTAGGCTGCATTTCATATTTGTATTCATAATGGAAACATCAATCCTTTCTTAAAATCACTGTTACACTTTAATTTGCTTTTGCATAAGTTTGGCTGAATTTGGAGATTTTCCCCTGCCATCTTTATTTCTTCTTTTACCTAATTTCTTCCTGCTTCATAATATTTCAGCTGTGTTCTAAGTTGAATCCAGTGAGACTTGCCAATCTGGAAAGTGAACAGACCACTGCTGCATTTCTACAGATGGAGAGAGCATTTAATGCCGCAGCAAATTCAAAAGAGTGCTCCTCAGTCCCAGAGCTCTTGAATTTCTACAGTCACTCAGAGTCTAGCCCAGGCATTCGCTTACCTTTTAAGAAATTCCTCACAGTTTTTGATGTGTGGAGATAATATGCAGCTTCAGCAGAGCATCGTCACTGAAGCTGATTTAAAATGGTAAAGGAGAGGCAATTGTGGCTTTCCATCATTCTGTACACTTATCTTTATGCTTGTTGTAATTGTGCTGTTAATATTAGGTTGCTATAAATAGATTTTTTTTCTGCTTTATCTGTCCTCACACAACTATTTCAGATTAATTGAGAAAGCACAAGAATCCCATTCCTGGGCACCACGTGATCTTGGAAGATTCTCATGGTGGTTACACCCCCGGCAGGTTCTTCAGTGAAACCTACCTGGGTGAAGATTACTTCCCCTCCCCCCCACTCCCTCCCCTCACCCCCAGAAATTTGGTCACACAGACGGTCTGTGTGAATGAGATTTCTCCTAGAGACTGGTGTCACAGGAAGAAGTAGTCCCTTTCTCTTTCTGAAGAGGTGCATGAAGACCAAACAGACCTTAGGTTAGCTTCACAAAACCCTTACCTTTCCTTAAATAGTAGAACCATTCTGAATGTCTCCCTCCACACTCCTGGAGAGTAAGATTGGCCCTGGATGAACCACTAGATGGCCAAAGAAAAGGCTGTAAACATATCTGGAGAAAACATCTTATTTTCTAACTTGAATATGTTAATAAAAATATCTTTAAGCAAGTCATACCTTAAAAAAAATGATGTTGGTATGAAACACTCTTGCACATTGGGGTGGTGTGGGGGAGGGGAGAAAAATGGTATGGAAGCAAAAATCAAATAAACAAAAACAAAAAGGAAAGAACCTCACACAACTGACATACAAAGAGCTTGCGGGCTGTCCCCTTGTCTGAGGATTGTCTCATAAATGGGAAGGTGAAGTGAACATTAAAACCTCACTACGCATTCTTCCACATAAGGCTCTGAACAATAAGAAATTGACTGTGATTGTAAGGAGGTATATGCTTCACTTGTATGACAGATTCATTATAAATGTGAATTATTCCCAGCCTCCTAATAGAGCATGCTTGTATGCAGCCCATCAGATAGGATCCTTCTCTCCTATCATTCTGTGCACTTCCACGTACACTGATAGAGGTCTAAAAATATTCTCTCATGTAATCCATGTTCTCTTGAGGCTTTTGTTCCTGAAAATGTAGCATGTCCTTATTCCCAGGCCTGCTGTGATCTTATCAGGCTTAAATTGGTTCATCTGGAAAAACAACCTTCAGACTAGTTTCAGAGACTGGGATGGTTTGGGTGTTCATTAACACAGTGGTTATTAAGCCAGACAATAAAAGGATAATGAGGGATGGTAGCATGGTGTTATTAAAATTACTTGATCCTCCCTACTTAAGACCCTGTATTTTGTTGCTTAGGTCAGTATATGGACAAAAGACAAAAATCAAAGAAATAAAAGAACATCAGCTGCCCTTTGAAAACATCATGAATATCCTTCTTCATCCTACCACTTAACAGAAAAGTTTATAAATGAACATTCCCAGTTTATTCAGTCAGAAGGCTGACCAGAAAACAGAGGTCCTTGACTCTATGAGTTTCTGGTTTATATCTAGCCTCTAATCATAGGCATCAAAATCATCTCCACAGGAGATCTGTTTGTATTAAACAAATTTTCTGAGTTCAGAAATGGTTCCAGGAGGTAGGAATCCCATGCTCTTCATCTCAACCAGCACCCTTTAGCCCCTTTTAGAAGAAATGGGGTTAAGATTAAATCTAGAGATATTCCCAGTTAGAAGGTGAGGTAGAACCCTAAAGAAGCTTATTCTTTAGATCAATATAAAGTTATCAATTCCTGTGCTTTTAATGGTTGAATGTGCACTCTGTTTCTTCTAGAGGTAGTAGTACAGTACATATTGACTGCAACAGAGCAGAGAAAACTTGGCTATAGCACTGTTCTTTAGCAAACATATCAACTACCGCTCATACATACTGAAAAACAAAGGACAGTTTTACACTGCAGACCTAGTCAGGGTTGCAAAAGATCTAGATTGATCTCCATGTTTGGCCTTAAAGTTCCTGGATGATTGGAAAAAAAAAAATTCACATAATTCCTCTGTATCAGAATTGTATCAGAGTATCAGAAATGGAGGGAAGTATCCTTCCCTTCCTTGACTTTCAGTCTTTGTCTAAATAGGGCTAAGGAAGATTGATCCCCATCTCCTACCTTCCTCAGCACCACACCTGTAGAAACACACTGTGACCATGAAGTATTCTCATATGCAATGAAAAACAAAGGCACAAGCCTAAAACTAATGAGACAAGCACCAAGTAAAAATGCTGCCTAAGTTCAAGCTAACAGGGCAGCTATCAGGCGTTGCTCTGGGAGCCATCTCATTTCCTACAGTTGCAGAGAAACCATCAACTTAGACATCTACAAAACTGAGCTGTGACAGCAGAAAACTTTGAAAATGTGTCGTTTTCTAGGAAACTAACTCCAGTATCTCCCCTCTATGCTGCAGCACTGATGTACCCTTTGTTAAAAACAGGACATTATTCATATCTCTCTCTGAGTGCCAATGCCTTACAAGTCAATTCTGTGGTTAATACAAACTGACAAAAAGAGGTTTATGTGCTGTGCAACAATACCCACTGCCACTTACTTGAAGAGAAAATACTTAAAGGGCAGGCTTTACCTATATGACACAACTGCTGCTTTGCTAAATAGAACAGAGGACTTGGAGCAGTAACACCATTTCCCACCTCAAGTCCCTCAGCTAGGCTGTTGAGTTCTATCTTGTGGCACATCTGAAGATTAATCAGTCTCTTAGCTTGCAATGGTCCAGCTAATTTAAACACACTCTGTGGAGAGCAGCAAGCCTGAAGGAGGTGGGAGGGGAAAGCTGGTGGGCTTTGAAGGAAGCGCAGCCTGATAATATCTGCAAGAGCTGAACATAAAATAGATAAAAACAAATTAGAGACCTATTAGAAATAAATTAATGGCATCTGCAAATGAAATTAAATTTAAGATAAGCACTCTAAATAGCAGGGTCTCTGGTGAGCATTAATGCTTATTTTTTTTTATTATATTCAATGAAGGCATATATTAATCAAAAATATTTATGCAAGGTAGAGGCTTGACAGGAATACTCTGTGCAACCATTCTTAAGGGAGCTGCTCCTATTAATCAGCTATTTTAGAAGAGAACGCCTCTACTCAATACAATGAAGGCAAGACTGTACTTCAATAAATCTTATTTAGGGCCCATGCTTTCTAAATATCCTCTAGGGTGAGAATTGGATGGAGTAGGCTGTTTTCTACAGCACAATATAATACACTTTCCTTCGTATTATTTAGTTAGCTCATACTGAAAATAGGCCTTCATCTTATCTTCTGCCTCCCTTTCTATTGTTAACCTTTCATTGAATTGTTGAATATCCAAGCACAAAGGCAGATGATCTGATAAGTATGAATGTATTGTACGAATGAGAGGGACAAAGCTAAACACACATTCAATAGCTGGTATGAAAATATTATCGCACTTTGAGGCAGGGACAAACCAAGACCATGTGCCATTAATGAGACTATTCAAAGTAATTTTGATGAAGTTATGATTCTATTGTCATTCAGTACTGAGAAGGAAGTGCTTAGCATTTGAAAAAAGAATTGTTAGTCATTATGTAGCTCTCTGGGGCACTAACTCTTTCAGGATATTCCTCTTTGTTTCTTTTATTTTTTTCCTCCCTCATCATCTTTTCAGAATGAGCAGTGCTATGAAAACAGAGAGGATTAGAAGTTTTCCCTGGCATATTTCATTGGAAGGTTGTTGTTTTTGCCTCTCTGCATTTATAATAAATTCTATACGAGGCACCTGTTGGCTGTTGAGAATAAATCAATGGGAAGGTCATAAATAGCTTCGTGATTTATGCTTGTCTTTAAGCCTGTTGGGAACTCATTGCCTTGCTATACAGAAATAAATGGCAGAAAGACATGGTGTTCAGCACAATTTTGTCATGTGAATTGTGCAGTCTCCTACAAAAAAAGTTAAGTCCTGTTACTAACTCTGTCATAATCTAACTCAGGATAATGAGGACAGCAGCCTCATTAAACGTCATCAATTAAGTGAGCCACAGTTAAACATACCTACCAGACCTGTTGCTACCTTGCATGGAGAGAGGCAAGCACTGTGAAAGGATGCTTACAGAAAGAAACAGAGAGGTGATGAACGGATGCGTCTTGTGTAGCTTTCTGAAAATTCTGATGGAAAGGCCTGGCTGTGCAGTCCATCATGCCTGATGACTCAAGGATGCATTGTGTAAAAGCAACAGTGATGAACGCGTTAAATTGCTGAAGAGTGGAACAGAGGGACAGCCTAGGAAAAGCAACTTTGACTTAATGATTTCTTTTGATTATCACAGAATCATCTTGGTTGGAAGAGACCTCCAAGATCACCTAGTCCAACCTCTGACTTAACACTAACAAGTCCTCCACTAAACCAGATCACTAAGCTCTACATCTAAATGTCTTTTAATAGCTTCCAGGGATGGTGACTCAACCAATTATGCTTACTGCTCTGGTATAACTCTGTAGCCAGCTGTTGTGGGAACAACAGGAAAAGTTCTGGGAGCCGCACAAACACACACACACACAATGAGGGGACAGCAACTCTGGAGTCATGATCATTTTTTAAGAAGAGGGAATGAAACAAAATATATTTTTATTGCATAGACCTTGAGAACGCCCAGTTCCCCATGCCCTGAAAAGAGCAACAGATGGGATTTACAATGGGATCTGTTTCTCAGCAACATTGCCCATATCTTCAGCACCACAGCATATATATATATATATATATATATATATATATATATGTATATACACACACACATATACATACACACTACCGCATTTGTCTGGGAACTGGAACACAAACTTAATGCTCTCTTTGGGATGGGGAGGGAAAGGAACACAACCTTCCCAAATCCAGAAGCCTTACTCACTTGGCAGTAGGCCCCATGAACGCTCTCTGCCCCTCCCTGAGAAGCTGTACTGCTCCATAAAGAAGTCAGCACTGATGAGATGAGAGAGACAGCAAGGGGTACTGCACTCCTGTCCCTGTGTTAAGACTTGCTTATGCATTTTGATTGAGTGTAGCTAAATATCTAGGATTTTCCTTGCCTTTGGAAAAGCTCAGATAAACAAATTCCTTTTTCCTTTTTCTGTATGTTTCAAAGGATCTTTAATTATTTTTGTTGTTTTTAAACACACTTGCTATGGATGGATGTGTCCACAATAACTTGAGGCCTGTAGCCACTTATATCTCCTTTTTTTTTCCCATTAGTAAAAGATACAATTACAGTTAGCTGTGTTGTTTTCGTCAGATTGGGTGTTTGATTAAATATTTCTTTTCCTCATACTATCTTTTCACCCCTCTCTGCAATTTGGAAAAGCAGCCAAAATAAAAGTCAAAGCACAGCCAGAACATCATTTCTTGCACAAAGTGCAAGCATTAAGAGTTGTGAGTGAGATCCATTCCGTATTGGAGCTCATGGCAAACTTCTACCAGCCTCAGTAAAGGTAAAACTCTTCTCAGTTATTTCAATATATGAAGAAACAAACATTTTACAATTCAATGTACCTTAATTTTAACTAAATTTAAGGAACATTCAAGTTATAAGTATGATCATCAGACAAAAAACAGTTTCTCATTTTGAAGGTCTTCAAATATTTGCCAGTCAGGTTCTTTTTTTCCCCATAAATAAATCAACTTTCCCATTCTGATTTTATAAATGCTGTATATTCTGTAGAGTAGAAATATGTATTTTGAAGTTTCAAGAGATTATTCCAGCAATAACCAATTAAGAAATCCTAAACTTTTAACATTTGCTCATCATTAACATATAGCATGAGTTGGCCTATTCCCCAGACATTTCACTCAACAATAAATTCTGATGATACTGACATATTGAGCAGCAAAACAAAATAGACAATGAAAAAAATGAACTATCAAGCTGTCTCTAAGTGTTAGTGGACTGGCATTATTAATGGATTTCTCAGTTCCATTGATGGGCACCATGCTGCAAGCACCATGCTGTGCCAGCTCATATGATTTGTCATCTTTCTGACAATGCCAATGGATCTGTGCAAGTTTTTCCCCCAGGTGAGAATCTGACCCAACGTTTAGACGTGACATGGCTTTGATAAACATGCACAATACAAAGAGGATGGTGCTGTAACAAGCAAAAGGCTCATGGGGAAGGCAGAAATAGACAACTGTAGTCTGTCAGCACAGGTGAAAGAACAGGGGCTGAAGAACAGAATAATAGTGATAAGTACCAGAATTTGATTTCATTAGCCAGAGAAGACTGAAGCTCTTTGCTGGCCATTTTACAATTCTCTCACTTGACTTGTTTACTGATGGAAATGTTTGCCAAGGAACTTTGGAAAAATAGTGACATATGAACAATCTGTTGCGGCATATTGTAGTGGTGTTGTTTGTGCTGCTATAGTTACTAAGCTTGTAGCATTTTCATAATTTGTCTTGAAAAAGCTGGAACTTGGCGTGAAGTTTTTGGGTGCCTCTATCTTCAAGTCAGATGATTTTCATATTATTTTGTTTTGTTTTATATATGTAACATTTTCTTTTCAATGGGAGGACAAGCCTAAAGAGATGCTGTGTCAAGGAAGAGGAGGTGTGCTCAGTTGAAGAAAGAAGCAGAAGGTGGGAAAAAAACAAATGCATTGCATGATGAGGAGAAACAGGTGCAATCTCCTTTGCAAGGTGAGAAGAGTTTACAGAGTACTCTCAGGTCTTATGTAACTGCAAAATCAATCAGGCTATTCGAGGAAGTCCTTGAGATTTTTACTTTCTCTTGGTTTCAGATCTTGTAATAATGATTTACTTCACTGTCAGTCTTAAGTATGGGAGCAAATCTGTGGATTTCAGTGTACTAATTCAATAGACTCTAGAAAGATCAAATCAGCACACTGCTGCCAGCTACACTTCGATTTGCAACATGGATCGCATTAGTGAAGTGGTATTTGTGACAAGACAAAATTTTTCAGATTTTCCTCTTGCATGAACATGGCCATGGACTTGGCTAAAAAGACAAACAAAACCACACAAAAACCATTCAGACTTCTCCAGAAGTATTTTAACCTTGGACACACAATAGATATGAAAAAGTGCAAGGCCAAAGTGCTGGACAAATAAGATAAGACAGAATGAATTTACGCTACTGGTAAGAAGAAAGACTGAACACAAAAAGCATGAGTCTCCTGCTTCTGTCTGAGCAAGACCACCTTAGCTCTACTGGCCTAAAACTGACTCATGAGATGCATTTCCACTGCCTGATACGTCCACTTTGGATCCTCCTGTTCTAGTACTTGAACTGCCGTATGGCTCTGCTGTGGTGGGACACAGAACCACCTACCAGAAACATTGACTGTGTAAGCACAGCAGACATCTGGTGGAAAGAAGGCTAGACATGCCATGAGGGGAGCTTGGAAGGATCAATAGGAGTGGCCAATGTACTGGTATATATTATTTCATTTGGGACTCTTCCCATTTTTCCCTAGGGCTCTGTATATGAGTAATTCCTTTACTGCTACAGGCATATGAAATACGAAGTTTCTGTCAGAGGAATAAGACTGTCATTTCTCCCCCCCACAAACCACAGCCTGCACAGAACATGTCCTACGTGCCTGCCATCATCCTAAATGCAGGAAAAATCTCATCTGACACGTGTAAGATTAATAAGGCATTTAGCAAGTGGTATGGAAGTCTTCACTGCTCGAACGTCATGTCTTATCACAATTTCACAACAATTTTCTTGACACCTTGAACTTTCCATAGGTCTTTTTGAGGGAGAGGGAGGCTGAAAGAGGAATATCACAGTACTGTTGATGAACCCATTAGCAATAACGCTTGCTCTGTGCGAGTTGCGGAAGAAAATATATGGATAATTTTTTGCTTTTGACATTTTGCCTTTCATAGTAGTTTAAGAGGTGGATACATACAGAAGCTCATTACAGCGGCTTTTAAATCAGAAAAAAGTAACTGAAAAAATATACAGTGAATGCTTAACCGACAGAATTAACTCGAGATAACATAGCTGACATTTAGTGAGATTAAATGAGATTAAACATGTATAAGCATTGCGAGGTATTACCTATCAAGGTGTGCATGGAGGAAGTAATATCCTTTATTAAATTAGGCAAAACACATATCCATAGCTGTATATCGATTATGATGTGATATCCATGCACGTATTAGAAATGGTTTTGAACCAAAAGAACAACAGCTAACCAGATGGTGATTAGAAAGAAATTTCCCCTCTGGGGAGTTTACTCCACAATATATCTTCTAATTTACTCTTCAGGAGCTCACAAGCCACTGTTTCATGCTGGATACTACTTATGAACCCCTAGTACTACCCTGCAACATAACTTGTATATTCTGATATTCCCCTCATCAGTCCCTGTCTTGCTGTTTCATACCATGAAACACAAATTGCCCATAAAAATGATAATTCTCTTATTAGTTCTAAAGGTCAAGTCAAATGATGTGGAAAACACACAGTGGTGTGACGTATAATTTACATAATTGCCACAAAACACTGAACTAAAGCTGTGTGAAAAATCAACCTTAACTCTGAGGAAAAGGCAATCAACCAGATTTGCAGGGAGCGGAAAGCAGGGCTGCACCACTGACACAAGACCAGCAACCTGATGGTCTCCACCACATACAGTTCTGAGGTTGCTCTCCTCTTTTCCCCACCTCTTTTCCCCAAGTATACACACAGAGAATGAAAAAGGGAAAAAAAGAGATATTTCTCACCTGTCTTTCCAACTGATTTGTTTCTAGCTGCTTCAAATACACAGGGTGTGATAACACTGACCCAAGTGGAGGGCTCAGAAAGCTGAAGCAGTGGCTGACATTCTTGTACAGGACGAAAAGTCAGTTTATAGCTTAGCAACTATTTACTAAGAGCTCTCACAGAAAACAGACTCTGGATAAATGTAGTTTGAATTCATTAAAGAGAAAGCAAAACCATAAACAGCACACAAAATAAAAGCTGAGCTATGTAAAAGTAAACATATGATTTGTTCTAGTGCCTGCTTAAAGTAATTAACAAGATGTCTGGGTTTGGCTCATGACTTCAGAGGTATTTTATACAGACATTAGAAAAGTCACAGAAGTGGTAGCTTGACACCTGCTCATTTTTCTTAAACTTTAGGGTGCATCCCTCTCCTCTGTCTGCCTAGCATACCAGTCATTAGACCAGGCTTTCTGCTTGGTGCATCTGACAGCTGACAACTATGCTTATTTCTGAGATGAAGACATCAAGTTTTCCCTAGTTGTGTCAATGAAGTATTAACTTTGACTATATCATTGGCTACTGTAACTCAGTTTATTAGTGTGCCCTATTATATTCTTATAAGTTAACTTATGTGTACTGCATTAACTATGCATACATCTACTTAGGCTTTTTATTTTTTTTATTTTTTAAATATTAGAAAGCCAGTGTTTCTTTGATTAAGACTGATCTTACCTTAAAATAATTAAGCTGACAATAGCTGTCTGCATACTAGAAAAATGGGGTAAGATATTGAAAAAAAAAAGGTTTTTTATTACATTGTGTCTCCAGTTTGGATTTATTACCTAGTTCATCTTGTATCATATATATTTATCATCTAGTTTTTTAATAGAACTTTTTAATCAGCAGAAGTGAGAGAGATCGCTTATTCGTTTGGCATACCCCAAATTAATAAAAATGTAATGAATGAGAAAATCCAAATGGTCTTTCACACCAGAAATTTCACTGCTTCTGAAATGCAAAGCTGTTATGAAACAGAAGAGGTGAAATTCTCTTAGCTATCAACAGGGGGTTCATATAATTCATTGCATATATTAAAGGAATCCCCACAAGGTATTCAAGGTCAAGTTATTTTACATTTCCATAATATTAAAAAGAGAAAAAAAAAAGTAATACTATGACTACTATGACATGTTGAAAGAGGGTACCAGGTAATTAGACAAGGAACATTTGTGATTCAGATATTCAGAAAGCTTAAAAGTAATTGAAGAAGCGAGCAATACTGGATACTAGTCACTTTTTTTTTTTTTTTTTTTTTTTTTTTAAATGTGAACAGGTTAACAGCAGCCACTGAAATACAGAAGAGCTGTATTATGGTAGTGTCATGATAAAAGTCACTTTGCACGTGGCTATCAGGGACAACACAGACGGAAAAAGATCAGTCAATACTGGTCAATGACTAGAAAATCCTTATTATTTGTAAATGCTGCCAGACATGCATACATATAATTATCACGTGTACTTTCTTTTCTCTAAGCTTCTATGCATATCAACAGCTTTGAAATATGATTAAATCTATTTATGCTTAGGAAAGAAACAGCAAAGTAGTTCATATTCAAATACTTATTTTTTATTACCCCATTCTTCCTCGACCCTGACTTCTTTTTCCCCACCTACTTGCTACATTTGGTCTCTGCCAGCAGATTTGAAGGGTGAAGGCTGTCACTTATGATGTTTGTACAATACCCAACAGGCCTGTAGATGTTAGAATAATTATATATATTATATATATATTATATATATATAAACAAAACAAAACACCTTCCCTGTCTGAAGAGACATCTCAAGATCTCAAGCAAGGGAAAAATTTTGAGTCATTAAATGGATCTCTAGTCATATTTGGGCAAACTTTCCTACACTGACCACAAGTACAGCTTGATACGGTTCTGGTGGGCCCACACTGGGAATGAACACCCTCTTTCATGTGTGCTTTTCCTGACTTCCCTTGACTGACACCTCTCACATTGATACAGTGCTTATGGCATACTGAAACTGTTCTATTAACATGTGATTTGGGACCAGCTATTATTTTGAATAGCACAGACCAGAGTTAAACCTGTCCCTTTTATTAGACTTGAGAAAAATAATATGATAATTATTATTCACTCTTTATTAAGAGTAGGCTTCTCAGACCTTCTAAGGCTGACTTATAGGCATACCCACAGACAGCAGGTGCAGATTAGGCATGCTTTTTTGTACCTGTTATAAAGCCAAAGTGGCATCAAGTAGCCTTAGTATGAGTATTGATCACAGTATGCTTCATTAATTGCAATAATTATTGCATCTGATGCTGTTCCAGCCCAGCCAAGGAGTAGGAGGTATACGTGAGAGGCTTCCTTGGGGCTGGCCCTCAGGCCAGAGCTGCTTCCAAGAATTGGCAAGGCTGATCCTGTCACCTTGGTGCCAAGCCATGGCTAAGTGTTGCCTTATCAATGAACTGCTCGTCCTGTAACCTGATTTCTCCCACTATCACAACGGTTCAATGGATCAATGAAGATCAAATGAAGACTGATCATAAGGTAAAACATTTCCCCTTAGTTTCTACTGTGATAATGAATGAAAATACACCTAGAATTTCTTATTCCAATTGAGTAGTTTCCCTTTCTGATATACCCTGTTTATTATCCTAGGCTGCAGGATTTCAAGGGTAGACAGTGTCCTTGTGCTGCGTGCCAAACAATGTGGCTCTAATCCTTATTGGGGATTATGAAACACTGCCACAGAAATAGAAACGACACATAGTGCTGGACAGTAGGCGAAAAGATTGGGAACTGTGAGCTTCAACTTTAAATTTGTGAATGTAACAGATCTGGTCCAGTTTCACAGCAATAACTGGTTGCTGAGGGGTCAGGCTGGGAGTTCTCAATCTCAGCCCCGCACTGCAGATGGCTGTGAGAGCCCCACTGAAAGTTTTAAAAACCTGACATTTATGGTCACTGCATTTCAGAGACAGCGTAGAATGTTATAAGCTAGACAGAGAAGATGCACTTAAAACAAGTAAAAGTTGATGCTTAAGACAGCTGGAAACAGTTTCATTTCTACCAAATCTCAAGATCTGACAAGATTTATTTCTCATTTGTGGCTTGTTCACTATGGAAGAATGCAAGTGCTGTAATCTCTGTCTATCACATAATAGCTCCAGACTGGATTTAGATGAGCAGGAGACACTTCTGAGACATGTCAGATGATAAAACACACTACAAGAAGAAGACAGATCTATGCTACAAAATGGGAAGATTATGCATACACCAGCTAATACATCATTATTGCCATCTGATCACAGCAAGATTTTACCTGAAAGGCTAGTATCGAGCAAAGTAGGAAAAAAATAAAAATAAAAATCGTAGGCTTCTTTTACAACAGTTTGCTCAAAGGCTAAGTATCAGATTGCCACATGGAAGTAGCTGCCACTGGATGAATACTGGTGTTTTTCTCCCTGAAGTTATAGGTATAGATCAGCTGAACTGCTTGCCCCACAACAGATTCATTTAGGAGCTCTCACCCCCATACCCAGTCCCACCTTTCTGCACAGCCACAAGCAACCAAACCAAGACATGAGAAGAGCTCCTTGGTTCCTCAGCCACAAGCTGTTCTGGTGGGAATAACTGGGATTTCTGTATAGCCATTCACCCTCCTGCAAAGCGCTGACAAAAAGCTACTGAATTCCCTACTCAGCCATAGGCGCGTATCATCATTCGGAGGATGTGGGAATGGTGCTGGCATTACTGGACCAAGTTTCAGTGGTGCAACTGCAGTGATTTGTCTACCTAAGGTTGGTCCTGACAGTAGGTGCTGAGACGTCAGAGTTAGGCCAAGAAAAACAGAATTATGGATCATTCTGACAGAAAATTTTTACTGAACCTACAATCACACGTGGTCCACTTCCAGCAAATGAGTAAGGCTCAAAACAGATCACAACAGAATGTATTCCAGCGCATGAAGAGCCAACCTCCTGACCTTCCACCCTCCTGCAAAACATACCTGCTGGCAACTTTACTGATGCTTGAACAAACTGATAGCGAGTAGGAGGAGGAGTTTCAGACCTGGCATAAACCGTAGCTCTTCTCACAGCCTTTAACTGCTTCTCTAGAAGGTGTCAAGGTAACAAGTCCTGAAGTGAACTCTGTGAGATGTTTATTTTCTGAGAGCAACATTGCTTTTTGTTGTTGTTTTTTAAAAAGCCAACAACAACAAAAAAACAACTAAAACTCTTGGTAGTTATGAAATATTACCTATATTACTTTTTTTTTTTCTTTTTATTCTAAAGGGAAACAAACACAAAGGAACCCCAAATAACCCAGTGAAGGTGAGTGGAACCCTCTGAAGAACATCCACAGTAAGATTTTGATAACTGCTGTCTAGATTTCTGTAAGAAGCTTGGAAGCATTTCTCCCAAATAAGCTCTGTTTAAAGCAAGGTAGAAATGAACAGGGAATGCACATCAAATAACACCACATGGATTTGGTGGGGTTTTATCGTGTAAGGTTACGGTGGAAGATGTTCTAGGCCTTCTGTCACTATGTTTTATAAACAAGCTGCAGCAGGACTTTTGTCAGCAGAAGTTAAACGTACCAATTGAGGGCAGTATATCATCTCCACAAGAGCTTGCTTATGAATGGAGCATTCATTTGTTCTGTAAAAAATTTGCAGGCAACTAACTTTTCTTTCTCATCAGTTTTTTTTTTTTTTTTTTTTTTTTGAGCAGATTTTTCCAGCCAGTTACAGAGTGAATGTTATGACACACAAAAAATCCAGTCTGCTCTTGTCTGTTCAGAACAGAATATTGCTCTCTGGCTTCATCTTTCAGCGCTCACCAAGCAGAGTAACAAATTACTGCTGCAGGAGGTCTGAAGCAATTTATGCAATATTTTGCTCAGGAAAGCTTACTGTTATTTCTCAGCAGTCATAATAGAAAAATATACACTGAATACCTTATTGCTTTTTAGCATTCACAGAGTTTACAACAAACATGTTAGGAGTTGCCAAATGCAGTAGCCAGATGGAGGCAAGGCTGCCACAGCTCCGTGTTCCCAGGTCTAGTGAGCAGTAAGGCTGAGCACGTATCCCTAATAGGTGCGCACAGAAACACAGCCATACGACAGATCTATGCACAGACACATGGCCAGCTACGTGGCTCAATGCTAAGTATGCACAAATAAACAATGCCAACAGTCTCATCTTCCCTCTTTGGCTCAGCTGGATAAAAGCCTGTTAGTGGAAAATACACACACACAAACATATATAATACACATGCCAACACAGTAACTGGCCTTAGGTGTACAGCCTGTCCAACAGCTTGCTCTCAACCTTTGCTCTCCCCACCTGCAAGCACCTCAGGGTGAGCAGACCACAAGCACTCTTGCACACACGCTAGGTATCCCTGTGGCAGCTGGCCTCACACACTTGGTCTATGCAGAAACTGGCCCCGGCTCCTCTTATCTCCAGTTGCCTTACCCAGAGACACACACATCCTAATGGATCCTGCAGCCAGCTCCCACAGACCTTATCATCTCTCTGTAGCTCTAGAAGAAAGACCCAAACCCAGGGCTGCCTTGCTACCTGGCTCCCAGGCCCCTTGTCTTCTCACTGGGCAGTCCAGCTCACTGCCTATGAGCCGTCACACACCGACGTACTCACCCTCACTCATGCCTTTTAATGGCACCACAGGAGCACCACAGAGCCCCATGACCCATGGTGCAGGCACCAAGACCCCCATACACACACATGCAGCCAGCACAGAGCCCCTCAACTCACAGGAGTAAGGCATCCTGTAGCTGCTCAGGGGCACAGTGAATTAAGAGCCGTACCGTGCTTCAGAAACACAAATACACACAGTGCTCAACAAGACGTCCGCTGGCAAATAATTTAATCTGCAAGTTATACAAAACATTTCTGCTCTGCATTCTGATTTTGCTGAAATATGCTAGTGCTTTCAGGCTGCTGTAAGCATTATACAGAAACACAAAAGGACTCTGATATCAGCATATTTTCATACTTCACATATGATAGCAGTAGAAAAAACAGCAATTTGGCACATTCTAACTTTTATGAGGTACAGAACATACCTAATGTATAAGAAAACAAAAACATACACAAATCCTACTGAAATTCAGAAGTCTTTAGATCATTTGAAGCTGACACATTTGATGAAGTGGCAAGGCTGCGATAGTACTATTATGACAGTTTTGTGGCTGATGGTACAGAAAAAGTTAATTTCATACTCAGATCATGTAGTCCCTATGCAGATTATTCCTTTCCATCCACTTTCTGATGATATAATGTAGATGAACAAGCTGGCATAAAAATGGCTCACTTAAGACATGAGGCACCAGCTGAAACATTATAGAGTAATAACTTTGCAGTCTAGACGCCAGAGGAGCTTGGTACTGGTGCTGTAACAAAACCAACAGAAACCTTCTCTGATGACCCCAAAAGGGAAGTTGCTGTCTGTAAAGTTGAAGTGAAGGAAATCTTCACCAGGTGAACAGCTCAGAGAGAAGAAACAAAACAAAACAAAAAACACCACAAAAAAAAAAAAAATCCAAACCACACACACAGCCCTAGAAATCCATGTACTTTCTAGCTCTGCAGCAGAAGGGTCCTGTCATCTGGGAAGGCCAAACGTCCTGCAAAGACCAGACAGCTGCACTATGGGCCATCACAGGACAAGATTTCATGGAACAGCAGGTGTCCTCCTTTCCTATTTCCACGGTTTTTACAAGACATATGGCAGTCTGCAAACACCCTTATGGGAATCCCTCATTTAGGGGTTCCTGAGTCAGTCCCCGTTAGTATTTTCAAACATGGCACTACCATCCCACCGAAAGCAAAAGAAAACATCACAAAAGTAGATGGTGTCTATTCTAGTCAAGGGTGACTCCAAAAAAGAAGCGACATCTAGGATGGAGAGGGAAAACAACGCATTTTCTAGAAGTAACCATCCATAAAATTAAAATTACATAATAGCACAATGAAAGTCAGAGTCAGAGAGCTAACCAACAGTAGAAATGGAACACAACTCTCTTAGCAGAACCCATGTGAGCATTTACTCATGAACAACATGTCTTCAAAGTCCGAAAGAGACGCTAGATGCACTGGGTTACATCTGGAGGAGGTTGAGGCAATGAGCCGTGTGAATCCATGCCCTGAGAGCCAGTCCATGACAGATCTCAGCAGAGAGTTTGTGAGAAAGAGCAGCAACTCCAGAGCAAAGCAGCTCCAAGAAACAGCAACGAAAGGAAGAGGTAAGAGTTAAGACCTTCTTTGATGTGCAAGTGTTGACACAAAAAAAGATGCAAATAAAAATGTAACACCAAAATGGTGTTTTTAAAGGACTGACCAGGTACTCTTGACATCAAAGTAAATCAGAAATGATTCACCCTGCTTAAGATTACAGATGTGGAGCCTAAACAGCATTAAAAATACATTAGCATTGTTCTGGTACTCTTGCCTAGCCCACATCTGAGAGCACACTCAGCAAAGGGACACAGTTTACACTAGATAGCAAAGGGAAAACTATAAAAGTGGTAGACAGGCAGCATTATGAAAGGCAGAAAGGATGCAAGCACCTTTTTCCTTCTCAAAGGGAAGAGTCTGTCTTCAGGTCCAGCTGGTCCGGCTGTTCCCAACATGAGGTAAGGATTTACCATCCAGCCCATGGAGAGCACGGTGAGCATTACTCAGCTAGACTGAGCTGTAATTCATGCTGTAATTTAGGCATCTGTTGAAATGCTCTTTTGCACTGCAAGCAAGCAACTCAAGTGGGGGACTCATGACACTTGGCATGTCACTCTGTGTTAGCAAATGCTGTAACCTCTGATAAGATCTGACTGTAATTGACTTGGCTCTCAGGGGAGACACCCAAAGTCTTTCATAAGCACAGAAATGACTCGCTTGATTTCCACAACTATAAAGTGCCCAGTGCTCTAAACATCCAATGGGTTAAGTGTTAAAACAGGCTGAACCAAAATTTTAAAGAAAACAGATGAAAATTTGCATTCAGCTGAAGATCTCAAAAGTTTGAGGTAGCTTAGTACAGTTATAATTTGCACCCATATCTTCTTTGAAGACAAGAGATGAATCATTTGCAAAATTAGTTGCAGATGGAGGCTCAGGTCTTGGGAGGCTTCAAAGATTTTAGGCTGTTTGGAAGGGTTTCAATTTGCTTCTACATCCAGTTCTAAATGAAATATGAACCAAACTAGCTAATATATGTTGAGATAGACTGCGAGGATCTCCTTTGTCTGTTCCCTGGAGGAAAATTCTGGCATAATAAAAGCTCTCTAAAAAGAAAAAATATTTCTTTTCATATATTTTACCCACATGGTAAAAATCTCTTTACTGTTATCCTGTATTGCTGTTGTGTGCCTGCTATAATTGAACAGCCTAATGCAAAAAGAAATATTATACAATCTGAACAGAGACATAATGGGTATTGAAAAAACCCTGGCAACAGCCAGGAGTTAAACAAACAAACAAAAATTATCTTGCCTAGGCATAGCATTTCTATTAAAGGAAGCAAATAGATGAAATGCCTTTGTGTTGGAGAGGAGAGCATTTCTGTGTATATTTGTATATATTCAATTCCAGCCAGCTGCACACTTTTTGTTACAAAAACTGTTGTGATTTTAGAGCATGAACACCTCCCTCTGCTTTATGATGCCTCCTGGACAGAAAACCTTTGCTACCCAAAAATATTATGAAGGTGTGGGAAAGAAATGGAGTGAAGCAAAATGGGGAGTGGATTGCTGGTGACTGGCACAATCACGCAAACATAGCTTTGTAAGAACAGATTTAAGATTTTTCAGGCTAAAGCTCCAGATTGCAGATGGAAATCAGGACCACATGGCAAAGCGTTTAGAAGGGCAACTAGGGGGTTGAGATGTAGAGCCATCAAAAGCAATGAGACGGGATTAGTGGTGTTTGTAGGTCTGGTAGTTTTATGTTTTTAAAATCTGATCATACCAAACAGTATTAAGGAAATTAGGTATTTTTTGTCTTCCCTTCTACTTATTTAGGCAGAACACGGACGATGTTATTTTTTTTATTGACAGTTCTGAGGACAAGGTGATGAGGTACAAGCTGTAAATCATGCAAGTAATTAAAAGCCAACAACAGACAAATCATGCTGGAAAACAGAAAGTGAAAAAAGTGACCATTGTTCAGAAGTTGCAAACTAACCAGGCACCACAAAGATGAAAGATGTTGCGGCACAACATGGTATCTTCCAACAATTTCAGAAAGAATACATTATTCCAGATCTACTGCTATGTAACTGCTGCTAAGATCTCCACACCTATTATTCTATCTCCAACCTCTGGCAAACAAGCATTAGTATGTTTTACTTTGACCACATCTGTGTAATGTGGGTGTCTGTCAGGTTCCTCCTAAATCTTGCATTTTTTCATACACATATTTCTCCCCAAGGCCACAGGAAATATATCCTTCAGTGGCTTTACAAGCACGACATCCTTTAACGATGAGTTGGAATGAAAGAGATTTAATTGTGTGTGGTTACGGTATCAGTTCTAAACATGTCAGAGCTCTAGGCACTTAGCTATATGACTCTTTCGGAATATTCAAATATGCCCTTTTCAAAATATACTGGAGAAAAATGTTAATTAAAAACATTTTTCTTCAGGCAGTAAAATATTCCAATATTTCTTAATTGGCATGTAGATTTCTCACAACAGTCTACCTGACAGAACAAGTTTTGGGAACAAAAGATTTTCTTTTTCCCCCATGGTTCAGCGTTTCTTCTGTTATTTTTTTCATTATGTTGTTAGCTTTATTTCTGAAAAGAAAGATAGAGGATGGTGTGGAAACTAACTAATCAAGCCCCATACCTATCCATCAAGAAATGCATATTTTTCACCTATGTCTTTACATTAAAAGACTTCCCAGCTAAAGCTGGGCCACTGCGTCCAGCACAAGCCATGTGGAATCAAGCTCCATAGCTGGATCAGCTAATGAGAATTGAAAAGCCAAACTAACAAGGGTTCTGCTAAATTGGAAAGTTCATTCATACAAGTCATGTTTGTTTAAATTCCTGAATATACAAAAGGCTTTGTAATAGTGTCACAACCAAAAGAAAGCTGTAAAAGAGCGGATGCATAACAGAGAGGTATTCAAGCACCAGCAAATACAGTTAATAAACAGTGAACATGAGGCGAGTTGCGATAGAATGCCAATGCAGGTTCAGAGGGAGTGACCTTTTAATAGCACCAGCATGACTATCTGTGCACATTTTTTTATTTTTTATTTTTTAATAAAACCAGTTCAGCTGAAAGGAAAACAAGCTACTGGTATGCAAACAAGAGCTGGAATAATTCCGAATCTAGCTGTGACACCGACGTGCAGAAGTTCTGCCTCCCTCTGGGGGACTGTCCAGACCAGTGAGTGTCCTTCCCCTTTCTGAAGGGCAGAGTTTTCAGTCATATCACAAGCATCACTGATTTCTTCTACACCAGAATGCCCACTAACAGAACTATTAACATAAATAAATACTTGATAAAGCTCTGCTACAAGCACCTGAGGACTCTGGTCCACGTAGTAGTCCCTGTAGAGCAAAAATTTCACGGTCCAAGGCAGGAAAGAAATCAAGACTTAAGGACACTTCCTGCTGATGGCATTTACGAGAAAACAGCTCTAGTTTAAGATCATAGAATCATAGAATATCCTGAGTTGGAAGGGACCAATATGATTTATTTTGATCAACACTTTCATAATTACAGCTGCTGTGAAATCACCTCAGAACAGACAGCCCCTTTAGAAGGGCCCAAGCCACATGGCCATTTCCTGTTTAGCTGGATTTTATTTGGCACTGAATTTCTGCAAATCTGTGCTTTTTTAATACAACAAAATGAAAGCCTTATGCTTCCTGCCTTATGAAGATCAGCATGGTAGTTGACTGCAGATCTCACAAAGACTAGGAACGCAGGCTTTGGAAGTGCTGGCTGGGTGGCTGGAACAGCAAAGACTTACTAGGAAATAGTAAGTCTTAATAGTAAGTCCTAAAAGAATAGGACTAGTCTTGAGTCCTGTTGGGCTGTTATGAATGTTTTTCTCTTTCTAGCAGGGCCTGGGATTATTCCCTGCTCAGCATGTAGGATTTTTGTTGAACCAGATGATCTTGGAAGTCTTTTCTAACCTTAATGATTCTATTCTATGATATTAGATGGGAAAACTGAGCAGCACTGTAGCCAGGGTGTGAAAAATAGTACTCAAGTCCTGTCTAGTGAAACAGGATAAGCAGTTTGATATCGTTATAGTCACCTCCATCCATTCTGTGACACTAAGTTTACCTTAAATCAGGTGAGCTGGAAGTAATGCTACAGGAATAACAGAATCAGAGTGAAGAGCAGCTTGCAGTGATTAGCTGTCAAGTACAGTTCATGTTCATGGGTTTTGGTGCTTGGTTAAATCCAAGTTCCTTTTGGAAGACCAAAAAGGGGAAACCAAAATGTGAAAATGTCATGGAACTGGTGATTCTATTCAGGCTCTCATTATGCATTCTCTGTCATGGCATCTGAGGGCTGATCTTCTTGTTTGATCTGTTCTGGTTTTGCTTTTTCCATCCACATCTTTGTCACCTTACCAAAAAGATGTTTCTAATCTTATTTAGGGCCACATAGGCATAAGACAGTAAGGAATACCTTTGCCTTTTAGATGTATTTCAAGTATGAGGCCTGTTGAACAAATATCACAACTTGCCTTTGGTATGGAGATTTTTAGAGGCTTCTGGGAAACACAGAGTATGTGTCAAAACAGTCAGTATGAGGTTATCTTTAAGACTGCTTCACTGAAGTCTAAGCAATCATGAAGCAGCAGCCAGAAGAGTATTCCAGTCAGTAATCCACTTCTCTCTGTGGTAAGGTAAGATGTGGATTTATCACCTTTCTTGATATTAGTCAGAGCCTGACAAATTGATACTTGAGGACAGAGGAAGCAAGTCCATTGGCAGAAGGAATGAAGATTGATTGATCCATGAAGGGTGTGTGAAGGGAAGATTGTTCACCAAAATAGACTACTCAGGAAAGTCTACCAGAAGTGCCTATACATTGGTATTTGTGTCACTGAACATTTGAATTTGTACTGGTGTCTGTCTAGATTTCAACATTGTACATTGATTAAATGACATCTCTGACCCAAGGAACCTTGCCATGGATTCCAAAGATGCAGTGGGACAGGGCAAAGACAGGGCTGTGAGGGGAAGGACCAAACTGAATTTGTTTCCCTTCTCCCTGCCTACCCATAGTCTGATCACTGCTCTCCACAAAACAAGCTGTTTTCTCCTTTCCTCTACAGAAGCAGATGATACAATGGAGGAAGTGTCAGGAATATCAAGCAGGACTGCAGGATAAGTAGTAAAGCCCTACAGAATATATAATCCTTTATGAAGAACTCTTTTGGAAATACCATAAAAATATCAGTTTGTTTATTGGAGTGAGGGGCACGCAGATCACATGAGCTTCCTATCAGTCAGAAACAGTCAGTATCGATGGACTTTAATTTGATCTGAGTCTTGGTGAAAAAAGATTACCTTTCATTCAAGGCAGAAACATATCTATGCACAGAATATCTTTTTGCCTATTAAGTGTTAATGGTAATATGATTTCACACCCGAGTAAATAGGACAGTAGATACATTTCTACATGTGCTTTTAAATGACCTATTTGAAGAAAGTTTTAGTCCATTCATTGAATAATGAAGCCTAACAGAGGAATTAAAAAAAAAGGTACAATGAGCTTGATTTTAGAGTTAATCCTTTCAAGTTCCATAAATCTATAGTGACTGTCAAAGCTTATATAAGATTTACCCATACCTGAGCAGCAAAGATTAAGGTATAAGATCAATAATTATAATATAAATGTGTTTCTTTTTGATAGCTAATAAGATCTGGAAAGATTTGAGAGTATGCCTGCAAAAAGCAAATAAACTTCAAAGATACAATCTGTTCAAGTAAGAGATTGGTTAAACGTGTTAGTGTTTGGTGGAAGGCACTGGAACATTTCCAGTATGTTACTCCACAACTTGTGGAAAAAATGAAAAATATTCAAGAAGCTGATACTGGTATTATCCACGTCCATATGCATATTCCAAGGAAAACCACATAGGGCCTGATTCAGAACTCACTTGACTCACAGGGCTGCAGCAATTTAGACCCAAACCAGATCAGATCCTCAGCAAGCAAAGATCTTTTAGAATTCTGCTCCTATGTTTAGCCCCAAATGGTCCAGAAACAACACCATTGTCTGCCAGCAGAGGCATCCAAATTTTTGTTAGTATCTTTAAATAAAAAAATCCAGGTGGATAGAATCAAGCCAATGCAATGCATTGCACAGAAGGTGGTGAGTTTGACTATCCAGGAGCAGGAGGGCATTCCCTATCTCCACCAGCAACATTTAGAGCCCAACACACACCTCTACAGCATGCTACAGCCGTACCAGGCTGTAAAAAACTTGGTGTGCTCAACTTGAGCAAAGCTTTCCAAGAATACAATTCAGTACTTAAATAGGTGCCAAGATTTTGGGCTCTGATGCTGGAAAAAAAGTAGAGTCCGTTAAAGTTAAGAACTTAAAACACACCATAAAGAGCTCAATGGAAGCACAAGGTTTGGGCCATGGCAGCAATGAAACACATAAAATTACAGTATACCAGATGGATAAGCATTAGCAAATTAAAGACCACTTCATAGCCTGGGTGCATAAGACTTCAGTGACATTGCCTGGCAAACAATACCACCAGACCCACGGGGAAGAAGGGTGAATTAAACAAGAACTTGAAAAGGGATGGGTCACCATGCCATATCTTGGGACTGTCCAGTTTTGTCTTTAACAATAAAACCAGGAAAACTGCAGAATGCAATTAGACAACCGCTTAAGCCAAAAGGTGCTAAAGCAATTGCAATCTAATTAAAAAAGAGAAAGCATGTTGTTACTTTAAAAATAAATTGTTCCACATTAACAAAGTTATGTTTTTAAGGTAAACATATTAATCCTTTATCTTGTCTAGCAAGAAATCTGACATTAGGTAACCTGACATGCATGAGGCAGTCTGTACTTTTGTGGGTGGCAAATCTGTTCACTGACAAACTTCTAGAAAATCTGTCACCCAGCAGGCTCTGGAAGTCCCAACAAGCAGCAGGACAATCTGCTACAGACCTGCTTGGGCCTTAGCTTTAGGTGGATAACGCACATGGCCATATTGCAGGGGGTTGTTCTTTCTTGGCAAGCAGTAACAAAACATCTTTGGCAAGTGGCAAGAAAGCAGGGAAGAAAATTAGAGGTCACAGGGAGCACTATCAAAATGGACTTATTGGCAAATGCCTGTTGCAAGACATAACTACAGAGAGCCAAGAGCTTCAGAAACACCTAGGTTCACCAGCTGGCTTCCCAATCATCATAAGCTGTCTATTTCCATGCATACAATTCTGCAACAGAACATCCTAAGTTTATTTTTGGTATACTGAGGATTTGTTTGCCTTCAAAGCTGAGGCAAGGAGCCAGAATGAAAGAAACTGGGAAAGCCAAATGATATGGATCTTAACAGCTTTTCACATTCAGGTCTAGCTTCCAGTCCTATGTTCAATAACCTTTTCTGTGATTCTGGACCCAACAAGTGGATAACCAGTTAAAAGTAGCCAGCCAAGCCTGACTTTCACCCAAAACACAAATAAAAATAAATCTCTCTTCCCACTCAAGAAGAGCACACAAAAGACCCCCAAAAATCAGATAACTCAGTTGGTTCCTGACCACCCAAGATATTATTCCCGTGTACACAAGATTTTTAAAGTGTCAGATAATGCACAGCCACATCTCACCTGCTTTACCACACACCTAGCATGCCCTAACACTGAGGCAATGACTGTGTTTCACGTCATTTATTTTCTAGGGCTGTTAAAAGACAAAGAATTGAGGCAGCAGTTTAGAAATGATTGGCTATTGAGACTCTGTGGAATAACATTATATTCCCTAGAAAAAGTTGGTTACATGTTACTTAAATGATAAAACAGATAAAGGAAAAAATATTCTAAATTAAAAATTAAATTAAAAACCAACCAAATAAACAACAAATTCCTGCATCACTGAAGAAATTAAACCAGCATCTCCTATTTGTCTTCACTGATTCTAAGGCCAGGATAAATTATCTGATTGCCTAACCTGAATTAGAAACCTCAGAGATATCTCAGTTGCCCCTGTATGATTATTGATGTGAGATGGAAGGAAAAAAAGGGGGAAATTCTACAACATATTTGTAGAAAATATACATTTTTTTTAATTAAAAAATGGCTTAGTTTTCTTATATATATTTTTATTTTTTTAACACCAATTGATTCTGGCTAGAAAATACTTAAACTTTTATCTGGGATGCAAGTTGGACCAAACTATAGAAAACAAGGCTATTGATAAATACTGCAGCACTGAAAATATCTTTAATTGAAAAAATGCATTTATGAGTTTACACGAAGAATAGGCAATGCATCAAAGTCCTTTAGTCCAAGGAACAATGAAAAGGCAGCATCATGACAAGAAGAAAGAAAAAAATACATGCATCCTAAGTTGTCTGTACAGTTTTGATTTAGTACTGGAGGTTAATCCATCCTAGGTTACTGTCGCACAGTAGCAACAATATTAATCGTTCTTTGACTGGAAGTGATGACAAGAGCTCTGCTGCTGTGTGGGAAACATGAATTTTTCTTCGTCAAAAGTTACAAAGATTTGTAATGTGGCTTCAGTCCAAACTAGAGAGGAAAGTACAAAAATTATATCAAAATTATCTGAAGGGAACATTGAAAAAAATTGTTTTAGTTCTCTAGACATTTAGGCTATTATAATTTTTTTTTTTTTTGTTTTGCTATATATAAAAGTCTCGGTTGAAACAAAGCTAAGACACAAAAAGCCCAAATCAGAGTAAGTGGCATTATCAACAATAACATTATATGTATTTCATTATAGGTATCTAAATATTTAATTTGGAAAAGTACAAATACAGGAAAAATCAGCACTTTCAGAAGTGTTTCCTACTTCCTTCCATAAAAAACCTTACAAAACATTAAAATGCATTTTGCTTTGGATAGAATTTCAATAGAACAACTCCCTCAGCATTTCTCTAGCCAGTTGTGTTTTCGAGAATTGTGAGCAAATTGCAGCTAAAGCACTCCAGGCTTCATAGAGGATAGGTGCACCTACTGGTTAAGAATCTGCAATCCATTCTGCCTTGAAAGCCTCACACAAATCACCTTTTTTCACTGCATCAAGACATAGCCAGAGTCCCTTCCCGCTCCTACCACTGCCAACATGCAATAAAGTCTGTGAAGCAGGAGAGAATGGACTGAGTTAATGGCAAATTTCTCTTCAATCTATACTGCTGGGGCCCGTTCTTCATTTACACTGGAGCTGCGCTGCAGCACAGAAGGCAGGAGCAGAGTCCTTGCTTGTGCATGGGGCACCTACCTATGTGAAGCACTCTTTGCCTTCATTTGCTCTTTCATTATTTCAAGCTCAAAACAGAATAAGGTTTCCCTCGCACCCTTCTCCCCCAAGAGGCTTATTCCTTCATCAGGTATTTATTTAAAAAAAACCCTCTCTGCTAATTTCCATGTACATTGATGTTTTGTGCAGGGAAAGTGGATTCTTTTTATAGATTTATTTAATTCACAGATGCTATTTTAATTGGTCTCCCGTGCAACTGCCTCTCACTGGGAATCTGCATGGCTCTAGGGAATTGGCAGTGACTTTCAGCTTTTCCAGGTCAGTGATTATTCAGATGTAACCAGAGCCACTGGTGACTGAGAATTAATGTGGAAAAAACTGCTTGATGGCCTGTGTGAAATAAAATAATGACTTCAGTCCATTTGCAGTTTGACAGATTACCAGGAAAACCAATTGGTGCTGTTATGGACCTTTTTGGAAAAGGGGCTGGAAAATTAGCATCTGCAAATTATCTTTCACGTTAGGGCTGAAGGCAGGCATCAACCATGCAAGCATGAAGCCTCTATTATCACTACACCTTTTTCATGGTCAATTATGGAGATTTCACATTTTTTTCCAAATTCTGTCAGTTTGATATTCTGGGAACTGTTTGCCATGCTCTGCTTTAGACTAAGAAGGCTAATCTCTTTAAGCTTCATCTATTACCCAGGGGAGAGAGGGAAGGAAGAAAGGAAGGAAGGAAAGCAGGAGGGAAAGAGGGAGATACTTGTCCTGAATTATTCTTTACAGAGCCTGACTTAGAGAATTTAGAGCATCTCCCTGCACCGACTGTAGAGACTGCTTTGGCAGCATAACCTTTACAAAGCTAAAATCTGATTTTGTAACCTCATGAGGGTCATGCCCCCACAAACACACTGCAAGTATTGGGACAGATTGTCAATAAATACGTCAGACCACTGCACTCAGATAGAAGCCCGTCGGCACAGCAGTTAGAGGTCCATCCCTCAAACTTTAGATCCCAGAAATCCTAACTGGACACTTTGCCTAGGATTGCTGGCAAAAATAAACATTTTTTCACTTCACACTCATGTTATGATTAGCATGTGCTTGTTTTTTAAACTCCCATTCCTCACGAAAGACTTCTTTGAGGACTGGCTTTTAAAACAGCAACACCATTAAAAGACAACACTCAGACCTTTTATCTCTTTTTTTTTCCCACCGCAGGGAGAAGTTACAAGGCAAGTCTGTGTCTGTAGAAAAATACCGTGCTCATAGCTAACAAGATCCTGCAGTCTTCAATGAATGGATGCACTGATTCAGCTAAAATTAGGGCGTAAAACCAGGATGAACACTACATGCATATGTTCTTCAAATTTCTATATGATTTCTTCCGTTCCCTCATTAACTGCTACCGAGAAAAACTAACCAGCAAAGAACTCAGTTTCCTCATACTTACTTTGCCTGGCTCTCAATTGTGTACCAATACAGGAATATTTAGGTTATTTTTCTTGTGAAGTTTGTAATGAACTGCCGCTGGTAACAAACTAATGAGGTTGTCAAAAGCTACAACAAAACAGTTCCGCAATTTACATGAGCAGGATAACATCTATTGAAAATATATAAAAATGCATTAAATTAAATTCAGCTTTTTTTCAGAATTATATGCTGAAGAAAAGGTAGGAACATCTTTGCTTAATGTCATACAAGGAAGAAAGCAGAATAAGAAATGAAAAATTTCCCAGGGGAAAGAAAGATGCAGAAAGAAACCTAATGGCCCATTCTGTCCATGGCAACAGGAAGCAATACACAGCTAATGGCCAGTTATTGAGTATTTTCCTGGTTTTAAGACAAAATTTTTTTTCCCCTCTTCCTTGTCATAACTTATTCTGGTGCTTTTTGCCAGGAAAGAAAAGCATTCTGTGTCTGCAAGATGTCTTCTCTGCTTCACAAACTATGGAGTCCTGAGTTTAAGTTCAAATTCATTTGCAGTTTATGGCACCCATGAGTAGTTAGTAATTCAGATCCACTGAAGAGAAATAAAAACTAAACTTCTGATACTTCACCTGAGGGCAGGGGATGCAGGGCTGCTGTCTGTGCGATAGCATCAGTTGATTTTCTGCCTTTTTTCCTCCTGCTATTCAATGGTAAATTTGCAGCAAGCTTTATTAACTTTTGGAAGTGTTGACTATTGGAAACAGCTGTTGGAAATCTATGCCAGTCCCCAGTCCCATAGAAGAATTTAAATAGGTAAACTGCTGTGCAGCAATCCACAAATTAGTAGGTGTAATGCATTATCTTCTATTATAGCTGTCAGTTCTGGAGGGTCTTGGTTCATTGCCAAAAGCAAGTGAGGCTGTACAGGAGAGTGCACACCACAGAGCCTTCTGGTAGCATGGGTCTGAAAACACAGGCAACTGCTACTGCAAGGCTTAGCCTTTCCTGAGCACAGGAAAAAAAACAAACAACAGCAACAATGACAAGCAACAAGAACAAAATAAGCAGCAGAAGAGAAGTTGCTCTGTCAAGGGGTTGTTCTAATTACCAGGAACAAAGCGGGATAACCAGGATGCAATCAGATCTCAACTGGTGAAAATTAGCATGAATCAGGTCATGGTACAGTTATTTAAGCAGAGAACCTAGGCTAATTTTGTTAACATAGGGAGCAACATACATGCCTTGCGACTCTGCTATGGAAGATATCTGATAAAATATTTGTGTGTCAGGTATGTTCTCACCTCACAACCTTCAATGTCTACACAACCTGAAGTGTAGAAGGAAGGACCTGTGGTCAAATCTGTGCCAATTCTAGCTTGCTGAACCTGTCTACTTGCACCTGGGGAGATTAGATGTAAAGCATACAGGTGATGGACAGCACAAATTTATCCACAGCTTACCTAGGGATCTTCAGGGTGGGATATGGCAAAATACTCTGAGAGCAAATGGATCAGGTCAACAGAAAGCCAGTTCTGAAAACAGGCTGGAAACAACCCAAGGAAAGGAAGGCAGGGCTGCAGCAGCACTTGGCCCAGACACCTCAGTGGTGTGATTTGCAAGTGGAGAGGGTTTGCAAGGGTCCCCTTGGGACTGAGGGGGATGTTCCTGCCCCCTCCCTTCCCTCCAAGCTCTTTGCTGTTCCTAAGCAGCTGCTGCAGCTCATAGCTGTCTTGTCAAGGTAAAGAGCAGTGCTTTACTCTCTCTCAACACACCAGATGATGATGCAAAGCAGTTCAGCAACTGGTGCCTGAGTAACTGAATTATCCCTGCAAGTCAGGCAGCTAAGGGGTAGAAGCCCTGTGAGTCACCAAACCATCAGCAATTCCTGCTTGCAAGCAGGACACACTAGGTACGCTGACTGCAACTGGTGGGGGGCAAGAAGCACACAACACCAAACACCACAGCTCTACAAGCTGAAGACATAGAGGGATGAGTAGTTCTTGACTCCAATACCCAGCTGTGCCTTGAAGCTAGGCTAGGAGCTGAAAATTCAGCTCCGGCCCCCAAAGGCTCAGGGCTTTTTTCAGCACCAGGCTGCAGACAGAACTAGCTCTGAGGCAAAGCAGCCAGCACTGTTGCTGGGGCTGCTTAGCTACATGGCCCTGAGAGGCAGCTCAGGTCATCCAGCACGCAGCTAGGAAGAGGAAGGGGACTTGGGGATCTATTGCTACCACTTACACAGTGATAACCTTCCCAGCAATTAATTCTCACTCATACAAACATAGTTAATCATCACAGAGAGTCAGACAGTGAGAAGGATAACTAATTTCTCGCTGCAAGGTTTCAGTGTGCTGTAGCCAGCCACAAACATCGTAGAATGAATGCTATTCTCAAGGAAGACAGAGCTACCAAGGGAAGAATAGGGCCATGTTCTCCCCCACTGAAATAAGTTCATAGGAATTGGGGAATCCTGAGAAATTTTAAATACCAGCCAGTTTCCTGACTTGTTTCTCTGTGGTCCCTGTAAAGTATCCACCTTCTGACTGGAAGAAGCACCGCTCTGAATTTCTTAGGCAGTAGAAAGCATGGGGAAGACAAAATACAAGATAAGGAAATAAAGAGTTGATTTTAAAGCCCATAAGGCTAAAGGAGTGAGGTGATATCTGTTGTTTTTCATGGTATATATCTGCACAAAGTCAAATTCTGAAGCAATGGGTGTGCTAATGGGTGCATCAGCCTGCGCCTACATAAGACTTCGGACACTCAGGACTGCCTCGTACATGCTATTTGCCTCATTTAGAGCACCAAGATGCACAGCATACGTCACTGTGACCTGTCAAGACCTGTTGCCAGAGATCTGCTTTACTGTGTATGACTTTAGGGACTTAGCCAAACACTTTTGTGGCACAGAGGTCTCAAAGCAGGAGAAAACAATGTGAATTCAGAATCAGAAAAATGTCATTGCTTTCAGGCTATTCAGAAACTTACTTATTTATTTATATATATATATTTTAAACCATGAAATACCAAACTATATTCAAGAACCTGTTTGTGCTGCATCCTACTGCCACTAGCCCTATGTTCTTTCCAAGAAGAGGGAAAAAGGCTGTTGCTGAACTTCGTTGGCCTTTACTGCAGGGAAGAGAGCACCATGATCACAACAGAAAGTTTCAAGAGACAGCTCAAAAAGTTCAGTGCCTGACAGCACTATGTCCCAGAAGCAGCCACTCTCCAACCCACATTTTGAAGTAATGACTGCTTGCAGTCATCTAGTTCTTACTAGATGACTAGTAAGAATCTAGTTCTTACTCTGATTTTAAACACCACTGCTAATCATTTTGTATCTTGACACAAAGAGGCCATTTTGGTGAGTTAGTTTTCTGTGCTTCTTTACATTTCTTGTCTTTTTTGCAAGGCTTGGAAGTAGTCATTCTAGAAATAAGGAATGCTGTAAAAAAAGCCCAAAACAACTGCAGTGAGGTAAGGCAACACAGTTTCAGCTCTTGTTTTAAAAACTTGCTTAAAATGTTGGGGAAAATTTGATTTAACTTTACTGCATTCAGTTATGCTAGTGCTCAAACTCATCCTCATCATCTAAGGACCCTTCGTACTAGAAGAGAGGTGAGCGCTTTCAGAGGGGAATTTATCCTAGATTGGAATGGGATGCATCATTCTCAGGAAATTTTTACCTCTGTGCGTAAATCAGTTTAAGCTAGCTCCTGACTTTAGGATTGCTATAACCAAGTAAAGTGAATGTGACACCATTTTCATGCTTCTCAAATAGACCATGCTTTGCTGGAAGATTAGCAACCACAGACCGCCTGAAGCAGTCAGACAACTTCAGATCATGGTTACAACTTCTGGTCATCTCAAGTCAGTCGATGTTGTGGGAAATTTCTCAAGCGTCAGAAAATTACCTTTAAATAAATATTCAGTAGGTTATAAAATCTAGTGGGTATAGATTTAGAAACTTGTAAAACATGCTTATAAACCACCTGTTATTTTTCATGGTTTGTCCAATCCTCTAAATTAGAAAAAATTTTGAATGGCTCTGCATATAAGCTCCACTTGATTATCCTTGCTTCTTTTCATTCAAGTGAAGTATTACTCAAAGCGGGAACATTTTCACCATAGATAAAATGATTTGGGGTAACAACGCTGTCCAAAATGGAGTTTACAGTTAATTCCTTAGGAAAATACTCCTGTAAGGGAAGTTCAGGAACAGCACAGATGAAGTTTGCATTCATTCTAAGGACAGATGTTCCCTGTAGTAGCAAGGATCCTGGGAGGCTGTTGTTAGCAGGCATTTTTGCTATTTTGGGAGAAAGCAAGGAATACTTTCCATGTAGATGCTTTGGAAATGTGCCTGACAGACACAAGACGACCAACTGAAGTCCCAGCAGAGAGAAAAATTAAATGTGAACAGATGGACTAATTCAGTATTTTCAAGTAGTGAAATCAAAATGTGAAAGAAACCTGGCCAGCCACAGATGACAAGGCCTGTCTCAGTTCAATCTTCAAGCAATAATAGCAGGCTCTTGATTTTTTTTTTTTGTTCCCCTCCATCAAATTAATCTTCTTGAGGAGGATGGCATTTCAGTGGGCTTGAAGCGCTCAAATAACCTTCCCTCTCCAGGGGCTTCAGTTTCAAATAAAAATTCAATGTAAAAATCACTAGACTTGTTGCTCTCAGTCTATTCAAGAAAATCCAAGCAACCCACACGGTTTGTTATTTACGCATGCCAATATTATCTGTTTGGAAAAGGTCAGGGTAGAAGAAAAAGTTTTCATAGGTTAGCTTTGAAGTGCCCTGCCAGAGGTACACAGATACTTGAACAACTCTTTTCAACATTGCCAGCTTCTAGCATGATTTGATGATCCTCTACTTTTCTGAATGCTGCATTTGGATAAACCATTAACAACATTTAAACGAAAACAAAATAAAGGAGGAAGAATACCCACAAAGCTCAATCTCACTTGCTGAAGTCCCCCACCGCACTAACCTCATTTATTTGTAATGTGCCAGTAGCACGGTGACCACGAAAAATGTTTTGTCATAGCACTAGATAACTTCAAGAATGTAGACAATTAATATTATTTTTAAACAGGAATATATATATACATTTTAAAGTGGAAAACCAAAATGTCTGGGCAATTTGAAGCACCTTGCAATTTGTATGAGAGGAGTGAAAATGTCAAAAAAGTCAGGTGCTTTCACTATTTTGACTTGCAATGCTTTGAAACATACAGTTTAAAATCTCAGTAGCTTTTTTTTTTTTGCGAGAACAAATGGTTTTAGTCATCCTCAAATAGGTAACAAACAATCTTCCTGCTAATTTTGTGGTTCTCAAAAATACAAAGCACTGATTTTTCTAGACAGACTTTTTCTCACACCTTTCAACAGCATTAGTAAACTAAAACTGTTATTTCCACAAAAAGTTTTTTTGAGAAAAGTCAAATGTAGAAAAAGGAAGAACATGAAGAAGAGACAGCAACATCTTAATCTAAGTTTAGTTATGGGTTCTGCCACAAGTTTATCTGACTTCCATCAAGTATCTGCCTTCAGTAGGCTAAATGAATTCTTAATGGCACATCATTATATTTCATCCAAACTTTATTTTGCCTATTCTGTTCACGTGGTTCCTGGTGCCATTACTGAGCATTAACACAAGACTAAAAAGGAAAAGGATCCATATTTGTTTACCCATAACATAGTTGTTCATTATTTGTTTATCTTTCTAATGATACATGTGGTTTTTTAGTTTGGATTGTCTATATAGCCAGAACTGGCTCTGCACAGATTCCTTCCCCCACAACTATTGACATATTAGCCCCCGGCTGATAGAGTAGTACAGATGTCTCCAAATTAACAGAGGGCAGGCTGAGGACAGCTCACAATATCTCTAGACAGAAAATAGTTCAAGTAAACTTACATATATATGTTGGCCTGCAAAGACCAGTATCAAAGGCAATTAAAGATCCCATTTACTTTCTTCCACTAGCCTTCTATAAACATAGAGCTAGGGTGTGGAAATTTGTAACTGACCTAGAAGAGAAACCTATGAGAAATGATCAACTCAGGACACTAACCCATGTTCCACGTTTCCTCACTCAAAAGCACATACATGCAAGTTCATCACCTTTAACAAAAAGAAAATAAATGAGTTTTGAAGTTAAAGGGAGTTGAGTACATGTTAAACTTCTCTGCTGAGAGTCTTGTTGCCCTGCTTAGTATGTATATGTAGATAAATTTCACCAAAATTTCATATTCTTTCAGTAATTTTTCCCAATTCACTAAGGATTGACACCGAACTTCAAATAAAATAAGTATATTTTCATATAAAAATATCTAGGAACTACTGGCAACACTACAGGCATAACTAAACTGTTGAGTATAAAATAAACAAAATAAAAAGTGTGAGGTAGAACAGCAATAAAATAGAAGATGCTCAGAGTAACCAAGATTTATTCATCCTAGTAAATTCAAGTTATATAACAGAACTAGAATAATTCTGTTTAAAAGAAAACAAAGCACAAGCATACAGTGTTTAGATGAACAGTCTTCAAAGTCCTGTCACTCAGATTCCTGTTGTAAACTGTCCTGTTACTACAGCCTTTTTTATGGCACTTCACCTGCGGGGGCAAGCTCCTTCCTCAGATATTCCTTATGACAGAGAAGGATTCACTAGAGCAGGGAGGCAATTTTTCTCCAGAGAAGCTTCACAGGGGCTCTAGGGTCCCTTCAGTCAGGCTCTCAGAGCTTAGCAGTAAGACAGACTTTGAGTTTTGGTTCTTCCTAAACCACATGGGGAATGAACCCTGCAGAATTATTCCCTGGCTTTGCTTCTTTCCCTGCCAAATACTGTTTCTTCAATCCTTGATTGACACACCACAATTGTCTCTCTCTGCCCAACAACTTCCCTTAACTGATTTACTATTATTATTATTTTTTTAAGAAACATGGCTGAGCTGAATAAAAGTACAGAGCAAAATGAACTGACTCCCTTCTAGTATTAATCTCTAGAGAAGAGAGACACCAAATGAGATGGATTGGCTAAAATAAATTGTGACTTAGCTTTCACAAACAGTAGCATATGTGCTTTCAGTAACCTTCCAGTTCTATTGATTCAGGTCTGCTTATCTTTGTTCCTTCTTTTTTATGACTCACATAAGAAAACTGCTTCTGCTGACAGGAGTTCTATTTACTTTTAATAAAAATTAGTAATTAGAGAGAGAAAATGGGAAAGAGTATGTCCTTCCTTTGTTGGAGTTCTTCATTATGTTTGCTTATGTTAATTTTGATTATGTAGCAATGAGTGTAGCTGCAAGATAAATTTGCTTTACAAGCAAGCTAGTAAATACAGTTATAAACCTCTGTCCTATGGAGAGAAATACATTTTTCTTCAGGTAGAGTGGTCTCAGATGTTTTGTTCAGACAGATGGCCTTCACTTTCACTGAACTTCACTTCCACAAAAAGACATCATTTAAGACAGCATATCAATCAGTAAATTTAATGGAAAGGTGGTACATTTCTGTTGCAGTCATCCACGTGTTTCTTTAGAAACACAGAGAAAAAATGTAGGAAAAATACATATATATAGATATTACTCTTCAAATGAATGGAAGAGGGAACAGTTGCCTATTTTCTGATGCTATTTATAATTTTAGTTTTCAGTCCCATACATTATGAATTAAAGGACCTCCTGATGACTAAGAAAGAGACAGGAGATAAAGTCTGCTATGTAAATGCACAGAGATAACTTACACAGGAACTGTCATGAACTTACAATTAGGTAACTGAGAGGCTGAAAGACGGTAACACAAGCGAAAATGTAAAATAACGTTTGTTGTCAGGCGGTATAGCTCAGAAAAGACACAGCGGAGTAAAACTCAAAGGCCATCTACTTTCATATGAAGGATATTTAGCTATGGTAAAGGAGAGCCATTTTATAGCACTGGATCAGGCTGTGAAAGTGTCCCGAATCTGTTCATTGTCTCCACGCTACAATGATTACACAGTTAATTATTGATTTTGAATAGTTTGTCAGTATTAGTGAGATAAAGCTTACCTGACAAAATGTTTTGAATTTGATGAGCAGGTGGGTAGAATTTTGTAATAAGAGATGATTTGATTCATTCAAAAAGCAATTAATGTTCCAGTTGAAATGCAAGGGAAGGAGAGAAAAAATGTGGTTTACCTAGCACAGAGGAAAAACCCTGACAATGATCAGCAAAACTAAAATTTGAAAAATTAGATTTAATTAGATATTAGTCCTAAATGGAAAACTTCATTACAATTCTAAGCTTCTCACTTTGTTAAAGAAAAGCTTTAGAAAAGCCAGTTCAGCTAAAAGAAAAATGAAGCATTAGTTTGAGAACAAAAAATAAAGCATTAACTCTTTAGACTTTTCCCATACGTTTTTTAATTTCTCTTCCTTCCCTAAAGCGAACAGGCCAGGGAAATAACAATTGCATTCACCCAAAGCATTACTGTCACCAGATTAGTTGCTAAGAAATTCTGTCATTAATTTGCTTTGTTCTACTCACACCTTTCACTGGGCTGCACAGAAATTCCTGCTGGTTGGAAGATGCCAGCTACATTCCCTCAGATATTTACACTTCGATTAAGCACATATTATACCAGCATCACTACAGATACATTTTCAACTGTACTACTAGCAAAGGTGTTAGAGACAAATCAGTAGAGCTATAAAACCCAAGGGAGATAAAATTGGAAAGCTCACAAATAGTAGATTACAATCAGTGAAAGCACAATCAAACATCACTATGCTCCTGATTTCAAACAGCCCCATTCTAGTAATGCTCATTACTCACTATTCATCACTGGTTCTCTTCTTTCACTGAAGATTTTAGGGACTGAAATTCTCACACTGGTATTTATAACATCATTTAGAAATACTAGGAAGAATAGTTCCTTTGTGCTGGGTCCTGAGCACCATAAGGCCCAAATCCATTTAGATGAAGCATTTCTTCCTACCAGTTATTCTGTTAATACATTACTGAAGATAACAAGAAAAATGTTTTCAGAACACCATTGCTTTTCATAACTGGATCAGTTAAATCCTGATATCCTGAATGAGGATAATTAATTTTCATCACTGCTTCCAAAGTGTACTTCACCATGACACTTGCATGAAACAAAGGGAAAAACTATCCATATGAGAGCTTTGGCTTGGAGTCATGAGGAGTACCAAGCTTCAGGGGGAAAACTCTTAATTCAAGCTGCGTGTCTAATAATGCTATAATAGGTACAGGCAGACCTGTGCTTTGCACCTAAAAATGGATTTGTAAGTCAGCACACTCAAGGAAGAAGTTGCAGGTTCCTGCTTAAGCCATCTAATAAACAGAAAAAGTTTAAAATTCAGTGACACTGTCTTCCCCACACCCCAGTCCTGATAAAAATACATAAAACCTGAAGTAGATGACACCGAGTCCAACATACCTCTTTTTTGCACTTAACTGTTTCAGACAGTTTTTTTTTTTTTTCCAGCATTGATTGTGCTGAACTCAGGTTTTTAAGACCAATGTAGCATTTACTCCAGCTCCTTCCATCTCCACACCTGAAGGTGATTCAGATCACCTGGTTATTAGCTTAAGTGGGACAGTCCCTTGTGTACCGAAAAACTTCAGCTTGCATCTTCAGCTGCATAATTTATTGATTCAGGCCTCCCCACTCTGTGATTGCCAAATTGACTGACTGATCTTTTATTAAACACAAGATGAGGGTTGTCCTTTAACTTCATGTATTTATTTGTAAAGGAGATACCAACAGCCTTTGTCCCTTATACAGGGATCAGTGCTATCAGGACCCCGCAATTCCAGCGGATTCCACCTTAACTTTACTGGGGCAGAGGGAAATCTAACTTTATGACTATCCAGTTAGTTTCAGTGCAAGATGTTTAACCTAGCCATATTGCCTAGGGATTTTTACAAGCCTAAAGTGAGCAGGAAATCCAGTTTCTAACTAAATTAAACTATTATGACCAATACACTTTTTTGATCCCCTTCATCCTTTAAAATAAACAAGCAAGCAAACAATAACTGAATTGCAGAGATCTTGAGATCTTATTCTGGACTTGCAGCTTACGCTAGATGTGAAATTACCTTGTAGAAAATTAGCCTGACTGATAGTAGCAATTAATCCTTCTTTGCAAAGAAAGTACTTCTCTCACACTGCCATGAAAAACAAATGGTATCCTTGGGAAGAAGTAAGGACCTGAATAATATTCAGCTGTCAATCGCTCACAGGCATTAAGGAACAGCAGGCACTATCCCTCCCTGTGCTTAAACACCATCCATTGGATGTTTTTCCCCAATGTGCACTTTTTTTTTTTGATTGTCTGATCCAGAGCAGTATGACAGAATGAGCATGAGAGATCCAGTGACTGATGTGAACTAGCTGGTCAGGGACCAAGCTACAGTTCTTAAACCATCGTCCGCTCCCATAGGATTGTGGAAAGAGCCAAGGAGCTAGACTCTTGGCAAACATGAATTCATCAATGTTTCAACTTGTTCTTTCAGATGGATGTTATAACCAGTTACACCCTAGAAGATGAAAGGCTGTGTAACAATAGATCTTTGATTAAAATTAGGGATCGTTATCTAATTAGGATTGTCCAGCTGCATCTCAGATTTCCATGAAACAATTCAGAAGTGATCCCAGAATTCATCCAGAGACTCCTCTGTGCAGTTTATGCATCATGTAATGTGAGAGGGAATCTATGATTCACCAGAAAATTGAGACTGGGCTTTGCTGAAGGGAATATTTAATTTTACCAGAATTATGCTGAGTTCATGGGTTCTGTAGAAAAGAAATTCAGATAGCAAACAAAGTAAGATGAAGAAGCAGGCCTGTAAACAATCTTTGCCCTTTGAACAAAAATCTACCAGATTGAACAACCATCTCACAACATAGAGCTTGTAACTTCAGCTTCTGTGTGTTACCATATTCACTGACTTCAACAAAATTTTCAGCACATATACATGATGAGCTGGGATCAAAGGTCATACAAAATGTATATGTAGAAATATTCCCTGCCATTTCTTTCAGCTATCCAGTTTGCAGAACAGGATGCTACTTTGGGTCAATATAGTTGGAGGAGGTGTCCCTGTATGCAGAAGTTACCATCTAGATAGGACTGAGGGCGTAGATGGGCTGCAGAGGAAGAAAACAGAGGCCTTAGAGAGGATAAGTTTTTAAAATCTTATTTACAGCTGAAGCCTCAATAACCTTTTGACCCTACCTTCCCAATGTCAGGCACTGGCTTAAATGCAGTCTTGAATCAGGAACTGATGGAGCAAATGACTCGTTTAACACAAGGGAATCCAAGGTAGAGTCAAAATTGAAAACTGTGTACATAAATTGTTGGGCTGAATCAGTGACAAATTCCTCCTTTCTGCAGCAGTGCAACAGGGCAACGCTTGATGTTTATCTGATTTAACAGAAGCCATAATAAATACTGTATCTGAAATAGAACTTTTAAATAGTGGTTGGGGAGAAGGTGTAGAAAAAGGCTAGGAGGGAGAAGAATTAGGGATGACATTTTATGTCTTTTAAAAGTCTGACCTTTTGGAAATATCACTGTGTACATTTTAAATATTAATAAAGGCACTAGCTGTTAGAAGGCACAGGGCTGTTGTTGGGGGGTGACCTTTTATTGAAGTAAAAGAGAATTGACAGTTTTATTAGCCATAGAATACTGCAAACAGAAGCTACAGGAAAAAAAGCAAGCAAAAAAGCTGTCACTCTAATTAGCTACATTCTGTAAATTAATCTGAGGATGTGGCTGTGTCTAAATATTGCTGCAGGTCCCTCCGTATCTCAGCCCAGACCTTCCAAACAGATTCAGAGTGAGAAAAAAAAATAACAGCATTTCCCATTTAAGTTCTTTAAAGAGATTGTGTTCCCAGAGAAAAGAACCAGAACACTGGGACAAAAATCGATGGGATCTTCATGACTCAATGGTCATAATTTTTGTGTGCAACCACAGTCATCCCTCTCACCAGCACCGGACTAGAACCCATTTAAAACATCATCTACAGAACTAGAACAAGGACCAGACAGCTACTACCTCAGATCTCTTTTTGCCTCTACGGACTAATTAACATATTAAAAGATCCTTGCTGAAATGACCCAGACTTATTCAGACTATAACGTTGGTACTATATGACTAGGAATGAAATTGTTCTATTGGCTTATCTCAAACCTTTTGTTCTTCATTAGAACCAAGACAGCTGAGTTAACTTCTTGTATTCATCTTTTGAATCCCAAGGGTTCAGCTGTGATCCAAGGCCAGCTGATACAGCACTGCTGTATAACCTTGACGCAAACTTCTGAGAAAATTAATAAATGGTGAGAATGAGCTGTGAAAAAGAAATGAAGCAGAGCCATATAGGATAAGAAAGGTAAAGTTGTAGGCAAATATAAGTGTTGAAACAGGAAACTTAAAAGTTCAAGGACTTGAGAGAAAAAAAAAAAATCATACAACATGAAAATGTATAAAATGTTTAGTTTTTCCTGCAGGGGAAAAATAAACAAACTACAGAAAGGGACTTTGAAGTTGACAACACATCCTCAAGGATCCCTGTTCCAAAGAGAAATAGAGGTCATCCACTCCCCACCTGACTGATGACTACCTAGTCATCTCCTTTTATCTATCACCTCTATAACTTCCAGCATTGGTTCCAGGCAAGGGTAACAAGTTTACAAAGAGTTTATTCAGATTCTACAACTCCTAGTAGGAATGAAGGAGCAGAGCAGGGGAAAAAAAGAAAAAAGGGTAAAAAGACAGCCCTTACTTGTCCTTCAGATATCCTTTACTGACAACGCGTTACATAACATTTTCATTTCACCACCACTTCCTCAATATGATAAAATCTTTCATATATTTCAGCTCTATTCAGTGCTTTTTTCATTAGTTATGTTATAGTTCACGCTACAGAAAGAGTTGGGTTTACAAACTATGTCTAGTATTGGAGTTATAAAGGGCAAAAGCTGCCCTCCTTTATGTCACAGTCTGCATAAATGAGGCATTTCAGTGAGTAGAATTTAAAGTAGATGTGCACCCCCCATAAAGCCAGCTGAGCCTGTTCTCCAACACTGCCCTACAGCTAAGGCAAGCAAGAGTGGTGAGTATTCAGGAATGGTGAGCAGCACTGAACTGCCTCTAGAGGGAAACATGTCAGTCTTCATCTCTTTTGTACTCCCAAACAGCCAAGAACCAGCACACACCCACAAAACAGCTTTACACATGTAAACAATGAGTAGTGGTTAAACTGTGGACCTTGGGTTTTACTGTTACTCAAACACACTGCAGACATGCACGTGGAAGGAGAATCTAGAACGTCAACAAAACACTTCAAAAAAAAAGTTGTGTAATTTATTTTCTGATCTCTGATTTTCTTTTGGAATTGCATTCCTTGGCTGGATAGAACATCAGGGTGTGCTTGTTCAGGAAAGCAGACAGGAAGGGAAAGTTCAGACTAACAAATATTAATTCAGTATGCCACAGCTTAATCAGTTTGTTCACAGAGAGACATTAATGTGAGATTAAGTACAAGCTAAAAATATGACCAGGAAGTCATGGATAAATCAAGTGGAAAGGAAAAGACAGAGAAATAGTTGTAAGCAGACTTGTAACTTGGTTACAGGGAAAAAATAATCCAGGTCAGCTGTATCTATTTTATTATTTTTTAAAGTACAGCAAAGTACTTCAGACAAAGCATGTAGAAACACTGCAAAAGTACACACATATCCTCTTACCAGTTAGATCTACTTAAATGTACCCATTTTCTCCTTCCTCTTTTGCCTCTGTATTAACAGAGTTCAGGATGTCTTGAGGGCATTGATATACTCCAACAGGATGCAATGGCCACATGGAAGCTGAGTACACAACTTGTCCATCTCAAGGAACGGAGTCCTGGCCTTCACCACCAAAATGGTGCATGATGCAGGAGGTCACACACCCTTTTGGGAGAAAAGCTTAAGCTGAAAGTGGAATTACTAATGATTGTGACACCTCCTAACGTCAAAGGAAGCGATCCTCTTTGAACTCTGTAGATTTTACAGTAGACACATGTTCCACTAATATTCACACTAGATATAAAACAGAATCTGAGGGTTGCAAAACTTACTTTTTGGGGGGTGGGAGAGATCTATCCCAGCACATAGAAAAATATTTTTATTATTAAAAAAGGATAATTGCCAGCTAGAAGTTAGTGATTTCAACACAGAATGACATACTGAACTTCTGTTGAATGAAATCTTTGTCCTCTCAATGTAGAACGGTTCAGAAAGTTATCAGATTTGCAAAGCTGCTGCATGAATGACAGAGTTATTTAGGGATGTAAGGAAAAAAAAAAACCAGACTAAAGAGGAAACTGCTGCAGTACATTTTGTGATAACAGGAATGAAAACATTCACAAAAACAAGTTGCTTTAACAAGTTCCCTTGATTAACTTACGTGCCATCCTCAGAGGTCCTGAAGACACTGAGTAGGCTGGGTGGCATCCTTTTGCAGAAGGGATTAAGTTTATTTCGCACAGAACAGCTGAGCACAATCATTCCAACATAATTCACACAGTCTATCAGTAACTAGGACTGATTACTTTGAGCAAAGTACAGAGAAATCTTTTCCCAGTCTGTATCTTCACATTTAAGTGGCAATAGCAATACACAAACTAATTCTCCTTGATACTGTGTCCTCCCTTGTTATCAGGAAAATGACTTTGTTTTAGTGTTTCCTGTTGGGGAGCTGCAGGGGACAACCAGAGGGTAGAATTTTACTTTAATGGGCAAATTTCTCTTCACTTTTAAGAAATATTTCAAATCTCCCCTTATCCATGGCTTTTGTGGCTGTTTTGAAGTTGAAAAGCAGCTTCCTGCTGAACTGCAGCCTGAGGAAACTCCTCAGTACCTATGAAAACTGAAGTTACACTCTAGGGAAATGGCTAGAGATTTCAGCTTTTTGTCCAGAGATCTGAAGATATATGAGTCATCTAACAGATATGGAACATTCAACAGATACTTCGCTGGAGTAAGAAAGCATTATATCCAGCCTGTGATAAAACATCTTTTGAATGGACTTGTGCCTAGAAAACCACTTCCTGTGAATCTGTTCATGCCTGTACTGAGAGCCTGCACTAGACCTGTACACCACTAAACTATCAGGATTGCTTAACAATGACAAAAAAAAAAAAAGTCACTTCTGGGATGCTCAGCAGCTAGTATAAATCAGAGTGTATATTTCAGTGAAAGTCTGAAAATACATCATCCATCAAAACTTTACCTGGGATACCTGAGGAGTGTGATAGGAAGATATCCACATGCCTAATGGTATGCAACAAAAAGAGCACAATTATCTAATTAAACAATCACAGTATTTTGCAAAAGTAGTAACATTATTTGTGTGAGCAGCTCAGCACAGCTAAGGGTGAAGGAAGAGGAGAGCTATTTGGATGGGGAAAATTGCCCCGTCAGGTTATGAAGTGTTGTTCATAGTAGAAAAGTTAAGCCTAATTTCTTTAAAATACATCAGTAGCTTCTTCATGCTTCTGTGTCAACTAAGTATTAAAGGTGAATTCATCTGTTGAGACCAGATGAATTAACCATCTTCTTTCTTTGAACGGCAAGGAAGTTAAATGATAAAAAAAAAACAATCGTCACGTCAGAAAGAGAGGTCATCCAGATAATCAGAAGTAGCAAGTGTGAAAAAGAAAGGGAAGGATATCTTTTAATTAATTTTTAAGGAATTGCATGGATAGTTAATATTTACAGAATATGCTACATCTGGAGAGATCTGAAGGTGTTTGGCATGGTCTGGAGTTACCAGAAATATCCAGGCCAACAGTTTGAAGTCAGTGCTGACATTTTAATCAACAGTCTGCTGTGTCTTAGCACATACATTTCCTGAGGGTGTTTCCTACCTCTACCAGAACACGGCGCACACAGCTTGTGCTTGTACCAGAGAGGAGTGGGGAAAAGACTTTTTAAGCATATGGTAGGCTGGGTTGGCTGCATGACAAGTAAACTGTATGTTATCAGATAAAGGCAAGGATGAAGAAGAAACAGAGAGAAGATGCTCAGGTCTGTTGGCTCAAAAAGTTATGGGCAGCTGTTACCAGTCAAAGGTATTTTTTTGTTTTGCCTTTTTTTTTTTTTTTTAAATAATTCTACACAATTTCATGTAAATAAATGTTAATATGTTTAATTTAATTCTCTGTTAATAAGAACCTTAAGACCCATGTGGTTTCAGTATAATGCCTTTCATCATAATGAAAAGTCTCAGTGCTGGCCCAACACAACGTTAACAGTTTCTCCTCTCTTTTCCTCACTGGTTCTGCAATACCCATCAGCAGAAGAGCTACCACGCAGCTCATTTTTCTCATTAGATGGGATTCCCTTCATTTTCTATAATCATTTTATGGAGCATCGCTGCAAACAAACATTATTACTTAAATCTCAGTTTGCTTCAATTTAGCAGAATAAAGGTGGTCTGGTGACATGAGCTGCAGATTTTCCATATGATCGAGGCGTTGAGACTGCAGCTTTCATTTATCTTCATTTCTCTTTAAGGAAACAATGCCATACTTCAGCTGGGACTGTAATTCTTCAAGGCTCTTTTTATATGTCATAGCAAACAGGCTGAACTGTCCTCCTTAGGTAGGGGTCGCCCCCCCAACAATACTGGGAACCTGCTTTGGTATCTTTACATTAAAAGAGAAGCTGAAAATTGGCCTTTAAAGAGATAATAGTACTTTCCTTTGCTTTAGGATATTACTTTAGAGATCACAAAACTTTAAGACACTGTAATCTTAACAGGAACAATGGTGCTGGTGAAACAAGCCTTATAAATACCTTTCAGCATCATCTAAATCAAATGAGATGCGCGTAGCTGTGGCCTTAATTGCAGATTGAAAGCTGTTAGACAAATACACCAATTTTACCTATGAAGTGATCTCTGTATAGATAGAATTCACATTTAAAGATTTTTGCAACCAATCTCTTAAGGTATCTTGAAAGCTTCAGATATCACAATTCTGGGCTTGTGTGCTTGGAGATAGATAGCTCATCTGGACAGAATGCAAAAGAGAGTTCAGAAAATAATCAGAGACCTAGAAAACATGAGATACAGAACTGGATTTGATGAATCTCAAGAGGGGAAGAAAAAAAAAAAAAGGAGAACACAGCAATATTCTTCAAGTATTTAATGAACACCTGCCAATAGAAGGAGACCAGACTGGTGGATGAGAGAAGGAAGAAGCTTGAGTCGTAGCAGAAAATATTTGAAGGAGATTTTCGAAAGATTTCCAGCATTAAGGGCAGTAAACCCCTATTAGCTCCTTGGATGCCACTTTCCTTTCCAAGGTTCAAGATACACATTCCTCCTATCAACTCATTCAGAAACACATTCTTCCTCTTTGTTCCACTATTCATACACTATAGGGGTACATCAATCCTTTGCTATGTTATTTTTTTACTGAAAGCACCTGCTTTAGTGTGACAGATGTAATCACATGGACAGTTAAAAAAATGCAAACCTTTATGTCTGGTAACTATTCTGAAAAAACTTATTTTCCACAGACATCAAGCAGCACTCTCAAACCAAGTCTCAGTAAGCAGTGTACTATACACAGAAGCCTTTTCAAAGGTCGTTTGGAGGTTCTCATCATTTTCCTTAATTCAAGTGAAGATTAGATAAGGTGCAACACAAACAAACTAGCAACCAACTCTCTTAGGTCCATCTCAAGCCTTCGAAGGCTAGTTGACAGCATGCCCTGCATATACATCCCTCTTTGGAAACCTAAGATATTGCTTGTAGTTTGTTTTCTATACATCTGCTTGCACCATGCTCAAGTGCTTGCAAAGAGCAGTACACAAAACCCAAGTACCTATATAACCACATCCAGTTGGTCCGATAGCCAGCTAAGCACATGGAAATGCTACACAAGCGTGCAGCAGTAGGTACCCAAGACTGTAGATACGAGGACATGGAAATGAACTTCAGCTTTGGAAAGGTGGAACTCCTTTGCTTAATAATGCACAAATTGCACAAGGGATTCTTCCTTACATCAGGTTGTCAGATTTTTCTTTACCACCCCAACCACATTGAGTACCTCCAAAAGGAAGAAGGCTTGTCAGTGAGTGCTTATACTCGTCTATTCCGGCTTTGTATGAGGGTGTAAATTCAAGCAGAAATTCAAACAAAATTAATCTGTTTGCTGAAAAAAAAAAAATAAATCAAAGAAATTGGGAACAGGAAAAAACAGACGCTGACACAGGATCACAGCTTTTCAAGGCTAGCTTTCTGTCCACAGCTATTCGATTACTTTGCCTCTCTCCCCCCTCCAAAAAAAAAAAAAAAAAAAAAAGGACATGGCAAAGAGCTGATTAAAAAACAAGCTGCAGGTTTACAGCAAGTTATCTGTATAAAGATATAATAGGAGGAAAACTAGAGTCAAACTTTTTTTTTTTCCTGCTAGGTATGGAGGCTGGAGGGCAGTATTCAGCAATCCTATCCAATCACCAAGGCACAAAACTTCAAACCAGCTAATATCTGTGTAAAATGGTCACCTAATGAACTCAGAAACTATCTAGAGGCTTTGTGCATAGACCTGAAATCAGCTGTTATGAGAAGAGGAATAGTATTCCACTTTAGCATAAATAAAACATAGATCTGGATTTCTGCTGAATTCTTTGTTCACGCTCCTGTGCAATGATTGTTCCCAAGTACTTTTCTGTTTCCCCAGGAGGTGCAAAAAAGTAGTTTAGCTAAGCCTAATAGCACAGCTTATTTTATAAAAGGATTGTCTCTCTCTCTCAGCTGGAATACTTTATCTCTGGTCTACAAGGAATGAGGGGAGCAGCACTTTAGGGAAATTCTGAGGACAGGTCTGCAACTGCACAGAACGTACAGAGTGCTGATATATCGACTAAAACCCAGACGTAGAGGATGGATGTTTGGTCCTGAGTTCAATACCAGCCTTAGCAGTTTGCTAACGTGCAGCCAGATGGCATATTCCAGACAGCTGCAGACGAGTGGGCGCAGAACAGATTGAAACCTGGGTTAGTGTGGAGCTGATCTCATGTAAACAACACCTTCTGAAAGGTAGGGGAAAACTCATTCAGATTGGGCTTTTGTAGCCATCAGGGTCACAAAACAGCCCACAAGGGGTATTAAATGACAGAACACATCTGCCACTGTGTAATACATGGACACTTCCTCCCCTCCCAGAGCCCTACATCCCTCTTTAAAGAGCAAGAAGAATACCCCTGCAGACTTCTTGGCCTCTTTGGCCAGGAAATATTATACATGTGATCTGCATCTAATTACATATGTCTGTAAGGCTCCAATTTTAGTTGTACCACCATGAACAGGTAAAATAATAATTAACACTTTTGCCAAAGCAGATTTCTGGTTTATTTACACAAGCGCTACAGTTCCAAAAAAATCTCGGTGCCTGCTCTCTGTCAGAGTGCTGTATTTGGAAATCACGAGTGGGAGTTTAAAATAGGTTCGGCACACAGCTCACACTGTTCCCATCCCTGACATCCATATGTGGTTTGGACAATCTGGAGCTTTCTGTGAAAGGCCCCGCTCTGTGTATTTTCGCAAAATGGAGTTCTATATTTGCTGCTATTAGGCTCTGCAAGTTGTAGCACTTTAAGATGTCACTAACTTGATAAACAATGAGGTTTATTAAACTGTCTGGTGGCTAAATAGACACATGCAGGATCAAATGTTTGCCACACAAGCAATCAAACAAATTGATGAACATCAAGAAAGCGATTATAGAACTATAACTGTTCTATTATTAACCAGCAATCTGCATATCTTCCCCCAATTAATGTCTAGAAAGGAGATGTGAGTTAGTGGAAACCTAATTACTGGCATAACACTTTGTTGATGAGAAGCATGGTAACAGTCACTGCTTCTACTTCATTTACACAAGGCCCATAATAATAAGCCAAAGGATGTCAGTCAGCCACTGCTTTCCTGCCAGAAGTTTCTGCTGTAGCAATAGCTTCTCATGCAAACGCACTCCTCTACCCATGTCACTCAGCTCAGTAATTGCCTTGCCACTCACATAAAGAAAACAATTTCCGGCTCTGATGGGATTTTGTCGGCAATGTGAAACTGCTACTGCAGTCACAGCAGCTAGGTGTTAGATGGGTTACTTTGGTGGATCATAACACGAAACTAATCTTTAAGGAAGCAGGTGGAAAGAAGAGAGACTTACAGGTTGGTAGGTGCTAGGAAAATGGTCTGTCCAAGTGATTAACACAATGAAAGTGTTAGGCGATGTGAAACTGAGACAAGAAAGTGGAAGCAAACAGAATGAAGTTGCTATTCTACCATCAAGATCATCTCCTAGTTCAGCACGTCTGCCAGAAACTCCTCTGAAATCATACACACTTATTTTACGTGACACAGGCAGCTGACCAGCAGTCTATAATTTCAGCTTGCAGGCTTTGTATTTGGGCCTCCCTGTGAGCCATGCACTTAGCACCACCCTTTCTTCACCCCAGGCTGAAGCTGCAAGATGCAAAGAGTTTTCCTTTCAGTGTGTGACATGCAGCATTTTTCTCACTTCACAACCTCATTCCCAGAATGAGAGCAGCCAGTATGAGACATTTGATTCTGTTTCTTATCTCAGGTCAACCCAGAGTCCTGTGTCAGGTTTTGGTGTGACACCTGAGGGCCCCTCCCAAGCTCCCCATGTGCTCCTGCTTCTCTGCATACCCTCAATATGACTTAGTAGAAGGAAATGTGCTAGGAAAGGGATTGCTAGTTCTAGGATGGCAAACAACAGCTAACCTTGTCTGCTTCCTGCCTGCAGCAATAGAAACCAGATTTTATCCCCCCTCCCCTATCCTTACATCCCAGGTGGATTCACATCGAACTTTCCATAGACAGGCAGAAGAAAGGTATTTCTCTCTCATGATAATGAAAAACTTAATCAGAAATATGGTTTCTGTGTAGCAAGGTGAGCACAGGGCAAATTGAAAGACTTCTTTTTCACGGGTTACAGAAAAGCGCATATAGAATGTGATCCCATTTCAAGGTTCTTTTGGATTGCGGGCCATAGCAGAAAGAGGGGACTGAGACAAAAAATAAAAGGGAAAATAGTAACCATCCCACAGTATCAGAAACTGTAGTCTTACAGCTCGAGTCCTACTTGCAGACGTAACGGACAGTTTGAAACAGCCAAGCTGTCCATGAATAACAGAGCAGCTATACTTCTATGTTTACAAAGGGGCCAGTGCATGAGCAAAATATTATGGTAATTCATACAAATTATTATAGTTTACAGATTTTGCTATTAGAAAAATAAGGGTCCAGATTACTAAAGTCCAAAATTTGAGGATGCCAGAAACAGCAACACCGAGGATCTGTCAGAGTTACAGAAGGTTTAACGCGCAGGCACTCACACTCCAACAGTGAATCTGTTATAACATCCAACAGGCAAAAAGCACTAAACAATACAATCTATTTCAGTTGCTTCCAATAAAGCTTTGGGTTCATTTAATATCTATTGCTTTAATGTTCCATACTGCTATCCCAAGATTTTTTGACAGCACTGAAATTAACTGTCTTCAATATGCTTTCTATTTCTGAGCCTACTCCTGAGAGACATGAATTATGAAGGTCTTAAATGCACCAAGCTTCTCATCTTTTCATAGCATCATCTATATCTTAACTATGGCACACACCTTTAGCAAGTAAAAGAATCTTAAGTTATCGGCAAAGAAACAAAAAACTTTCCTTTGAGCTCAAGTTGTTAAATTGCAGCGTATTTCATTGCACTACCGTTAAGATACTTTCAAAACCGCTCTCGCATTTCAGAGGTAAAGAGGTCTACTTGCTTCTAAGTGACACTAAGCCTGATCTTTTGAGTGATTACAATCCTTTTTCATACAGAACAATTTGGATGCACACAAACCATAGACTCAGGGAAATCTCTTAGTGCCAGCTGAAGCCTACTGGCTCCTTTAGTCCCAAAGAAAGCATGGTAAATATTCTTACCTTCAGAAAAGCCACGAGAACTCACAACCTTCAGAAGTTTCCAAAAGCTCCAAAACAATCAAGCTTTAAGCTCTTGCTAATTCTAAAACAACAGAAAGAAGCAATGTTTACTTGTTTTGTTTGTTTGTTTGCCCCCAAACAACACCAAATAAACTTTAAATAAATAAAACCATGGAAGTGATACTATTATATTTTTGATCTTGGAGAGAAGGGGGAAAGGGGGCTGGGGGGCAGGAAATTGCTTCTTGGCAGGTAGCCTGGTTTTGTATTGATTACTTCTTGTTCTTCACATATGGTGAAAGGTTAATGCTGACTACACATGGAATAAAAAGGGAGATGCACAAAGGATATATCCAGAAGAGCCCATGCTTAGTGTTATTGTAAATAAGATCACTAGCAGTACCCCATAGGTGATTTGTGTCGTATTTCTGGTAGGGCATATTTATTTAGTATAGCACATATCAAAAGTGAAAAACAAGCCAAAATATAATAAACTTAAAACACAACCTAGGCAAAAGCATTTTACAGAATACAAGGAATTGTAAAGGCAGAATTTAAAGTGTAATCACAAATTTTGGACAGTTTCCTTCACACACTTCTTTCTTCAAAGTTTTCAATCCCTCTTATACCCTATTCTCTTTCTCCCTAAGTCTTCCCAGCTTTTTATTATTTTCCTAACATTTATTTTTTCCTTCCAATAAAAATCTACTTTCCTGTTTTCTTATTTGGGGGGGGGGGAAGAAAACATTTCTGTAGAATCACTACGTGGACCAATAAAAGGCTGCTACATATTTTAAAGAGGAAATGACACTTTTAGCACATGACATAACAGAATTAAGCATACACATCACTTCTGATAGAAGCATAAGAGGTTCCCAGGCATATCTTCCAAGGTGTAGGGATTTGTCTAGTATCTGTTTGTTCTGGGTGAGCTTGCAGAGAATTACAAGACAGCCACACCTAATAAGCAACATCAGCATGAGGTTTAATACAACATACCTCATACCACTTCTGATTTCACTTCGTGCACTCTTTACTGTACTTATACCTTTAAAATGCACAAAACAGAGCAAGATCTACTCAAGTAAATAACATATCTGGAACAAATTTGCAAAACACACACCCAAACCCTTCATGCTTCTATCTGAAAAAAAAAACAAACTGTGGAGTCGGCTTGAGAAGAAAATGACAGCATTTTCATTTGTAGCACAGAAAGACATCAAGAAATAAAACCAACAGAGATTACCTCAGGGACTCTAGCCCACACCTCCCTGTTTCACCTTTGCCTCCTTTTCAAACTCAGTTAATCTCTCCTGTTGCTCTTTCCTGTTTTTGAGGTCCCTATCTGCTACCCACCTGTGTCTCCAGAGCAGCTTGGCTAATTTGGCTCTGATAGCTATTAGTCGCCAGGCAACACCCAGCACTAGCTCTTACACGTCTCTCTATTTACTCATTTATCCCTTTCCTTTTTCTTTAGGAAGATCAGAAAGTCTGTATGCTACAGACATGAACAGAAGGAAGCACCTCAAATAAGAGTAGAGAGCACATCTCTCACACTTAATTTATATCACATTTATGAATATTCATAAGAGGAACACAGCAAAGAAGGAGAGCAGTATTTTGGAGAGAAGAAACAAATGCAGCTGCTGATTAGCTTTGTAAAGGCATGCATGAAAACTGTCACAGCTTTAGCTGATTGGAAAAAACTGTTTCATGTATCCTAAAAGCCATTCTTAAAGTGTTGTAATAAAAACCCTGGGATATCTCTGTTTGGCAGAACAAACCCTAAAATGACTAACATGTTGCAAAATGCCTTCCATGGTCACTGTAAAAGTGTCATGAGGACAAAAGACATAAGTGTTGCACAAGTAGACCCGTGGGATTAGAAAAACAAACATGAAGAAATCTAAATGCAATTCAGCTGACCTTCTAACAAGAACAGGAAAGGCTCAGCACTCCAGTGAACCTATCCACAAAGCAGAGCTGTCATACTTCGTGTTAAAGATACCTCATTATTGCTTATGTAACGTGTAACAGCTACGCCAAGACTGTGGGAGGGAAAGAGACCCTAAATAAGTAAAGAAATAGAGGGGTACTTGAGAGAGGGCTTTGAAGCTTTGTTTGCATTCAATAGAACCAAGGAACCCCTTGAGTATGAAGGTTAATGGAAACCCCAGGACGATAGTCTACTCAGAAAGCCCATCCTATGGAGGGGGAGTTCTGCTGAATTGGCCCCTTGACTTTTATAGCTGAGGAAAAAAAACATAAGTGACAGCTCAAACAAGAGGTTGTTGTTAGAGTCACTGTAGGTTTCTTAAATCTTTGGGCTTGTTTTCTTTTCTGCATGTGTAACTGCTTCCAAGCTTGTAATCAAGAGCTTAATTCTTTGTTGCTATACAATCAATTTGCTTTCTTAAGTTTGCTTTCATATTTGAACTTGCCTGGTGTTGCATGACCTGGTAGTAGCTCCAGCAAGCTGAAATATGTTGTTTCTCCAGAAGACAGCAATATCCTAGAAAATAAGATCCCACAAAGAGCCTGTAGAATATCCCATCAAGAAGACTGGGTGCTCTGTAGACTGGTATTATCGAGATACAAAACCCAGGGAAAAGAAAAAAAAAAAAAAAGTATTTTCTGACATGTTATTCAGTGACCTGCAAGCAAGGGATGAGATGATTGCAGCATGAGGGATTATCAGATCTTGACATAAACAGAACCTAGAATCAGCCATTTGTAACCTTAATATGAAAATGTAACTTCAATCTAGCAACCCAAACAGGATTTCAAAGAATATTTGCATACTACCTAATCTCTGCCTTTTAAGGCTGTATTGGCAGTGCTTTATGTGTTGGTTTAAAGAGCTGCATGATTATTAGCAGCTGTACCTGATTATGTGCCAATTAATACTGGAGCTCCCACAGGGTTAATATGAAGGTTTTCCTTCCTTCTACTGTTCATTTTTATCTGACTTTGAGAAAAATCTATTAATCACCCTATGCATGTTCTCTCTGTGCTAATACAGTCATTTATTATGGTTATTAAGCTGCTATAAATCCCAGGGGACTTTGACAGATCTTACAATTTTAGATAGGGGATTTATAAGAAACATTTGGCAAATCATTTGTAGGAACTAAATGTCCTGTCTCCAAACCACGTGCCATTGGAAGTATCAGGCTTACCAATTTTGTCTCGTTCTCCAGTGCACTACTCAGGATATCCATCTGTTTTGCTGGTTTCCTGTAATGATGACCATCCTGATGGACACCAGTAAATACAGAGGAACATAAAGGTACAGACTGGGAACCAAACCCAAAGACCAGAGGGAGGTCTTTAAAGATGGATCAGTTCAGGAGGCCTGGGACTGTCCCCAGGTCACAAGAGGTGACCATGGTTGAGGTGCCCAGCAATGAAGGTGGTTCTGTATGCTGGTAGTCCTACATAGGACTTTGACAAGGAAATTGGAAATTATCTTTCCTAACTTCTCGGCTGCCATACAATTCCTTTGGTTCCTTATTACTTTATTTTATGTCCTTAAGTTGTCACAGAAGCTACACCCCCTGGGAGGGCAGGACAACCTGGCATGAGAACCAGGTAGCCACTGTGGAGATTCACTCTAGGGTGTGGAGGTGTTGCATTCAGGCAACACCTCCACACCCTAGCAGGTCTACGCTCCTGACTGTGCTTAGAGCAAAACAAAGCAAAACCTTTTGGCTGTGATTTTCAAAAGCTCCTAAAAAAGGCTTGTGATCGTGAGTTGTCATAGCTTAGGTCAGGTCTGCTGCTTTTGAAAACTCTCCTCCTTGGTCTTAATATAATTTGTGTATTAGTGTATAAACATTGTGGGAATTAACGCTCTCTTTCTCAGTGACTGCATGATACAAAGAGAAATATCAACTAAAATAACCACTGATTTAAAAGTATAAACTATTTATTCTCAGCCATCTGGCCTGTGATATGAACTTCTCTGTATCTAAAAGCATTTCATAGCTGTCTCCATTTCCTCACTATGTTTGGGTGACTTTGATGGCCTTTCTTTGCAAAGCTCTTTTACCTGGGCAGCAATCTGTTGCTCACATAAGCCATCAGTCTCCTGCAAGATGACCTTATACTATAGATAGTATAATTTATCATTCTTACTGATTACAGCACTATTTTATGAAACAGGATGGAAAGTTTTGTTGGCCTTTGAGGCCAATTTGCTACAGTGAGGTAATTTTCATTTTTTTGCCACATTTATAACTTATCACTGATGTGATGACCCCTGAGTCAGTTTTGCAAAGTCATTGAGGAATTAACTGAGCAAAAGGGACAGCTGTGGTGTTTTTTTTTTTTTTTTTTTTTTTTCCTTGATATTCTATTATTATTATTTTAATATTCCTTGTGTCACCTGAGTTCTGAAACCTGCCTCAGACTTGATTAGTTTCAGGCTGTCATCTCCTCTTGAGCCATCTGGCTGAGCCTAGCAAGACAAGACTGAAGGAAGTTGTTGGCCTTCCCTTCCACATAGTGGAGTTGTGAACATGGGCAACTACAAATCACCTGAGTCAAACTTTTGGTACTGCTGTAGTCATCAGAAAATTCCTTGTTGATTTTGGTAGAGCAACAATTTCTCTCTGGGCCAAGCAATTCCAACTACCACTGTCTGCAAATTCCTGCAAAAAGGCAGAGTACAGAATACATCCATCAGGATATAATATGCAGCCTGCAGGAGGGTCCCTAGATGAGGCAGTTTTGAAGCATTTCCTTCATTATTTTGCAGTTTTATGTTCTTGCTTGCTATATCTGTGTAAGCATCACTAAAGATTCAATATGAGTAATATATAGAATAATTAAAGAGAGAATGGAAGAAATTAATTCCATATATAATAACTTTTTCTGACTGCTGTCCCACTCTGTTTACATTAAGAACTCAAGGCTTTTAGTTGCCATCACAAGGCAGAAGGAAAATACCTTACATAAAACATGTCTGGTCATTTTGTAAGAAAATTGAAGTTATGGGATTTGGTTTCACCATTAATATAAAGCTCCCCTTCAACTCTTGAAGCATAAATGAGCTTATTTTGTCGTTTCCTGAAGATCAGCCATATTGTCTGCAGCACACGTACAGAATGTATTTTCAGTTAATCCCTTGGATATTAGTCTGTCTTGTGGATGAAGCCACGTTTCAGAATCCAAGCACAGAAACACAAGGATTGAACCTAATGCAGTCATAAAATGTTTTTCCTTGTGATGCATCCTTGGCCAGCTGTTTCCAAATGTGGCATTAGGCAGTGAAGCATAGAAAACACCCAGACTACACAATTAAAAAATGATAGTCTCTTTCTCTACAAATGAATATATTAGTGTTGTTAATAATCACCTGATATTAATGCAAAGCTGTACAGTCACCTGCCACAAACAATGTCTGTGTATAACTCCATCAGTTATTATATTACAAGGATGCCTGAAGCCTTATGCCGACTATAAGGAAGCAAGCATTTGATTTAATGCATTTAACTGAGTATAATATATATATAAATCATACCTTTAATTTAATATATGCATGTTCTTCACTGTAGCAATTACCTACACGTCCACAAAGAACAGTCTGGGCTTCAGGGTATCAGATGGTTTATTCAGGATTATTCTTATGGATGATAGCACTTCATGGTCTCCAAAACAGGCTTGTTCATTACATTGCTTTCTGCTAACAGGATTTCTGCAAGATGCCCCTTTTGACTGTTTTGCGTGCGTGTGTCTCTGAACCATGAAAAATACCAGTAAACTGACACAAGACTGATTTCAGCATCACAGGTAAAGTAAATGTGCAAAAAGTGTATTTTGTTCTGACACAGTCCTTTAATCAAGGAAAACATTTGCTCAACCGTAAATGAATGGATGGGAACTGAGGGGAAAAAAGACCCATTCAGAATTATTAACCTGATTTTCAGCTTGATTTCTAACACAAAGTGAAAATAAATAGTCATCACCTCATATAAATCCATGGACTCAGTTATTCTCACTTAAGTAGGGCTACAGAAGTTTATACTAGCTGAAAATTATGCCAGTTATATTTATCTGAATCTGTAGTCTTCCAGAAATCTGTTCCAGATTTCTGAATAAGAATTCCCTGATATGCTGAGGGCATCCAAACGCTCCAGTTGGATCATCCACAGCAATTAGCAAACAGAACCTTTATAAGAATAGACCAAATCCTATTCTCAGCTCACTGTGTTGCTAACATGAGATGTCTGAAATTTTGAACTACAGTGTAAAGTTTAGAAACTTAAGATTCTAATGGAATGATTTTTTTCCCCCTCTCTCTGATTTCAGGCTCAAAACCTTATGAAGTAAGACATTTGACTCCTTACTCTGTCATTGTCATGTAAGTTCTATGTTTCTTCAGCTAGTCTGCCAGACCAGCTGGTTTCCAGGGGCTATACCTATACTGATGGTTTATCTTTATTGTGCAATATAGTGAGAAGATAAGGGATTGGGTCACAACTGCATCAGAAACATTTGTTAAGCATATTTGCAACCAATCTTGTTGCCAGTGGCTTTTTCCTGTGCAGCTGTACAGAACTCATAAAAGTGTTCTTAACTAAACAAATAAAATGGGTCAATATTTATCCTACTGGTTATTTTTGTTCTAAAATAATCAATAATGTATTTACCTGGCAAAGCATTTCCACAAACATTTTCTAACCAGCCAACAGAACAGTGTTGAAAGGTTTGCTTTCTCCGTTACAGCTGTAACTAATGTTTATTCACAAAAATAAAGGTTTGGCCCTATTTAGCTAGTAAGGTTGTAAAAGATTGGTCTTTTTGAAATTGTGTCTGGAAGTTGAAATGGCTCAGGAGAGTTCCACTAAAACACACTTATATTGGAAAAGAGATTCTTGAAAGTTTTGATCTTTCAGAAACATCTAGGTTTCATTCAGGAAGCCAGATAAAAATATTTTGCCTCTCATTAAGTAAATTGGTATTGCAATATTTTGTTTGAGTGACATAACCTAAGCATTAGTATGTTTATAGTGCTAACTGGCAAAGCACCTCAACCTGCACAGAGGAACTGCAACAATTCAGTGATGTACAGATCACTGACAACATAAATGAGCGTAAAAAGTTTCACTGTGATTCTGCAGATGGAAATTTTCATTTGAAAGATATAAGATAAGTTCATTTCAGGTTAAAGCACTTTATTTATTTATTTATTTTTTTTAAACAGTGGGGATTTATTTTCAAATGCAATCATCTTCCATGCTAAAAGAACTTTCCCTTCTTTTTTTTAAAAAAGGAGTTCTAGTATATGAATCTGTTTCTCACGTTTAAATTAGTTTAATTTATTGGTTTATAAGGTAAATGGACTTGACTGTCTCCAACATGTATTCACCCTGCTTTAAGGAACTTAATGGTACAAAGTGCAACGTTTTGTTGCATTGCTAGAGATTAAAAAAGAAGCCTGTCCATTGTGTTACCTGGCAAGAGTCTATTTCCAGACAACGCTGTATTCTGCAGAAGTACATGCTTAACATCCCAGTATTTATTTACATTTCATGAAGGATACGTGACCAGCGAGGAGAACATTGTCCTTATTACTTCGTCCTTTCTGATGTGAGAGGGGTTGTTCAGTCAGCTCTTTGAAATTTTCTACTGATAGAATATCCTGCTAATAAAAATGACACAGTTAAACTCCATACTTAAGAAATCCATGAAGATTTTATTGCGCATCTCAGCATTATAAACACACAGAGAAGGCAGAACAGAAGGAACAACAGCGATGTTGTTCCACACTAAACACCTCAGTTAAAGAAGATGCTGTCACCTGGGCTTTCTTAGTCATAAGGCACTAGGAAAGGCACTAGCACACAAAAATGGCAGAACCTACTGCTTTGGTGGGTCAGGATATGAACCAAAACGATCAGTGAATGCTCCGGAGAGGACAAGGCTACCTGGAGGAAGGCAGCGGCCGCCATTTCATGTCAGGCTGGCACACCCCTTGTGCTGAGGCATCCTCGTACCACCCAAAATAGCGGCGCTCCCCCTCCCTCCGCCATCCCCATTTGCACACATCATCTCTGTTACCCCAAGGTTCATGGCAGGGGCAAAGCATCCTCAGAGGGCAGGTGAAATTCACTCCCAAGTAGCATGGGGCCTATGAGGGGCCACCACTCGGAGGAAAGACCACCGGCTCGCTTCTCAGTGCTGAGGAGGCTGCAGCTCCACAGCATTCTCCCTAGCATTTATCTTAATCCCTTCCTAACCATTCCTCGTTTTTATCCCTTTACTTTCAACTTTCAACTCCAACCCTCAGGCCATTTTGAAGGGTTGGGCAGTAGACTGGTGTCTGTGGTCAGGGGTGCCGGGAGCTCGTGGCACAGGCTGTCTGGCACAGGGCACCCCAGGGTGCCCCAGCAGTGCTCTGACAAACTGGCTTCATGCACATGGTCTTGGATCAGGGGCTTGCAAAGTTAAATCAACATAATAAAAACAAACAAAAACACAAATACAAACTGTATTCCTAGCAGTTGTATCTTTCAGTTAGACTGCGTTTGAATCCTCTTGTAGGTGTACCAATTCAGAAGGAAAGCTGGTATTGTTTTACCTCATTTCACTCTGCTTCACCTCCTGAGTTATAGCCACCTGAATTCAGAATTAACGTCTGTATGAAAAATTATAATTTCACTTACTTTATAAGCCAGTAAGGTTTCCTGTGTGCCCCTGTGCAGACAAGCATTCAACTGTCAAGTAGTAGGTTGTTTGTTTTTTTAAAATTTAAATACCACCTCAACATTTCATTTCCATCCTTCTTGGTATGCCTTTGCCTATTAGTCTTTTATTAGCTTTCCCGCACTGATTTTGAGCCATCCAGGGCAGCACGCTAAGCGCTCCAAAATGAATTTACCTTTTCCCACTGTAGTATTGCTGTTACCGGCAACAGCCTCATCATTTACTCTGCACTAAAAGACAGGAGAGGTTCAGCCCCTGGGTAAGCTTTCTGGCTCCTCACTCTAATAACTAGTGCCACTAACACAATAAAATTTTATATCATTTTTATTGGATCCCTCCTAGAGACTTATAGGAGGAGTGCTGGCTTGCAGAGCAGATGTGTGAAGCTGCAGACAGAATTGCATCTGTTTCCTTTTTGCCACAAATTGTTCTGCGTTGTCCCCTGTTGACTAGGAAATTTAACATACTGTCACTGTACATCGCATTTGTAATAAAATCATTGTTGAACATAAACACATTATCCCTTTCTACCTTTTTTTTTTTTTTTTTTTTTTAATAATAAACTGAGTTTATTTCATCTGTATCTCCCTCCTTCTCATCCCCCAAAATAGACTTTTCTTCTGGCCCTGATATTCCCTGGAGCTAGGCCAGCTCCAGAAGTTTGATGCAGTTTGATGCTGCCTTCACAGCAGTCCTAAGAGTGAAAAGGAGTACAGGGGAAGTGGAGAAATGTATGTAACAATCTGCCACTTCCCACTAAATCAATTATATAGTGGCACTATATTTCTTGATATATATATATATATATATATATATATAATTTTTTTTAAAACCCATCAACTGTTGCCTTCTAACACAAGAAAAAATAAGACATAGTTCAGATCTAGGTAAGGAATTAAAAAGAAAAGCTCCATTTCCCAGCTGCAGAAAGTTGCCAGCAGCTTTTAATTTACAAGCCAGGGTGAAGCCCTGCTTTTGCTACAGTCACAGGTGCTCTGCATCCTTGTACTGCTCTGGGCCACTGTGGCTGCTCTAGTTTTTGGCTTGCTGGATAAACTAGCTCCTGGTTGCTGATGAACCCAGAAGACAAAAGAGTCCAATACCACATTGGCAAGCAAAGATGAGCTTATTTTGCTCATTTTCCAAACTGAGCGAAGACAAAGGAGATGCATTTGTGCAGATCCTTCACGGAAATACTGTGGCGTCTTGAACACCTGTGACACGTGGACCCTAATCCAAGAGGAGACATCTTAGTGCTGTGCTAGGAGAGTCATTTGGCTCCTGCATCCATCCTGAGAGCTTCAAGATAGCTTGGGGCTGTGGCTGAACTTTGCTCACAACAAAACTGTCACCTTCCACCATCCTCACAGCGAGGCACTGACGAGCCACTGAAATATTTGGGTCCGGTGCCAAGTTGGGAACACAGCCGACATACACAGCAATGAGGGGAAGCCAATGGGATTATGAGTGAAAATCACATCCATAATAAAAGTGACAGGGGTGTCACAAGCCCTTTAAGGGGCTCTGTCTTATTTGCATTTTCTTATGCTACTCAGAAAACTTAATGAAGTTTAGCTTCTGTCATTAAGATAAACCAGCTCTGGGGTGGTGCTGTCAGCCATACTAATTAAAAGTCAGCCTCCAAGTGCTTAAAGCTTGTCTACACTTGAAAATTCAGTTTGAGGTAGTGCATAAATTCAAAATGCAATTGTTATTCTAGCTAAATCTGTAAATCAATATATTTTAGAATAAGAGTGTCTTTGAACTTAGATCATATGAAAACGGATGGAGCAGTTGCTTCGTTCTCCTCTCCCAAAATAAAAGATCTCTGCATGGGAAACAATTCAGGGGTGCCCATTGCTAAGCATCCTTATGCTGTACAGACAAGTCTTCAGACAGCTGCAGGACAGCAGCCTTCCTTTCTGTATGCTTCCCTTTGCACAGTGCTTCGCCAGCTGAGCTGAAGCTGCAAGCAACAGCTGATACTTTTCTACACAGTACTAAACTAAATTGATATAGATTACAGTGATTAAATTTTTAAGGACCTGTAGTGTTTCTGCAAGGCTTCTGTTAGAGTACAAAGCCCAAATAAGAAAACTTAAAGCTGGAATAAAACGTTTCTAAGAAATATAAAGTACTTTTTTAAACATTTCATAAGCAAGCAAGTTTAGAATAGAGCTAGAAGACCGTGAACATGTGATATCATCTTTATGTGCATTGTAGGAGTACAGTTATCAACCAGTTTAAAAACAGCTAGAAAATACTAGGGAATATAAAAAAAAAAAGTCACCATAGAGAATGGTTTTGTAGTTAGATTCCAAGAACCCACAATATCCAAGTACTTTGGAAATGTCAGAGTACCTAAAAAGCACAGAAAGTTCTGCATCTTCCCCCCTTTCATATCCTGCTCTCCCAGCTACATGTTTCAGACAATGCTTTTGAGATGCTTGCTAGCAGAATGGAAATAGCTAAAATCATCATTGCTCGGGAAACATATTTAAGACAAGGGCTAGAGAAGACATGGAGCAAAGCAATGTAACACGCACAACTTGACTCTAATTTGGATGATGTGCACAGGGCCAAAAGATGCTGTTTGAAAGTGAAAGCTGTTCCCACTCAAAGGAAAGTGAGTGGGGAAAAATAAGTGACATTTCAGGTGCTTTGGTCCAATTTACGCTCCATGAAGCCTCTAAAGAGTATCTCTGGGTTGGCTCTTTGGTTTCTGGCATCTCTAGCCAGGAAAGCCAGTGAGATTGGGAGTTTTATTTGGCATCTGAAGTGAAGAATTAATACCTGTGTGAGAGAAAGGAACATAGCACGTACCTCATCCATTATTACCACAGATTTTGGATAACGTTGTGGGAAGACAGTAAATGGAGAGTCATCTCTAACAAGAAATGTTCTTCATTCAAAAAAATGATTGGCAGTCCTTGCAGGGCTGTCTGACCATGTCTTTGAATAGGGAAACAAAAACCAAAAAAAAAACCAGCATTTTTCCTCTTATGTGTGGTAGAGGAAAGTACGTCTGCAGCACATATGAAATTGACTTTCCTTGCTGTTGAATGCAAAACAGTTTAATCATCATCTAATCTTCATCAAATCCCAACCTGATTTCCTAACTGGACACCTCCTACTTCTGAAGGGAGTCCTCTGGCATTTGTTAGAGGTCTGCAGTGGGTTCCTCCCAAGCAGTCGGCTGATGGCTCAAATGCTGCCACCGTCCTAGTACACAGATGGAAACTTCTGCTCTAGAGAGGACTCTAGTAACACAGAGCTTCCCTCCACTCAGTTATTATGGGGGAAGAGTTCCCCAAGAAATAAAGGGAAATACACATTATTAGTTAAAAAATGCAGCTGCAAAGGGTTCCCAAAATTATTTGGTGCAGAGGAGGAACACCACGTACTATTACCCAGAGGCAAATATCCAACAGGACTCCTATACATGCAAGTGTGTGTTTACGCGTGTACAAATGTGTGCAAACATACACACAAAACAGGACTCCACAGCTGCCTTCCAACCAAACCCGAAGGAAAATTCAGCGTGCAATTGGCAGCGGTCATCCAGCTGAGATGAGGTGTTCCTCCTGCTGATATCCAACCTCTTGCTTGAAAATGAACCACTTGGCAGCGGCGATGTGCCACAGCTGGAAGCCACAAACAAGTCAAAGCAAATAAACAATCCCAAAATTAGGTTTAAAGCAGAGAACAAAAAAACAAATGTCATTAGAAAGCCTACTAAAATTGGCTGGTGTCTACGAGAGTGCTTGGTAGCTCAGCACTTCTCTGCTGCACTTCAGAAACTGAGAGAAACAGAAAAACAGTCTTAGATGAAGAAATAAATAATGGACACTTTCAACTCATAATTTGCATTTGAATCAACTAGGCTGGCTAAATTAATTCATCCATTATGAAAGGGGAATTTTACTGTCTATATTTTCAGGCTCCCTACTGTGCTAAGTTAAATGGGCAGTGAAGCAGGGACCACTGGCTTCATAGAAATTTCCATTAAATTAGTTTCCTCCCAATTATTATCTAGTTTCACACTCATGATCTGGAAGCCTAATGCTAATGGAAGGAGTTGTCTCAGGGCCTTGTCTTTCCTGTTCACACTAGTGAGGGTGTACAGCTACAATAGTTCTTCGATATGATATAAGGTAAAGGCAGAACTCACCCAAAGCTTTTGTGAGAAATATTTTTCCAGGCCACCCTCCCCCAAAGGGTTAAATCACGTAGCTAAGGTTATTTTGTATTAAATATCAATTTACAAGACTGGGAAGGGCAAGGGGTGATTCCTTGATATATTATTTCAATTGCACCCTTGAGACAATTTCAAGCAGTCTTAAAATAGATGGTTGATAAGACATGACAACAGATTATTAATTACATAGCTTATAGCATCAGGAGCTATATGGAGGCAGATAAACTTGCTTGGAGATTTATGGAGTAGTGGATATGCTTTGTTATTCTTAAAGCATTAAAGTTGCATTTTCAATGTCAAACAGGTTAAATTTTCATTAATTGTATCATCATGATTTTCACTTCCTTGAATCTTGTACAAATTTTCAGTCACATTTAACGGACATCTTACAGCTTTAGTCTGGAGATTTTTTCCAGGTACTTTTTTTGGCTTTCCATAGTGGTACAAATGTTTATTATTCAGAGGGTGTATGATATAGGGGAAGTAACTAAGATAACCTGCAAGACAGATCCAACTCTATGCTTTTATTAAGCATCAATCCCTTGTGCTTTATGCAGTCTTGTGACACAATAAGGTTTGGGAAGAATATTTGAACTTATTCTAACAGCTCAGCAGCAAAGGTTCAAAGAGGAGAGGAAGAACCTTCTTTGGACAAACACAAAGAATAGGGGAGCACCCCAACGTGCTAGTGTTTCCCCAGGCCACACAGGAATGGCAATTTCTCTTACACGAGCTAGAAATGGAGCTTATGCAACAAGACTACAGCACTTCCAGCTTTCTCCACAAGTGCTTCCATCACTGTAGCCTCACAGCAGCTCAAAAATGTCACAAGCATTTGAAGAAAGGTAAAAAGGAGAAGTATCGTTATTTCTCCTTCACAAACAAAGGGTGGCAGAGAAGGGAACCAATCTCAATTCAAAGCCATGATTGGGATCACATCCCCCTACCCACACTGCTTAAGGAAAGTGACACTACAGCAAACGCAATGTTTGTTCCAGGCTTCCTAAGGGACAAGCCATGCTACAGACTAAGGGATGGGATCAGAGGCAGCAGCACTTCAATGGGAGCATTGTTCACCAGGAAAACCTATTTAACTTACTGACACTCTCCACTGGTGTCTGGAGAAAATGTTTGGAAATAAGAATAAGCAAGTGATGGACAGCTGCCTGGCAGCACTGCCATTTGTCAGCAAAGCTTTTAACACTTCTAGAGTCACAGAGAGGCTCGTACCACGTATCTCAATTCACATTGCAGGGTTGGGACAGGATGGATTTTGGCAGAAAAACATTACCCCATAACAGCTGTTAGAGCAAAAGTCATGCATGTAGCTCATGCTTCTCTGAGACCCAAACCCCAGTCTATCTCCATCCTCATCTCCAAAGGAAACACAAACCATTACAGCATTTTCTTTCCCTTCTTTCATAATGGAGAAGATGGGCAGTCCTCGTGGTGCTGGAATATTAGTCCATTAGCTCAAAGTTCACTCTAGACAGACCATAAGAGCAGAGTAGGGAGGAGGAAAGTGGAAAACAGAGGACAATATCTCGGTGCCACAGTTCTTGTAGTGGAGCTGTGGAGCTGGCCTAGAGACCTATGGCACCAAGAGCAAACGAACAATTCTGCTTCCCTTCCACCGTGACAAAAACAAGCTGCATGAATCAATGCCTACAAAAGCCACCCAAGCAGCTTCCATTGCCCTTCCTCCCTGCCCATCAATTTCCCCCAGACAGAAAGCAAACCATGTTGCAGCAGAAAACCACAGTTACAGAAAACCCAAAGGAGCTGTCTCCTTCCCTGTCTTCTTGTGACACTGAGAAGGTGGCACTAGGCTTTGTGACAGTCTGCTGCTGGTGTCACTTCAATACCAAACAGGATATTAAGTGTATTTTATTTATCATTAAACATCAGAAGCAAGATGTGTTGTCACATCCTTCAAGATCTACACCCATTTACAGAAACCACCAAGGTTTATTTCCTTGCTCTTAGTTCCAGAAGAAACTAAAATATTCACCTCTCAAAGTGAATTCAAACAGCATAACAGGATTGAACTTAAAATATTGATTTTCTTATTATTGGAAGGTTACGGCACAAAGCATCCACAGCATGCAGAGCAAGGGTGGACTGACACCACCTAAAGCAGCTAATGCCTTGTAAATTTATGGGATAACTTTTAAAAATATTCACTTAAACAATGAGCATAGAAATTACGTGGGTAAATACACTTAAGCTACCTGAAATGACTGGCAAGTGATTGACTCTCACAATGACTATTTTTTAACCAAGTGTGAACTCTGACTGCACTTGGGTGGAAAACAATCGGAGCAGACTGCCACTATGGGGAGCAATGGCTTTCTAGCCAGGGCCTAACAGTGAGGAAAGGGAAGATTAGACACACCATAGCTACAAGTCTACATTTTTTAATTTTTTGTGAGCTGATACAAATCAGAGAGCGCTTTCAGGAAACATTCAGAAGTACTGGGCAAGTCAATATCAAAGATAAGGAAGAATAAAACTATCTCACAAATCACTATTCTGAGGATAGGCATTCTCCAAGATTCATGAAGCCATCTGAATTTTCAAAAAGATTAAACAGACAATATATTAAATATTATTTATGAATTCCTTTAGCCTTCAAACCAAGGGGAAAAACGCTGCATTTCCTAAGCTACTGTGGATAAGGAGTTTCCTTCTGTATCAGGAACATTACTCTTTGAACAGAAAGTTAATTCCGTATCTCTGAAAGGTCATTTATTCAGGATGAGTGGCAGGTGCCACAAACTTACTCAGTGTCACTTGCATGTCAGTTCAGCTTGACTGAACACAAAGCAAATCAATTCAGCTCAGTCAAGTATAATTACCTGCTGGAGCAGGGCACATCACTTTGCATTTGTTATTATTATCAATGCCACAGAAGCACCAAATCCAACGGCAGTTTGATTAACGTGAGGTCACAAAGAGCTCCTCCTCCTCCAGCGCTTCCTTCTGCAGGAGTTTACAACATGATCAGTACAATATAATAATCGAAATTGCAAAAATTGCTAGGTCCAATGCTAGATTAGTACCAAGTTTTGGTTGGAGAGGAAAAAAAGGCTCAAGAGGATGTCTGCAGGAGCTGGAAGCCTGCATGTGCTCACAGAACTTGGGAGCCTTTGCGCTTGTCTCTTACTGCCTTGAAAATGGTAAATCCCTGGAGCCAGGCCATTGATTTCAAAGACAAATTTTGCCAAGTCACTTCAGAATTCTGGCAAGTTTAAGCCTTTTGTGACAAACCTCTGATATATTTCTCTCTCTAAATTGTCAGAGGCTTTGGAGGGCTGGGGGTGAACAGATGCACAAGTCTCTCAAATTTAACTGAGTTCGGATGCAAAATTCACTTAACCTTGGGAAAACACAGAACAAGTTTTTAGTAGAAAAATACATATCCTTCCCAATCAACTGATGTGTTATGTTAGGTGTTAATTAATATTTTTCTAGATCTTACATCTCCCACCCCCACTTTTTGGTATCATGTAGTTTATAGAGGACTAGAATACTGGATGTTTTAACCTAGATTTTTTTTTTTTTTTAACCTTCTTGATAAAAACATGAATGACCAACACTCTGTCAATCCAACACGTATACATATATGTTTACAGATCACTGAGACAAAACAAGAAGGCTAGAGATTATAAAAGGATTGACTGCTTTAGACAGATTAGGCTAACAATTTTCAACAGATATACCATAACCAGTCACAGTGTTAGGAAGGTTGGAAGGAAAATTGAGAGCATCCCTGTACAGTTAAAGTCCTTACTAGCGTGCAACATATTTGGGTGGTTACATAGTAGTAGAGCTTTCAGTTGCATTTTTTATGTGTGGTGGTAAAAGTATTCCAGTTTAATAAAATGAAAAATTAAAAGAAAATCAATTAAAAATAGAGGTAAATCACAAAACCAGAAACTTTATGCTCCACTGTTAACAAATTCAGAAGACTGACCTCATTGGACTCATTGCTAAACCACTCAACAGGCAAACTTGACAGCGCGTTAGACTATGGTGTCCCTGATGCCTTTTCAGAGCTTCAGAAACTACTGAGGTTCCCAAGAAATTCTCTACCATTCTCTACATTCCCTGCATGTTTTTCAGCATAAGATATAGTTAAAGAATAAAGAATTAATTCTGTGCAATGCAGAACACAATTTGTCTTGTTTTGTAAGGCTCCTGCTGAAGTCCTGGCTCTTGAGGTACCATAGCCAAAATCAATCCACGCCTCCGTTCATCGTGCCTCAGGGATGAATGGATGCAGTCTGTGTCACATCCATAAGAGCTACTTCCATTATTCTGTGACCCCCCCAAAACAAGTATAGTTCAATTGATTTTCTTTATTCCTCTGAGAAGGTTGCAAGGGAAAAGCTGGGCGAAATGAAGGAGAGCAGCACTCTCCCTGTAGGGTTTGGAAAATACCAGGAAAGGGGAGAAGCTGGAGTTTAATAGAGGATGCTCTTATGCAGGGATCCCTGGAGGCTGGAGACTGCAGAGATATGTCTTCCTAAAACTATGGCAACAGTAATACCAAAGGGAAGCGCTCTGACTTTTGCGGTCTCTGCCCACTTATGGAAAAGGTGATTTCCCATACTTTTTATCATAGTTAATGCAATACATAATGACCACAGGTTACAGTAGAGGTAACCTTGACATCTGACTGATGTAATCAAGGACTCATCTTTCAGTTTCATTACCTGCCTTGGACCAGGAATAAAAGAAAAAAAACAAAACACACAAAATACCCTGATCTGTTTCATTCTTTTCATATGAAACGACTTTTTCAGGAACTAATTCCTTATCTTGTTCTGTTAGAAGCTCCTGAACTACAAATAGCTCTTGCTTGGCCCAGAATTCTTCTGTCTTTATCTTCTTTATTTGAAACTATTTTCTTTCTTTAATATATTTTACTATCAGAACTAATAGATTCACCAGAAAATTTCAAGCTATGGGAAAATGTTGGTTTCAGTTATTTCTCCATCAAGAGAATCTAAATGAAAAATACCACTTTCAAGTCTGCGCTTTGAAATGGAACATTTTAAATTTAATACTACTCTTTGGGGAAAAATAAACAAAGAAACAAAACAAACATCTTTCTCTATTGGATCATTTTGTTTCACCACTTAAATCTCAACATTTTACTGTGTATGGGATAAAACACCATTACTCTTCATATTTCTAAGAAGAGAGCCTGTCACCAGAATATGAATATGTTCACATGGACCTAATTGACTGTACATATCAGGACTGCGTGTTCTTAAATATTCTACTTGATCAGTCACAATATAAAAACAGAAAAGAAAGTCATTTCCTTCCTCAATATTTTATGTAAGATGTTACAAAATTTCTAAAGCTTTTTGGATCAAGTGTTTCCTACATACAGTCAGCAAAAGAAGGCAGAAATACAGTTGACCCAGGAATGTAGAGACTGAATAATTTCATTAAAAAAAAAAAAAAAAAGAGCATGAACTTCAAGAACAGTTTTTGTAATAGTTTATTATAGCTATTCAGTGCCACAATCTGCAAGGCTTAATGCATTTTACCTGCAAGGGTAGGTGGACTTATCAACTGTGGATTTATTCTAGTATTTTCAAGCTTTGTGACCAATGCAGGAAACCATAATATTCCTCTGGATACAATGCTGGGATTTTTTTCCTTCATTTCTGAAGGCATAATTCAATCAGGAGTGAAGTGCTTTAGAAATTATTTGGTAGGTAAAAGGGGGCTCATCAGGCACGTAGGCTGATATCACTCTGACATTTTATTCATATGTCTCTTGATATGCCTTCATGAAATCAGCACCCTTCACACTCGAATTAAATTAGAGCTGGTGCTCTCCTAGTCTGACATCAGAGAGATCACAAATGCTCCAAGGCAGGGGGTGGCCCTCTTGTGCTGAGGAAGCAAGCCTAACAAAACGTATGCAGGGTGCACTGGGTGTCAGATGCCAAAACTCAGCCTCCTCATTTTCCATGTTAGTTTCCAGACTTCCTAATCTACAGCTTTGCAACTTTTTTTGCTGACAGAAACTCCAGCTTGGGGGTGTGTTCAAAAAAAGATGATATAACACTCAACTGGTCTTAACAATAAATTTTTTTGGGTGACACTTGAATGAAAACAAAGGTTTCCTTGCCGTTTTTAAGGGCTCCTGTCTCCAGATTATTCCAGCAACAGTAGGGCTCTCGTTATTTCTATACAACCTACCTGGATTTTAAGACAGAGTTAAACCATTCACAACCTTTAAAAGAGAAGACTAAATGATAGCATCAGCTCTCCAGTGAAAGAACAGTAATAGGAAGTCAGAGGCATTGCCAACCCAACAGGGGAGAGAGGCATCATCACAGGGACCTCTGCCTGCAGATTTCTCCAAACCACTTGGACGCTTCACACAAATAACACAACAAGAGCTAAATTCACAATTACCTGTGTATTTTACATTGTGTCATAATTAGCTGTAATGTATATATACTTCACTTTAAAATAGCTATGAATAGACAGAGTAAATGCCAGGGACTGCCATCTGCTTCGTAAGCCATAATTAACTGCCTGATTACGACATACGTATATATTTATCTAATTAGTTTTAATAGTGCTGCTTTTGCTGGCACCACACCAAAAGTAAGGTGAAGAAGTGAGTCCCACCCATTTACAGAGAGGCTGGGGATGCAGGCAGCTCTCACGGGGACTTGCTCCAGAGGCCTGTCGGATTCAGTAAGAGTGCAGATGAGCACCCCAAAGAGGGCATTGCAAAACCAGAGGGTTTTGCAAGACAAGACTCAGGGCATGGCTAAGACAGCCCCACAGCCTGTCCCTGTGTGCAGCACGAAGCACATCTCATCTTGGATCTCAGACAAACCCTGTGGTACAGGGGTGATGACCACGCTAAGAGGTCAGGACAACAAACGTGTAGACAAACATAGCTGTGTCCCACCAGGCACAAACTGTAACCAAATGCTGCTTCTTAAAACAATCCAGGATTACTGATTATTTGAGCCCACAGAATTCTATTGTCAGCATAAATCCAGAAGGACTTTCTAGGGAGATTAGGATACTTATCTATTTTGTTCAGAAATAAATAAATCTCCGAATACGTGTTTTTTCCCCAGTTGTCTCTGCAGTATAACTGGTGTTGCATTCGCTATTAATATAAGGTGAGTAGCATTAATGCTTTGCCACAGGACACATTATCATAAATTCCACATTTTGATTGCAACTCAGACGCTTCCTGCAGGATAAATACATTTAGGGCCACATTTTAAAAGTCTTTCAGATGCCAAAGGGTACATTCAATATTGATTTTGAGGGAAGCCAGGCATCCAAATGCATCAAAACCCAGTAGTTCAGCCCAGCCCCACTGAACCACTCAGTCAATTTCCAAGGGCTAGTGAGTTTCTACGTTAGATTAGGAAGCACTGCAATTACGGTAAACATGGGACATATACCTCTCTATGCATGGAAAGCCAAAGGAGTAGAGGAGATGGCCCATATCTCCATCAATCCTTGCACACTTGGTGATTTCACAGAATCAGATGCTATCCATCAGCTTCTCTCCTGTGTACCAGTGGCATCTATTATTTACACCTCCTCTGGCTGGTTGATAGGTCTGAATTTTAAAGCCTGGCTCCTCCGTGGATTCAGTGAGGTTCATCCTCGAGGAGCTTTGTGTTAACTTTACAAAAAAAATTACAAAAATCACCTCCCCGCCTCCCTCTCACTGCCACCCCCCCCCCCCAAAAAAAAACCAAAAAAAAACAAAAAACACAACATAAACATACAGCAGAGACATGGGGGATGCCCAAAGCTTCGATGGTCTCACAGCACCGGCCCGTGTCACACACCTCAATAGCCAGGTCCTGATTCTTGCTACCACACCAGTTACACAGGAGAGCAGTCCATCAGCCCAGGCAATGATTTGGCAAATCTGTCAAAGCCTGGTAAATGAAATGTGACAGACACTTCCTCACTCGTTGCCCACAGCGGGGCCAGATGACAGCAGTGACACCAATGCGACTACCCTGCAGCAGAGCAGGTAGAGTAATTTAGTGACACGTATGCCTGTCTCCATTCCCTCTCCCCCCATCCCCAGGGAGCACCAGCTGTGGATGCCATTTCTTCCAGCCTGCAGGGTACAAACACCTGAGAAGTCCCTTTATTTCAGCAGATGGGCTGAAATCCCTTGACCCCCAAAGAGCCTGTGTAGCAGCATCCTTTCCTGCTGCTGAAGGTGGAAAAACACAGTTCCCTTGCTTTTCTGGGGAACTGACAGCCCCTTGCTAGTCCAAATGAAATATTATTGCTCTGGTATTGTAATTAGGTGGTGTACAAAGCTGGCAATATTGCAAATGCCAAGTGGGAGGAGATGAAGATCAGGTTTTTTTTTTGTTTGTTTTAAGGAGATGTGGGAACGTAATTTTTCAAATGGGACCAATAAAACTATGTAGTCCTTTTTAGAGCCTGTATCTGGAATGCTGCTCACAGGCTCTCTCAGAGCCATAACAAGACAACTGCTGGAATAACAGAATAGAAACTTCTGACATTTCAGTAAATAACGTGGGACAGGCTTAACTCTTACAGCTTCTGCAGAACCCATCAGCAAGCTGAGCAAGACACTTTATCCCATAAGATTAAGACACATCGTGAGATTAAGACACACCGCAAGCTAAAACATTTAATTAAAGAAGAGCCATGCCATCACCCTGGGCCTGTCTCTCTGCTGGGAGATGCGCAGAGCCCTATTCCTCTGACCACAAGCCTGCTGTTTCCCGTTCCTGTCTCTGTTCACAAAATGAGGATCCCATTCAGTAAGACCATTAGCTAAGCAGCTTTACTACTCTAGTAGCTTTGCATCTGTGAGTCCTTCTACCTGACTCCTGATGGCCTCTGTCCAGAAAAGCACTTAAACATATCCCTCTGTAGCCAAGGGAACATCCTCTCTTTGGCTCCGGAGGAACTTCTCGCATGCTGGAATTCACAAGTGTGCTGCTGAATCAGGGCCTCTTGCTTCTTTGTCCAATTAAGAGCATTGTCCTTGTTAATTATAAGCAAAACAAGGCAGGTATTGTGTGCCGTTTGTTGGAGCAATTTTAAATGCTCTGTGATAATTATTACCTCCATTTTAGGAAACATTCTTCTGAACCCACACCAGAGGTTTCTGTTCAACAGCGTCATGGATATTGGGGTCCCACCCCCCACTTGGTCTAGGACATTCAGTCAACAAGACCACTCCTTACGACCATCTCGGGTAATAAAGCTGAAGCAAATAGCTCAGATGGAAAAAGGAGGAACACTTTCCCTCCGTTAATTTATATTTTATTGCAGATTTCAATTATGCCAGCCACTGATGCATGCAGAATTCACATGCTCCTCCCTGGACCTTCAGAAGCCAAGCTGAGGCAGCGTATTGCTGTGATCCCAAGAGCCAAACTTTCACAGACCTGTGCCAAACCCTCCGGCTTCCTCTGCGTGCCTTGGTGCTGAGCTGCTTCACTTTACCCCCTACTCATTTCGCTCAGTTCCTTCCAGCTGCTTATTTGCCACACGACCACAAAGCACCACCTGCCTCGTGAGGCCACACTGCATTCAGCGTGGCCAGAGATTTCTCAGCATGCTGATACACTAAGACACCGCTATTTGCCTCTTTTGAGGCAGCTCTGATCTTACATTTCCTGAGGGAAAACAAGCAAGCATCCATCAAAAATGCCCAGCCTTTTTGGCATTGACGCCCAGCCTGAGCATTGAGATTTTTACTGCAATCCAACTTCATTTCCACTTCCTGTGAAAAATTCCATTCCATTTGGAAAAGCCTGCTGTCCTTTTCTATCCCTTGCTTTGTTTTTCTGAAATCATCAGTTGAGATGGATGTATTTCATTAGAGAAAGAAATAAAAAAGGAAAGAGACAGATGTCAACACCAAGTTTTTTCCCTTGCCACTGTATCTCCCTCAGATCAGTGGTACCCACCCTGCTAGCAGCATCAGGTGATGCCACTCCAGATGTGGCACACTACCTCAGTTTGGGTGGTAGTCTGGAGGTTGGGTCACAATGTTTTCCAGGAGAGGTGACTATTTTTTCACAGTGTAAAGGCTTATGCATCTGAATGGTACAGAAAGAGTCTACATAGATCAAGACACCCTTTGCAAGAAAAAAGAAAAAAACACCCCCAGGCAAGGGCACAGCTGGAGGTTCAGCTTCTATTTGTGGTTTGGCACCTGGCTTGCTTCAGCTTTAAGCCATCCACTCCTTAAAATGGTGCTGCTGTTTCTTTCTTTGTGAAGTGCTTTGAGACTGCACTAAAACACAGCCGGGTGTTAGAGGTCACTGCACAGCACACTGCCTCCGTGAAAGACCTGAGGCTTCCTTTTAGACACACAGCACACTCAAAACGTGGGTGGTGAACTAAATCCAGGCTAGCTCTGTATAATGCCAAGCTCTACAACACAGGTCGGGGCTTTTCTGTTGCTAGAGTTTGAGGTACAGCTTTAAGAGTAAGGATGGGCTTTGGCCAGCTTTGTTTGCATGTGATCAGTACACAACAGCAGGCATTTTAAAGAGGAAGGAGATAGGGGAAGAAAAAAAATAAAATCAGAGCCCTGTAAGGTTTAAATGATAAAAATAAAAAAAAAAAGAGCTCATATATGACTTGAAACTTTAGGTCTCTAATTCCATGCACGTGCCCTCTGAGCTCCCCGTGTGCTGGTCCTGGGAGGAGCACATCCCTTAACAGCCTCCTTGTGGGTACCCGAGCTGGATTTACAAACCTCCCTGCTTTGCTGGGCAGCTGGGCTGTAGGTACATGATCACACAGGGCTCGGTACAGCACCAAACAAGCCTTTAGTACCCATACACTTGTGTTGTTGTACATTACGGTAGCAGACAGAGATGGTAGGAGCACCAACATTTGGGTGACCTGAGTAATGACAAGCTAACAATGCATTAACTACAGCAGACTCAGGGCTTTGCCATGCTCCAGAAGAGCACGCTGTGAAGGCAGGAGCACACACCTTTTTACCTTGGTTCACTGAAGGAACAGAATTGCCACACAAAGCAAACATTCATCCAGCTCCCCCTCTGCTGGCCAGCCCTGCAGTGACTTTCAATTGGCTTTTTGTCACCTCCTTGATTTGGCAGCCAGCTTGTTGACAGCAGGCAATGAGTGCCTAAGTGCTCTCGGAGAGCTCTCCTAGCAAGGGTCTTTCCTTACTCAAAAATTGGATGACAGCATGATGCCTACACCTGTCAGCATCCCTGACACCAGCCACTTTTCTCATTGATCTAATGCTTCTCCAGCAAGACTTAACCAAGGACCAAGCAGCCCTGATCTACGTGCAGGGGACACTGCAATAGGGCTTAGTAAGAAGTATGAGTTTCTCTAGAGCTGGGAAATAAGCATGGAGAAATATTTTGAATTAGCATTAACCTTTTCTGTGTTATAAAGTTGTGAACCTTGCATCATCATCCCTTACTTCAAGGGCCGAGTTGCATCTGAAGAGCCAGATCTGTCACAGCCATGCTGACAGCTGCTGAGTATCCCAGTCTCCTGGAGAAGCACACTAGAGGGCCTGTGAACATCCTCATGGGAGGTATCGGGTGTCCCAAGGACTTCTGCCTGAAAAATAACATTGCAGGGACAAAGAGCAGGAAAAAGACTAAGATTTGTTGCCCTTCTTCCACAGGAACAAACAACCCTCAGATGCACGAGGGAAAGGCCATGGGAGCACAGCAGCCTTGGTGCTATTAAAGCTCAGTGCTATATGAATTTATTTTAGACCTTTGTAAAGTGGCTTGAGGCTCAGTAGGAGGAAGGGAAAATTGGATCTGATGGCTGTGGCATCGAGGCTGGTGGCAAGTCATCGCCCTACTGCTGAGCAATTCCATGAGTGCCACTGCTGCGGTAAAATTGGTAGCATCACAGCAAGAATTAGCTGGAGTTTGTGTCTCCAGCAAGTGAAAAAAGATTTCCCCCAAAAAGACTGGGCCCAATGCAAAGGGAGAACACTTTCTGCAAAATTGCAGCTCTTAGCTTTTCTTCCCTCTTCAATTGGCCTCCCCCTGTGCTGCTCCGAGCACACGCCGCCATGCTTGGCTGTTATTAAATCTGTAAAGCTTTTAGGAACACATTCAATATGGGAAGTGGAGCATAATGGTGGAGGCACATCAACCTTATCTGGATTTCAGGAAATTGAGGGGAAAAAGCCCTCAACAAGTTTTCAAAGAGGATTGTGTGAAAAAACTGCAGACAAACATGTTGGGCAAAATGTTCAGTGTAACCAGATTCACAAATACCAAGCCAAGAGTTAGTTTACTGAAACATCTGACTTTGTGTTTTTGTTATCCCATTCAATGAAAATAAAAAAGGCCAGGGAGCCTCAGCAATAGGTAAGTAAAAGCCCAGAAGAAGTCAGCTTCCTTCACAGAGCCAATAAACCAGTTTCCTTCATTCTTCAGAAGAAAGTCATGACAACTTTTGAAGGACAGAGCATGATGCAGATACAGCCTTCCTACTTACATTAGGGAGTAGACCAAAGCCTTTGGTCCCTCCAATTTTTTTTCCCCTGCCTAACAATGGAAAATAAAGGTTTTTACTGCAACAGGCTTCTTTTATGGGTTTCACCTGCAGACAGCTGAATAGCAATTCAGTCAAAAAGCTTTTACAAAAGGCTGTTTGTAATTTGGTAGAAGCTTAATGCACAACACAATCCTTTCATAAGTTATTTTCAGTGGGATAGTTGCAATGACACCCAGCTCTCGGACAATCAAGATATGATATTTATGTTTGGCCCGTCATAGCTTACTTATCCTGAATTCTGGTTTTCTTATCAAAATGGCTAAGAGCTCCCCAGACACAGCTGACAGAAGAACAAGTAACATCCCCCTCCTCAACCACAAAGAGTTTTGCTCAGCTGGAAACATCAGGTCAGGGCTTTTAATACCAGCATTTGAGTGGCATTAAAGGCCAAGGTCTTTCTCAAACATCTTCTCTAGGTCAGGAGCAACAGGATTCCTACCCTTCCTGCTTGGAGAGGGTGTCTGTCATGTGGCAGGCTGTGCATTTCAAAAGGCAGGGACCCTTTTGTTCTCAGATAATGAAACTAACTTCTTTAGAAAAGTTATTATTAAAACAAATCCTCCATAGGATTTAAACAGGACAGGAGACAATTTCAGGAAAAGCCTGGCTTTCATGTTGGGTGTAGAAAAGGCACAGCATATAAGAGACAACATCTGAAGGTTGTTTTTTTTTTTTTTTTTTTTTAATCTCTGCATCAAATCTATGAGCTGAGGGACTGTATTTTAGAAAATAATCGTTTGACAAAGGGTTACACCTCAGGAAGCTCAGTGGTGTTAGATCTTTTCTCCCCCCCCCGCCCCCCTTTCTCCCCAGAGCAGCCCAGGATTTTGTGCAGAGATCCTGTCGTTTCACACAAAGAAGGGCACGTTGGTTAAAACAGAGCAAAATCCCCTAACACCACCCAAATGTCTAGCCTTTGAAATAGTATGGGGGAAGAGATTCCTCCTTCCTGCCAGTCAGTTGTCCTCACGGACTCAGACCCTCGCCAGCAGATGACAGCTAATCCACCCACATCACTTGTGGTCCCATCCCTGTTTCCTCCCTGACTGAGTAAAAAGCTAGAACAAAATGAAAACAAAGTGTTTTTTGCCTCTTCAGAGATTCAGCATTTTCACTTATTTTGTCTCGCTTCAGTGTGAAAGAAGTCCACACCTTAGAATTTCGTAACGCCATCATGATGCCAAAGCTGCAGGTTGAATGAAGGTCGGTGACCTGGGTAATCACAAGGTGCAGCTTGTGGGAGATGTGTCTGCTCCACGCTGCATCCATAAACACACAACCTGCTTTTCCTCTACCACAAAGAGAAGTGCCACTTCACATTTCTTCTCACCCACAAAAATAACTGCTTTCTCTCCACCTCGAGGCAGTGTCAGCCAGCCTCCCTCCCCAGCACCTCCCTAAGGTGGCAATACCACCCCTTTGGGGCTGCAGCACAGCCTCAAATGCCCTTCTCCAGTACAAGAGACTTACTACCAGTTTATGACAGACTGATCTCTCCCCAGGACAGCAAAGACCTTTGAAAGAGCTCAGCACAAAACATGTATCTGGCACAGAAAATGCCATGTCAAATGTGCAAGGTTATAACCAGCTCTGAGACCTAAGGTAGAGGCAGGGAACTCCCATGTGAGTAAGGCAATACCAGGTTTAGCTCCTTATTATGCAGAATAAAAAGCATGGGAAGGAAATTCTCTTTTGACCAAAGTCTGTCATTTTAAAAAGCACTGAATTGAATTTTAAAAGCACTATTATGAGAAAGGTTTTGTTACATATATATAAATTCAAGTAGATTTAGCAGTAGGGACAATTCTAATTTTACCTGGGCCGGCTTCCTCACTCTTCCTAGAGAATGCAGATCAAAAGAATAATTCATAAGCTTTAACAAGGGTATGGATTTGCAAGGTCCCTCCTACTCACATGGGCACACAGCAGCAGGGAAGGAGCAATGTGAGCTGTGGCCAGAACCTGGCTTGAGGCTACAGACACGTGTGGGGCTCACGGAGCACGTGCTGCCAGGGGAAGGATAGCCCCTGCTCCTCACAAGGGTAGGCATCAATATTTCCAAACAGCTCCCCATCTAATTTGTACTTATGCAAAAGAGCCATCCCATAACACAAATCATCAAGCAATTAACATGCAACGCTTTAGTGAGACTCTCCTTTGCTTGTTGTTGAACCATCTTCAGTGCCATTAATGAGAGCTAATTAAATCAATCAAGTCACCACCATACCTCCAACATCCCTGCAGTTACTGAACTCGGTTCAGACAGGGAGTGCTTTCCCAGGCACTGCAAATATCAGGACTCACATTTATCATGTTGTCCTTCTCGCATACACCTGCTCTCAGTGCTGTGCCTTTCATTTATCATCTGTTGTCACCGCTCCCATCCCTGACACATCCAGGTGTCAATTAATTCTTCCCTCACTTTCCTGCATGGCTCAAGCACACTGAGCTGAATAATCTGCCTTAATGCCTATTCAAAGCTCTCCTTGCACGAAAGCAGTGATCATCAGCCACATCCCCTAAATTAGGTGGCGGTGACTGTATCCTCTTTGCTTCTGCGTCACAAGTTATTAAAACCTCAAACCACCTCCATGAATTCAGACATTTTTCAGGGGAAGAAACAGAGGTTTTAACTCCCTTCTCCCCACTCCTAGGGGGATTCACAATGCAATTATAAAACAACCAACAAAATACACCGAGCAAAGAAAAATTTGTCAACAGATTATTTCCAGGAAGACCCTCCAAGTGGATAATTGCCATGGACCACAGACCTCCAAAACGCTCTTTAGTCTGATTTGAATACTCATCAGTGTTCTCTAAATACTTGCAGTGGCATTTTTGGTACACCACCAGCCCATGAACCTACTGCTCTGTTCCTGTGAGCATGCAGAGGGATAACAGTCTTTTCTTAAATAGGATCAACCTCTTGCATTATAACATTTGGTCTCTCTATTTATGTTTCTGCTCTGCCTGGCTAACTCTGCTTTTTATTTACAAATCAGCTACATTAATGTGCTTTAGTTTCAACACTGGTTGTTTATTTTAGAGACAAATCAGTTGGCAAAAGAAAAGCCACCCTATTGGAAAGCAGCACCAGCATGACACACATTTTTATGTATATATATAAAAATCTAGTAATAAACTTAAAAGAAGTGTGAAGGCTTATTTTAGTTTTTACTTCCCAAACATACCTGGTAGCATTTTTCATGCTTTACTTATACAAATACCAGCTCGCAGCTCCGAGGGAACAGCATTACTTTCTTAGGCACCCCTTGCCCATGTGTTCCCTGCTCTGCCACTGCAGGCTGGTGTTTATCCCCTTATGCAAAAGGGCTTCTAGAACCTCATCTGAAGACTACCAAAGGCATACCAGGAATAATTTGGCCATTATTATAGTGGCATGCAATACCCCAATGGATATCAACGCTGGTGGTCCCTCCCTTTGCACCCATCAGCCAGCTATACAAGGACCCAAGATATAGAATTGAGGCTTTTTGATGTTGGAAGACATGCTGCATGTCTTTAGTGATCTTCATCACAAAAGCAAGCGGTGTTTTCAGTCACTGATCTCTGGTCATAAGAAACAAGAACTCCTCTCCATCCTTCCTTCCCCCAAAACCTATTTCTTCTACCACTGAACAAAAGAAGTTAAACATGCTGTTGCAGCAGAAGTAGAGCATGCACCTGCCTTAGGAATGCTACCCACAAAGCAGAAGCTACGCCTGCACAAGGAAAAGGAAGAGCTGATCATGAAACACAAAAAAGTCTTACAGGAAAGGTGGAAATACATACATTTTTGCCAGACACCCATTCTCCATCCTGAAAATTATATGGGGGGGGTTGGGGGGGGGGGCGGTGGGGTGGGGGTGGGGACAGCACACAGAAGCCGGACCATGGGCAGTGCCATGTCTCATGGAAAGCCTCTGGTCCCAAACCTCCCTCCTTGGTGAATTTGCTAAGCTCTAGCACAACTTTCCCTTACTTCATCATGCCCCAATACATACTGTAGCAATTTTAAGAATAACATTAATTTTAAGAGTAAGCACAACTGGCCTCATGGTTCCCTCACACTTCAAAGAAGATCAATGAACTTCTTTCCTCAGAGGAAAACCTCTGTCAAAATTCATGTTTTAATCCACTTAATATCATATATTTGACTAAATTCATGCAACTAAAAGCATTCTGTCAGTTAAAAGCATTTCATCAGGCATACACATGACTCTGGTGACAAAGTGATTTCTGTCAACAAAATTCTGCCTGGCAGACATACAAAAGCTTGCTTAGCAGAGAGTGGGTACACAGCACAGGCAGGAATCAGATACCGCAGATTAAGCGGTTATAAAAAGACACAGAGGAGAGAGAAGTTATCTGCTTGGTGCCAGACCGGGGGAAGCAGTTTACATGAAAAAAAGAGAAGGAACTTACACGGCAGCATCAGCTTCCTATGGGCCTTTAAAGTTCGCATAAATCAAGCCATCAGCACAGAGCCACGGTCACATCACACGTGCGGCTCGTTTCCTACTCCGCTTTTGGCTGCAGCGCTTTTGATCCTGCCATCGGTCGATCTGTTTAATGTGTTAATTGCAAACTCCTCTGGTCTCCATCCAACGTTTCTTCTGTTTATTGGTGCCTGGCATGAGAAAAATGCAAATAGGGTGACCGAGTTATTTTGCCTTACACATATCGTCGAGCCTTCATCCCGTCTGCTTGGAGAAGCCACCAACGTCTGGGCCTCAGGACTGTGATATTGCTCCGAAGGTGTCAGGCCCTAGGCAGGATGGACAAACCACACAGCTGCATTGCAGTAGTGCAGAAGCCCAGCATTTCTTGCTCCTGGCTTTCTCCGTCCAATATCCGCAGGTTAAACCCTGCCCACACACCCAAGGCATTTAAAGGGTGCACTGAAGGCACCCCATTCCCAGCGCACTGCGTGGGCTCAGCACGGTGATTGCAGCACAACCACAACAGGACTCCTGCAAGTGGCAGTGAAAATTCAACCCCATGGCTTTCTGTGCTGGGATTTGCAAACTGAAGTGGTTCATTTACTCTCTTGATTAACTCTAACAAGGTGTTGTGGGCCTAAAATCAAACTTTAAGACTGGAGAAGGTATCAATACAACTTCAGGGTACCTGCGTGATGCTGGGGGGAGCGAGGAGGGTCAGGTTCCATGCCAAAATTAGTATTTACCCTCATCTAGTAGAAACCCTATTTATTATAATATCTGCCTGGCTTCCCACACAGCAGCTCTCACCAACTGATAAATGGTCAGGTTTCAGGCATAAAAGACAAATTGAAAGGAGGCGAGTAGCAAAAGAAATCACAGGCTGAAGGCCTGTGGCCATTGCAGAGGTCATGGGCAGGGTGGGGAGCTGGGTACTGTATGAAGTGATTTATCAGAGGAAAAAAGAAAACGCAGAGAAAGGCTTCAGCTGATCAGCGCTAGGGAAGCCGGGCTGCAATGGGCGGCACATGCAGGAGCAGGGAAGAGAGCACACAAAGACAAACCCACAGAGAAGCAAACTTAGCAGAGGACAGGGCTACGGCACATCATTTGTCATCAGGAGACACTGGCAGAGCGGGGAGGAAGGCAATCTCTGAGCAGCTTTATTTATCTGGTGGGACTCTGACTTCCAAGATGTGCTGGAGCCAAAGCAAAGTGACTTGCTCTGAGACTGCAGGGCAGCACCAGAACTTTTGCCTTTCCTGTTCCCAGAGGAAAAAGCAGCCAGGGAAAGGCTCCTCATGCACCAAGCAGCAAGAAAGTCTCCATTCAGTAGGTAGGAAGCCTCACTTGTGATGTGAGAGGGAGCCAAGGCTCATACAGGAATTAGGAGCTGGACACTACGGCCTCCTGGTGCAGTTTCCCTGCTGCAATGTGGCCCGTGTCCCCCAGCACTTGTCATTTTCTTACATGGCTCACAGGGCAGTGCAGCAAATCCTAGACTCTCTAACATCTCTTCTAACAGAGCCTCTCTTCAGTTACTGCATTAGGTTCTTCCTTGCTAATAACCGTTCTGAAGCCTTTGAGCTGTACTTACAGCAAGCAGTTTGCACTGGGAGCTGAAGTGCTTTGTTCAGAGATGCTGAACCAAAGAAGCATTTTAAGGAGTACATCTGGCAGCAGGGTTTGCATAGCCAGGTGATTATTGTCCAGGAGAGTATCGAATTAATTTCACCCCCCTTGCTTCATCGTAGCACTTGAGCTGAAGCAGTAATAGAGAAAAATCTCGTCAACTAACCACTAGCCACCAGAGTAATTTGTCTGCTATTGCAGTGTGATTTAACAGGTTGGAAAAGCAGGTATGGGAGGGTACAGCCCAGGGACATGCTGTGTCCCTGCGCCCAGCAGTCCCATCTGCCAGCGATGGAGCCTTATGCAAGGAGCAGAGTGCTTTGCTTTGCTGCCATTTCCACCCTGAATAAGGATTACAAGTCTGTTGTACATCGCAACACCCAAATTACCTTACTGAAATGTGTGACAAATAATTGATGTCAAATTAAACCAAAGTGACAATTAAAAAAAAAAAAGATTCAGAGCAGTAGCACTCATCAGGCTGCTGCTCAGAAAGGTTTCAGCAGAGTTTCCTCCTAGAAGCCCTGGTGCAGGATGCTGTTCCCCAAGAGTCAGTGCTGCTGGCAGGAGGGGGAAGTCCTTCTCTGGGACCTGTGGGACAGGGAGAAAAGACTTTTTTTTTTAAAAAAAAAAAACAAAACAAAAAAACACAGATATTCAGTTCTGCACTCAGCTGCCAAACCCTAAAGTCTGCAGATTTAGCATCAGCCTGCCACAAAATGGGAAGGGGCTTTACATCTACCAGGAAATTCATGCAGGCAGTTGCACCCACATTTGCCTTGGAAAACAGGTTTGTCCTTACTCCACCTGCCAACATTTGCATCCTCTACACCAGCAAAAGCCACAGCTGCACTGCAGAGCACCTTGAAATTCATGGCTGATGTTGCTGGCAAACCACAAGATGAGGCCCTCCCCACCTCCCAGCCAGTTCTGCCAGCCACAAGCCCAACCCTGCCCAAATCATGCAGAAGCTGTGAGAAGGAGCTGCACACCAAGCCATAAATCCTAGCTGCCCTCTCTCCCACTTAATATCAAGTGACATAAATGCCCCCAAGCATCTGTACAGCTGCTTCGCTGATCATATACATAAATAACAAACACAATCTCATCTGAGCCCCTTAAACAGCAGAAGCGAGTGCTGGGGTCCCAGCTAGACTGGCAGGAGTGACTCAGGGTGAATTCTGATCGAAGCTGGCTGTTAGCAGATACAATTAAGATGCCACTTCAGTTTAAAGATGAATTGGCTGTGCAGCACAAATTGCGAGTGCTTACTGCTTGCATGCTGCGGCAGGTAATCAGGGGCCGGGGCTGTGATTGTGGTGCCTCATGTTCTGCTCCTGTCAGAGCACAAAATGTGAGATTCAATTTAACAAACAATTTGCCACGCGGCTCGTTCCTGCTGGGTGGGAAAGCAGAGCTTGCTGGCAAGGATCCCTTCAAGCTTCGCTCCTGTTTAAATCCGTTACAGGCAAAAGTGGCACTTCTTTAACCTTTGCACTGAGGCAGAAAAGAAAAGTAGAAACCAAGGAGCATTGCTGAGCGTGTTTTGAGAACATCTCAGGCTTCATCTGGAGTAGGTGAAAATCAGTGGAGAGTCATTCTTGTTTTGATGCCTTCTGGGTTGTTGTGAGCTTCAGAGAAGCCAGAGGGCAGCAGGGCCAGCATGTTAGGGCAGCAAACGTCGATGTGTGCAAAGGAGAGGAGACTTATATGTGCTGGGAATTGTTATCCCTCTGCAGGACTGCCAAGCTGGAGACAACTGGGTGGTCCCCAAGCCAAATGCCCATCCCTATTAAAGGAGGGAAGGCTGAAGTAAGGAAGAAGCTACATACAGATTTAATACCTCCTCATCAGTCCACCTGTCCTGCTGCAACTAAGGGAGCACTGGGACGCTCACGAGGCAGGTCTCAAGGTGCTGGTTTTCCTGTGGTGAGGAAACACGTGTGAACTCCATGCAAAGGTCTGGTTATTGCACTGGCTTTGCTTCCTTGGGTGTTGGAGGCAAGTGCTCTGCTAGGGAATTAATCTTGTTATGGTGAAATGCTAGAGATACAGTAATTTTAATGGGCATTTTACTGTCAACAGTTGCACATCTGTTGAGTGCTAAATTAGAAACCAAGAGAACATATTTCAGTTTTGTATGAGCAAGAGAAAGCCCTGTGAAGTATTAAATGCAACACACTCTGTGCCCCGCTTCTGCCATTACTTCCTGGGTCTTCTCGTGCTCTCTTCCAGCCAGCTGTCAGGGGGACCTGAGAGGCTGGCTTTTAAAGGACTCCAAAAGATAGTGCCAGGGATTTCCTAGGCTAGGCACTGCCCTTTCATCTCTATCTGTTTGGGACCCATCCTTGAGTGCAGCCACTGCCTCTAAGTTCACAGCCCAGACTCAGCTCCTCCAACACATCCAGCTCCATGGACACATCACCACCACTCCTCACACAGCTCCCTGCTTCGTTGTTGTTAATAACTCATAATCAACTAGGTCACAAACTTATTCAAAAACCCAGGTCTCAGGAATATGATTGTTTCCTTAGGCTAGAAGTAAATCCTGCCATGTTTCAGGAGCTCAGAGCCTACCAGTAGAACCAGTTGCTGTTGTTGCTTCTTCAGGATGAAGACACCTGCACCATCTTTTTGGTCAAAATGGAGGACAAGGCAAGTTGTCCTCTGGTTGCCAGTCAGATTTGGCTCAGGTAATGAGGACACAGCCTGTCACAGACAGGTCTCCCTTCTCTCATCAGATTGCCTCTATGAGTTGTTGTCTCTCCTCCTGCAACAATGCAGCAACCAAAAAACATCAAAAAGCATGGGGGAATGTTTAGCGGTTGGTAAGTGGACAGGCTTCAGAAACCTTAGAGCTAAAAAACATAATGAAGCAAAGAAGTCCCTTTCCTTCAGAGAAAATATTTTCTCTCCTGCAAGCATGACACAGGACTCAGCATCAGCTTGGTCCTGTTCATGACTCCTCATCAGCCCTGGTAAAGCCCTGAGGAGAGTTTCTAAGCAGCCAGCAGCAAGATTTGATGGGGCTTTATTCAGGCATGACTCAAAGAGGAGAACAGCTCATCTCATTAGATGAGAATTCAGTGTTTTGGGCAGAGGCAGGCTGTCAGTGCCAAGAGCTGCGTGTGCTGGCAAAGCGAGAAACAGAAGCACAAACAAATGCTTCATAATTTTTACGTCAGCGGTGCTGGAGACTCAGGGAGCAGAAGGGAAAAGAAAAACACTTTTCCTTAAAGGAAATAACTTGCACATTTGTGAATGCTCCTCTCCAAAACCCACTGCTACCTACCAGCCTTAAAGAACTTGCCCTTGCTCAAACGGCTTGCAGGAGACTAAGCACTGGCCAAGATGCAACGTCCATCACAGGGATACATTTAGAGGCAAGATGATGCCTTTGTGTTAATTGCATCATGAAGTTTAGCTTGTTGGTTCCTGGTTAATGCCCTCCCCTGAAGCGGCATAGCAGGCTTTGGAACAGGACTGAACTCAATACAAAGTTTTTCTTCCCCCTCTCAGCTGGGAGCAGCTTATCTTATTCTTCCAGACAAGGAGAAGACTCACAGGTTTCCGTTTAGAGGAACAGTGACTGGACAGTAAAGCAGTGTTCAGATCTGTTGCAGTGCATTTATTGAATGTGAATCTTTTTGGTTGGTCAGAAGGGAGTTCCAGGTGTGCTAAGTTTAATGTGAAGGCTGCACCTCGATATGAATCTATGGCTCCCACAACACAAGCCCTGTGTACAAGGGTCATGGCAGGAGCTGCTGCTGGAGCTACTTGGCAAGTAGACAAGCAAAGGAAGGCACATATTTGGTTTGTAAGCCCTGTCCACACCCTCAGGTCAGGATTTGCTCCCTGGCTGCACCTTGAGAGCTAGGAGCTTAGGTCAGCATGGAGGAAAGGGACAGATATAGCAATCCATTGTCTGCCCTTCAGGCAGAAGAAACAGGTACATGCGTCCCAGGAGACGCTCACCTTTGATGGCCCAAGTCAGCTAGAGATGGACAGCGCAAATATTTTTCTCTTCAGACAAACGGATCATGCCAGCAGCTCTGCTGTCAGCCGGGCAGAGAAATCAGGCAAAGAGAGATCAAGTACCTCACCCTGCAAGTGTCTGCATGAACACTTACTGTCTAAGCACTCCCACCAGGTTCAGCACAACTGTAGGTATCATACAGCAAAGAGGGCAACTCCCTAGCCTGCTGTCTATCTGAGAATAGATAGAGGCAAACAGAGATCCTTATCCCCCACCTGAGGCACCCCCCAGACATAAACACCACCACCCCCACCCCATCATTTTCAGTCATACAACTTTCTGTTGGAGCTTTCTGCCCCTCCAGCTTTAACACCCAGGTTACACACATCTCCTGAGCAACCTCTCCACTTATCTCAGGCCCCTGACACAGCAACCAACACTCTCTGATCTCCTAAACCATCAGCCCTACTGCCACAGAGGGAACAGCTTTGGAAGAAAAGAAACAAAGCTTACCCTTTGCTGCGAGGATTGATGCTCCTAGCCTCAGGGAGAAGTGGATTTTGCTGGCCAGACACACAGAAGATGAAAACACACCCCTGCTACCCTTCTCTGCCAGCCAAGCTCTGCACTCAAGACAACACAAGGCAGCAGCCTACAAGGAGCCACCATGAATCTCCTAGGGGAGATTGCTCTCTCCAGCATCCGTGGACTCTGCCAGGAAGGCACCACGCTCTTCCCTCTCAGCAAAAATCTGCAAATACCCCAGCCCTTCACCTGGGGCCACTTTAGCCACCTAATAAGGCAGATTGGGCAGCCCTGGGGCCATCTCCAGCTCTCCCCAGCCTTTGGCCAGCTGTTGGGTGGGTAGGAATAGACACTTGTGCAGCCTTGAAAGGTCACACTGCTGATCAACCACCCTGGCTGGAAACATTGAGTGACCTCCCTGAGGACACATCCACCTGTGCTGCCCCTTCATGACATGTGGAGGCACAGGGGCTCCCCCACAGCTGAGTCTCCAAAAGGCTTTTGAGATGTACTGAAAATGAAGTTTGTACCCTGGTTGTAGCTGATGAAAAGCACTCCCTGGGTCAAGCTGCTGGAGTTTCTGGTGCCATGGAGATGGCAGAAGAGCCCCGTCCAAGTGCCGTTCATTGCTTGTATCTGTTTGGGGCAGGGACAGAGTGATAGAGGAAGTGCTATCTACAAATGGCTGTATTTGGAAACAAATGCATATGTTACCGCACTAAATTAACTCAGCTAAGGAGATGGAAATTAGATCATTTAAAAGCAGAAAGCTCTCCCATATTGTTTCAGCAGAATCATCATTTTAAATAGCCAGGCAAGGGGCTCGTTCTGGGGGAAAACAAACACATCTTTTATGATTATGGCCATTCAAAGCTGTTTCTTATACTCTAAATTGTCTAACATGAAGGATCAATGGTGTCCTCGGATGATGATTTAATTAAAAACTCCTCCTTTCTTCAAGTTGAGATCTGCAAAAATGCTCTGAATGGCTGATGGACGACTTGCCATTACCTTGCCATCTTTCTTTTTAATATTTTTTTTTCCCCAGGATTTTAATTGCTGCCATTTGAGCATTATTGATTAACTGTAATTGTTCCTTTTCCCATAGTTATCTCCAGCTATGTGGCCTGTGCAAGGGATTAAAGTGGAATGCTTCAGAACTGCAATGGTTTTTCTTGTCTGTTAATGAAAATGCAGATAGCTTGAGTACGTGCGTGTGCGTGTGTACATCTCTTATGCCTTGACCTTTCATAGGTTTGAACTTGAAAGTGGATCAGCCTGTGACTTTTTTCCCCTTAAAGAAAGCACACCAAAAGCACTGAAAACTCCTTTTATAGTCCAGTTTCTATTCAAGAGAAACTTGAACAATAAAGTCCTTACAGCACAGGAAACTCCTGAGTTTGCAGAGGAATAAACACTCCCCTTGCCTTCAGTAGTTCCCAGGGTGGACCCTTTTCCTTCACCTTGCCTTCACTCCAGCAGTCCTGTGGCTTTTCTGCGCTGCAAATGATCAACCTGTCTTCCATGCCTGTTCCTTTGTGTTTCTGGTGCATTATAGGACAAAGCCACTCCTAACTGGAAGTTTAAGGTTTTGTGTTAATTTTAGTCTGAGGATCATGATCTCAGACTACAGTATTGTTGGGAGGCAGTGAATGATGCTGTTAGAGTGTGTCTGACATGTCTGGGGCACCTAAGTACAGAGACAAACCCAAAAAACACACAAACCCTGCATCATTGATACCAGAGCAGTTGTTTTAAAAAGGTGATCATAAGTTAAGTGGGAGTTCATTACCAGAATCTCTCTGCCTAGAAATAACTTTCAGATACTGAGCAGCTGCCCAAAAGACCGAAATAAAAAAAAAGTTATGAAATATAGTGCTATAAACTTGAGAAATTCTTACCTTTATTTATTTATTTATTTATTTATTTTGCCCATGGATGCCTGTGCTCTGGTGCTGCCCTGCATCACATCAGGGAAAACAGCACCATACCCAGCTCTGCTCCACCCCAGCCACTGCCAACAACTACCACTGTGCTATGGGAAATCCTGCTCGGCCACAGCCCATGAGAGCATCCTGCAGCCCAGGAGAACTGGAGACAAAACATCTCAGTGGTCAGAGGATGCAGGAGCTTCAGCAGAACCCTTGCACCCTGTGATGGGCTCACTAGCCCAGCAAAACTTTCCATGGTATCACCAGGTATGACCAGGCAGGCAGATTTGCAAAGGACACTGCTGAAAATGGAAATTAAAGTGCGGCAGTTGGCAGGGAGGTATATGAAGGGAATTATGGATTTCTGATCTGGTTTGAGAAGACAGCTCGGGTAGGCAGCTAATTGGGAGCCTAGGGAAACAGCTTCCCAAGCTGCATGCAGCAAGCAGCTCAAGGAGAAGGGAGCTACAGGTTTTCTGCATGAGCAAGCTGACTGGTAGATTGAGTATGGTATTGACGGTAAATGCATTTTATCACCAAATTATATAAAAATAAATACAGCAGAGGAAAAGAATATCTAAGTTTTATCAAGCTTTCTGTGACTTTTTTACTCGTCTAGGAATTTTTTTTTTTATCCTATTATGCAGGGAGAGGCAGCACAGGTGGGAATGCTTTCACTTAAATAAATGCTGCTAGGGTGAACCAGCTCCATGTCCTGTATCTTGTTCAAATTAAATACTGACAGCTCTTTAGTAAAAATGATGGTCAGGACATCTACTTCCATTTTTTTTGAATATGCATGAAAACAAGTTTTGCAGTTCCGTATTTTGAAGAAAAGGCATTTCTTCTGTACAAAAACAAAAACAAACAACAACAACAACAAAAAACATAGTTTCATCATTAAATTACTGGGGTGACTTTTGTTATTAAGTCTCTGCTCTTCAGACAACAGCAGAGGTTCTTGAGGCTCATGCTGGGAATTTATGCAGCCTTCACCTTTCAGTTCTGTGGTCTCACAAAGCAACACCAACCCCAAAAGAAGGAAAAAAAAACCACACACACATATAATAAAAGTAAACAAGAAGTTCTCTGGGTACAGAAGACAACATAAAGAGTTGGACCATCCAGTGGCACATGGTTATCCACTGTGAGCCATGCATGCATTTAAGGACTTGGGGGCCTTAAAGAATTAAGAAGGGGAAGATGTCACTTCCTTTGACAATAAAACAACATTTGGAAAGTTGTTGCAAAGCAAAACTTGGCATAGAAATTGAGGGGTGAAGAATTATTTGGAAGGAAGCAATAAAGGAATTCAGAGATTAATTCCATCTTGAAGATTTATCACAGAAATTATTTCTGGGATAAGAGGAAGCTTCTTGCAGTGCTTTGGCAAGTCCCTGTTTTTCTTGTTGTCATCAAAATATGTTTTTTGTTGTTGTTGTTGATGTTGTTTGTTTGTTTTTTATGTGATTTGATGAAATTAACAGTAGAAATTTTTCAAAAACATTTTATATATCTTAATAAAGAACATTTCCACTAACTCAAAACATCAGCCTAAACCCTTCTCTTTTGTAAGGCAATTGTGATTTTATTTTTGGCTTTAATCAGACAGGAGTTGGGCTGATGGCGAAGTGCCTAGACAGAGCACAGGCATATTATGAGCATATATTTGTGGACAGTAGAAGAGAAAATTCACTCTTACAACTGCCATTAGGGACTAGAGCTGATCCCACAAGCAGGGACAAGAAGGGGCTTGCTCCCATTATCTCAATGTGCCCCAATTAGGGGCCAAGAGTGATACAGAGTACTTACACTGGAAAGCTGACTATATTAGGCAGGCATCTAAGTCTGATGTATGTATTTAGATGGTGTGAATACTCAACTGAGAGTGAAACCTGTCCCTGGTGTAACGCAGTTAAGGCACGCATTTGACCACGAGAATAAGCAATTTGGAGGCGTTTTCACTGCTACCTGAAATAATACTCCAAACTCCTCATGCAGTGAATTGTTTCCCCAATTATCATGGAATAAAAGCTTCTTTTTGTGAAGGGAGAGCAGGCGGCCGGCTGCCGCTAGGTGGGATGACAGCCTTGCGGGCTGTGTGGCCGGGAGATAACCGCAACACACCGCCTGTGCGCAGCCTTTGGCCAGCGTCGCTTGGAAGGGATCGGCAAGTAAACTACCATGCTACATATTAAACCTGCCACAGCCGTGGTCGTGGAGCAGATTTAGGAAACGACAAAATCTCTTTAAATATTCATAAATGCTCTCTGTAATTGCTCTGCTCACATTCAAGTGTTTTTATAACTTGACTATTGCATGGTTCCATAATTGAACTTGCCACATTTGCGAACGACCTAACAGGGTTGTTTCAGTGCTCTTCGCAGGAGCTGTAACACTGTAGTAAAGCAAATGGGGAAAAAAATGTTGAAATCAAAGGGTCTGGATTAATTTGCATCAGAAAGAATTTGACCTGAAGATTTCTGTGCTGTGTTTTATGACACAAGAAAAAAAGTGATAATTCCAGTTTAATATTTACAAGACATCTTTCATGCATCTTTTAACAGCGTTGTTTATAAAAAATGCATTAACAGTTCTGTTTTGCTTCAGGCAGGGCCATCCTTTACAGGATAGGCAGCTTGATTTGGATCTTAATGATGACAATGCTCCACCTGTGTTCATAAATTAATGCATCTGGTATACGAGCTCCTGGGGAATATGCGAGAATGGGAGCTTGGCCTTTGCACATGAGGAGAAAGCTCTTGCTCTATTTTACAGTTCCAAGCAGCTCTGAAAGCTCCCAAACAGCAGTTGACTTCTCTCCTGCTCTAAGTAGGAACATAGAAAATAAAAAAGACTCAATAATCCCCATCACCACCCATAGAAATTTGTTTATAGGTGTGCTTTTGTCTCTCTAGTTTCTCCATTTGCAATTGTTGCATTTCTGTTGTTTATGTTTGTTTTCATAGGAGCATGTCTCTTAAAAGAAGGCAGGGATTTAGTCATCCTAAACCCACCTCCATCCCAAACGATCAGTCACCATCATGTCTCTCCCAGAAGCCAGTATGGCACTGCAAACATTTATAGGTTTCTCTAAAAAGTCCCTCTGGGCAATACAGGGAGACTTGAACATGACAGAAAGTGATTTCCACAAGTTAACAATTTAGCAATAATTTGGGCATGTGTATGTAATATGTACATATATGTATATACTCTATTTCCAAAATGGTGAAGATGCTCATTTCACAGGAGGGAGGAGGCTGAAAATGCCTCCTATGTGAGTTAAGGATCAGAAATTGGTAATCCTTAAGAAAAAGCAGAACTGAAATATTAACAAACACCAGGCAATTCTCAAGCTGCTCTTGCAATACCAAGACACACAAGCAGTCACACAAAGTTTTGTTCCATAAAAGCAGTCTGATGATGTAGGGTTTCTTAAGAAGTTAGGCTGCTGTAAATAGACCAATCTTAACCTAAAGAAATTAGTGTGGGAAAATATTTTTGTGTGTAATAGCACTGATTTCTCTTCCTATAAGAGCCTCACTTGCCGGTGAAACCATAATAAAGAAGATTATGGAGCAACATAGAAGGAGTATTCTAGATGATCAAATTTACCTTCCAGTCTGTGGAAGAAAGAATTTGATTTTGTAGCATTTTCAAAATAATTTAGCATTACAAAACTAAATCAGAATGATTATGATATATAAAGTAATAAAGATGAGAGACACACACAGATCCTGAATTGCCAGTGTCCTAGCTAGAAAACAACCATATATTAAGAGTTTTCAGCCTAAACAACCATGACAAGCAAAAGTGCAACAGGAAGGAATCATCATAAGATTTCGGAAGCTGCTACTGGTCCTGGCTGCCAAAATTTCTTACTTTTAACAATTAGGCGTTGTAAGGCAGTTTGTACTTTGGAAAGTACCAACTCTGTGTCCGTTATGCCATAAGTCAGGCTCTGCTAAAAATAGCAGTCAGCAAGGAAAATAGATGAAACTGTTTTATTTTATGGTGCTGTTTTTACAAATAGGGCATAACTGTACATACACCCCACACCATGCTTTAGAAAGTCCTTTGCCCCCATAAATTTCTATCAGTGTCTGGCTCCAGAGTCATGTGGACTTATAAATGATAAAAATAATAAAAGCTGAAGTTGTTGCTGAGCAATGGACACAACTCATCCTCTCTGTGTCTTTTCCCAGCGTCTCCTCCTCAGGACTTCTTTTCCTCCATCCATGGTGCACATCATTTTCTTAAGAGAGCACTCAAGGTGCTCAGGACAAAAGCTCAGGATTTATTTTGTTTCAGGAAATCTAACCACAAGTGTGGCAGCAGGACCCCTTGACAGACTGAGAAGGGACTTGTCCCAGGTCTCAGAGGAAGTCAGCTTCTGCTGTGTGGCCTCGGCCCTCAGTTTTGGCACCGTGCTTCCACTCCAAGGGCATCTGTTCCTCTGTGGTCACCAAAAGAGATGTCAGTCACGCATCCAAAGGACAGAGAAGGACTATGGGGATGAGCCCTCTAGAGTGACATGGTTTCATGCTGTTTCTTTAATTTTTTGTCTGGCAAGTGAAATATATTTCACCAGAAGGTGGGAAAGGACTTGGAACAAAATTGATCTTGGCTGAGCAAACATTTGACAATGTTCTGTGGGAAACAACCATCTGTCTTGGGAGATATCAACTCCAGGAGATATTGATGGCACTAAAAATATCCTCCTTAATCCACAGTCCCAAAGCATTTAGTTCTTAGGCATAGAAAACCTCAATTCTTCAGGAGTAAACCTTTGTATTTATTTTTATTTTTGGAGTGCTGACTTCCCAGGTGTGCAGTGAAAGCCTTTGGTTTGTTCAAGATGCAGCCATGCATGTGTTGGCACCTGGGCTGAGTGGAAACTACAGAGGAGCTGTAGAGAGATAATTAATATGGATTAAATGGGGAAAAGGGCTTTGTGCTCTGCTTCACAAGTACAGATCGTGCACAGAGATGGATGTCTCTATCTCCAAAGAGCTTTTTGGAGCAGTTTGGCAGGCTGGTTTCTTCTGAGATGCATGAGAAGAAAGGGGGGAAAACCTTTGAAAGAAACTTTAAAAATACAACACAAATTAAAAATAGATCTTTATTTCTCAGTGACAGAGGTTAATGTATGTTTGGAAACTGAGAAGCATTGCACCTTCCATGTGTGGGTAAGATCAAGAATGTCCAAAGTTTTTCTATGGAGATGGAAAGATGGGGAAGCTTAAATTCCCTGCTAGATGCTCTGTGCTGTTGTTGGCAGATCCAGTCTCATACCTGTGCTTTGCTGGCCTCCTGCCTTCCAGGCAGGTACTGCTCCGTGGACTTTGGAAATAAGTCATAAATAGTTTTCACCACTAACTAGAACCTTACTGTGAGTTCTTCTTCAGAAAAGGCAGTCTCTTGGCCATCAGGGGGATATCAGAGACCAGAGAACCAGAGGCAAAAGGCTTAACCTCTTGTCCCATACCTGCTCCATGGTCTTGTGCTCTCTCCAGCTGCAGCTAGCACAGATTCCCTGCCAGAGCTGTGCTAACATCCACATCTTCCTGCAAACAGCTTTGGCTGCAGTCACAGCAAGATACTTCCCTGGGAACAATTTACATTTGCCTCTTTTGAGCCCTACCCAACCACTCCTCCACTTGCTGTCATGATCGTTAGATTTACTCTCATCTTTCTGTTGTTTTCCCTTTTCAGGCAGGGTTTTTGTTTGTTTGAGATTGCTTTATGGTGGTTGCCCAGGAGAGCCAATAACAAGAGCCATACACTTGTGCTGAGAGCGAGCATAAATGATGCTTCCTGGGGCTGTCCTCCAAGAAACCCCAGAGCTGGATGTACTTTCTGTGTTTAGTCTCTGCTAAAGACGACTTCTTTTCCATTGCCAGAGTGAAAATCCTAGGGTAGCCCACGCTGCTTACCTTGCAGAAGTATGACCAGCAAAGCCAAATGTCCCTGATCAAAATGCAGGGACATGAAAAAGGGCGGGCTTATCAGAGAGTAACTTTTCAGCATGGTGAAGGTGGCTAACATAAGCCAGATTGACAAATAACAACGACATAGTAGTAATAAATGTTGAAGGTCTATAGCCCAGCCTTCCTCAAAAGCTGACTCAGATGATATAAAAAAATAAGAGTATTAATAATATTAAAAATAATGAGATAACTGAAGAGACAGATAAAAGAAATACAGTGACTACTTCATCCAGGTTATCTCAGGTGGATAAAGTAAAAGAGGTGACATAGCAGCACAAGGTGCTTTACAGGACAGGTTTTACAGAAAAGAATAATGCTGTAGTTGAGGAAGAAAACATGAAAAAAGCTTTAGAAAACAAGAGTTCTGTAGTCCTGGATTAGTAAATACTATGTGTGTGGGGAGGTGAAGGGCACAGAGGTTTACTGGACAACTGTAGCAGACCAGAGCATTTGGGGGAGCCATGAATTTACTGGATTAGAGTTAGAAAAAAAAAGTCAAAACACCTGAAAGAGAAGGGCAAGCAGGAGAAGGGATTTCTGCCTACACATACAGGGAGAGAAGGAGCCAAGACAGAAGGCTGATAGGATGCATACTACTTTAATGATTTTTTTTTTTTAAAGTTGGGTTCGTTTGCATGACAGCTCTGAAATAGGATAAAGTACAGAGAAGGGCAATGCTGCATAATGTGAATGAGAAGAGGGAACTGTTCAGCTTTTTCATTTAAATGCATGAAAATCTCTGCGAGGTCTGTGTGCATGCGTGGGGGAGGGCAGGAATTAAAATTAAAAAAAAAATGTGCTGAAGTAGATGGTGACTCTGGTGAGAGAACAAGCTCAAACAGGAGGCTCAGAAGCACTGCTGAAATTATGGACTGTGCTAGTGGTCCCAGTCTGTGTTTCAGGAAGCTGAGCGGAGCACTGATTTAATAAATACATCAGCAAGACAGAATTTAACATCACAAAGCCCTTGGTGGCACTTCAGAAACATACCTCTGTGGTCACAGGGGCCTGTCTGTCTGGACAGGATGGATGTCGTTGATGCGGTGTGGATCTGCCCAGCCACCAGGAGCTCCTGAATGCAGCAAAGCAGGTGTCCATGGAGCTGGATGTGCCAAACTGCCCCTGCAAGAGTCCTTGTGTAGACCATGTTGATCCCTGCTTTCCTGACATGGCCTTACAGGGACAGAAAAGACAGATTCAGGCCATGAGATATCTGTGGAGGGGGCGGGCTCCCTGAAGCTAAGGGACTTGCAGGTTTGGCACTGGGAGCAAGGAGCACATGCCTTGCTCCCTGCTCAGCAGTGGCACGGGACCTCAGCCTGTCACACACCGCCAGGGATGGCTGCCACCCGCTTCTGGTGGCCTTCCCCCATGCTTCATCAAGCAGGGGCCATCCGTGTGCTAGGGCAGCCTTAGAGGGCAATGAGCAAGAAGAAAACACTTGAGAGGCACGGAATTGCTGCTCAGGGTCAGAGGACATGGGTGGTGCCTTACCAACGGGAAGCCTTGCTGGCTTCATATCGTCCTTACCAGATGTCCCAACCCAGGCAGGCACAGCGCCCTTTTAGCATCTGAGGGAAGGTCATACCTCACACATAACAGGCTGGCCTGAAACCTAATGAAATAGAAATTGGGCCATGATGAGTAACAACTGATGACTCCAGATCAAGCCTCTTACCCTCAGCCCTCCAAAACCCCAACCCGGATGAGACCAATTAATGTAAAAATAAAATGCATGTGGTCAGTAATAATACACGCATTCCAGCTCTCCTGTGCAAGTCAAAAGATTTCTGCCACATCAAATATCTGTGCACTCTGTGTTCAATAATGATTTATTTATGTGTGGCTACCATGCACCCTGAAACACATAGCTTTCTAATTAACTCATAGCCACCTGGAATAGTAATTAGCACAATCTGGAGCAAACCCATAAGACTGGTCATGGGATGTACATGCTTGTATCACTGAAAATAGTCAGCCTGGGTGAGTTTAAATGAGAAAATGTGTTTCAATTGCATGCCAAGAGGCTACCCGATGCTAATTACAGGTCTGAAAATCGGGCTCTAGTTGTGCAGGGAGGTGTCAGCTCCAGGTCCCTGGCCTTCAAATTTGTTCAGCAGAGGATATGTCTTTCAATATTGAATTGAAGTGTTGGAGCAAGAGAAAGTGCTGGAAGTTTTTATCCAATGGCAGCATTACTGCCCTGTGCTGGCCCTCAAGACCAAGTTCTCCTTGACTTGGAGAACTACAGATCTGCATGGGACCATCACACAACAACCATGGCAAATAGTTAAATTGGGGTAGAAGACTTCATACCCTGAGTGCATGTGCAAAAAGGGCAGCTAAGTTGATAGCAAGCTTTCTGCTATTGCAGCTGCTTTGTTTGAGACTCCTGGTATTTTGATACTTACACCTTGCTATTATGCTGCCACAAAGCCTTGTAATGGCTGGGCACTGCTTATGCAGCTCCATGCTCTTCATTTGCTGCTGATCGGTAAATTTAGTCCTGCTGGAAATGTGGAGGCAGGCTACGAAGGCTGAACTGTTTTCCTGTCAGTGTTTAAGTTCCTTCATACCTACTGAAGGGCTTTGCCTAAAATCAGTGACAGCCTACCCCCTCCCATGCCTATTCGTCATAAATGTGTGAAAACAGAACCCAGCATAGTTAGTAATTATCTCTTCATTATGCCAATGTGCTTCTGAAAGCATAATCATGATCAAAAGACACATGTGATTCTGCTCTTACCATTTTGTTTGCAAGTTTCAGCTTTTTTTTTTTCCCTTCTGTTAATAAGTATTAAAAAAAAAAAAAAAGAAACAACAAAAAGAGCTTTTGAAGGCTGTGTCTGTCCTCGCACTAGTGACAAAATCCCCCCTGACCTGAGGACTCAGACTCTGAAGCAGTGAATTGCAGCAGAAATAACAGGCACATGACAATGCTGTTGAGAAGGGCACATCAGAAGTACCTAAAGCTCCAAGAGACTCTGAAAGATAATTTGGTGCCCACTGCAGGTGGTTCCAAATTTGCACTTCATCAAGGGTGAATTTTGATTGAGATTAGTTAACCAGCAATTTCCTTTCTCAATGGCTTTTAACCATTTCTTGTTTCCAGTGCAGTCTTGGAAGCTCTTTGATACACACTCAAACATTTTGGAGAGGCAGCAGGAGTCAGTCCAAAGTTTAAGTTCAAGCTCAGCGTGTGTCCTCCAGCTGGAAATTGTAAAGCATCGCTGGAGACATCTAGCTGACCCTGAGCTGGAAGGCAGCAAACAAGAGGGCACCTTTCCTGCTCCCTACAGAGCATACCAACAAGAGCCACTCTCGATTCACGGTTTACATCCCCTGTAAACAAACCCCTTCTTACTGATCTTCTGATGGGTTTGATATACCTGTGCCTGCATAGCCTTTATATTCATTCCTGTCTTCCCTCTGCTCCCTGTCTTTTAGGACTGATTGCTTGTGATGGTCTTTATCCTCTTGCTGCCGATCCAGAAGTGTTCCCATTCTTTCTCACAATTGTGCTGACAGTTGTCTGTCCTATCATCACCAGATATTCATTACGTGATTTTTGAGAAATACATACAACTTTAAAAGTTTATCCTGGAAATAAATTTGCTTTGGATATTGCACAGAAGGTTTAGGAATCTAGGAGCTCCCAGTGTAGGAACTGCTTTACATTATACACTAACTTTTTGTCAGAACTGATCAGAAAATGCCCATTTGAGCTAGTTATTCCATAACCGGTGTGTACTGGCAGAACAAAGTGTGCTCATCATTTGTGTTCAGCTTGCTTACTAAGGCAGCACTGGATTTAAGAATAGGCCCAGATTAACTTGTGCATTAGGTCATTTTACAAGGCAGCAATGCCAGTGGCTGACTGTCACCATCGAGGGACAGAGCCATGACTTCTGTGTGAAGATGTTGCAGTGGAGATAAGAGCATCCCTGTGCCAGTGACTGGAGGGCCAGTGTGGAGTGCAGATGCACAGCCACAGTAGCTTAACACCAACTTTATTAAAGCTTCTCATTCCTCTGGCAAATTGATTTGACTTTAGGGACAATTCAACTAGTTGTGCCTCCACCCAGCCTGCTTGGTGGTGTAAAATTCCAGTGTAAAATGAATCTCATCTGAAAGAGCAGCTTTAGTAATGGATAGTGCAGCTCTTTGTAACGAGATCCTCTTATCTCCTTTGACGAGTTAATAAGGAGCAACTGCAATAGTTAGCAACGCAGACAACATGCAGTTACTGACACATGAGCCAGCAGAAGGAGATGGGCTTTACACATCAGAGCTGAAATTTCAGGCTGCAGAAAACTGGTCATCCCTTTCCTAGAGAGGGACAAGCAGCACCACTTTTGTACATAGCACAGAGCTCGTCCTTGCCAGCTACCCACACCCACACCACTGCCAGGCCTGGCCCATGGGACAGGGCGAACCTGCTCAGCCCCTACCCTGCTGAATTGCTCAGCTGCGGTGTGTCAGCCAGAAAATCTCCCCTCGGACAGTCACAAACCTCTGCAGGTAAGAATGAAACCAAGCCTAAAGCTCTTGCACAGCTGCTCCTCTGGCACAAACATTCCCAGTGAGGTCAGCAATTCCTGCAGATCAGTCTGAGGACACCAACACCAGCCAGACATCTCCAAACATCTCCATGTACCACTCCAAGCACTTGCACTTAATTCTTCCACCTTGCCTTTTCTCCCTGAAATCCAGAAGAATGCATCTTCATTAGAAATAAAAAATGAATAATTATAGATATATATCAAACCACTCCCTTAAGGAGAAACCTAATGAAAACCACCCACACCACTGCACATGCATTTTCCCGAGAAGGGAGGATGTGAAAACAAACAAAACAAGGCAGATGTGCTGCTGGAAGGTGCCTGGGTTCTATGGCAATGAGAGCCCAGGAGCCTGTAGTGCAGAAGCCAAATACTTCACGATGAGCTTTTCATGGCACACTGTTTTGAAATATTTCAAGGTGATGTGGCACGGAAATTATTTAGGCTAGACTAGATTTTCCAAAGCAAGACAGCATGATAAACATTACCCTTCATGATATACAGCTGAAATTATACTACCTGAAAAGGCAATCTTTCACCTGAAGCACTGAGTATCAAAATCATTTGATTTTTTTTTTTTTTCTCCATCAGAACGCGGAGAAGATGAAGCACATTAAAGCAAAATTTCTTCCGATTGAAATACTGGCTGTCTTGCAAGTACAGAATGCTGGAAATCACAAGTTGTCTTCATTTCTCCAATCATTTTGAGTTAACTAAGTAACTACCTAAGCTTGTTTGTAAACTGCAGTGACAGCCTTGCAGTTAAACTCTCAGATGTATTTAAAAGATGTCCTAAGTGACTAAAAAAAGGAAAAATAACAACTTTAAAAAAAAGCTCACAGTTTGTGCGTGTTGCATTATATCATCATTTAACTGTAGGATGTTGGAGTTTGCTTTATCAGGATTTGACAGCATCTACTTGACTAAGCAGTAGCTCAAACACACAAAAAATAAAATGTAATAAAACCACCAAAAATGTCATGCCTGCAAGCTTCAAAGCGGCACAAGGCTCGACGAATTTAACACTTTTTTACTGCAAAAGGAACCGCTTACCCATTGATTCATCTTCTGTTCAGCCAGGATCATGCTGTCTGTACTGCTCAGAGTACTAGAGCATTTTTCTCTGCACAGTTTGAAAAAAAAAAAAAAAAAAAAGATATAATAAAAAAACGTCAAGGTCTCTGCTTAAGGCTACAGAGGTACCTTGTGGTCTTTGGAGGAGAGCTCGTTAAAAATGCATCATGCCAGCACGAGAGCAATAGCCTGTACAGAAAAGGTTTACAGGAGCATGGGGCAGCTGAACGAGAGGAGAAATGCAGTGCTATGGTAAGCAGTGACGGATGCAGCTTGGTGCTTCCTTGCTGGTGGCAGTGATTCAAGAACACTGCCACAACTGATGTATGGCTGATCCTTCATCCCAGATGGAGCCTTTTTTCCCCACCCCCCCCCCCCACCCCCCCCCAAGGAGAGGAGCATCCTGGGAGGTGGGCAATGGCTCATGGTGCCTTTTGCAGTGCCCTAGCAGAGAAATAGAAAAGTATCTCCCCAGCAAACAGAGGGACACAGCTATCCTGTGGTGGCAGTGTCCTGAAACCCTGCTGGGAACAACAGGGGACATGACTGGAGCACGTGTCTGCAGGGGCTTGCAGAACTTGCAGAAACCAGCCCCATCTACTGACATGGTCGGGAGAAAATGATCCTAAAGCAGAAAGACCATATAACTCCCAAATCTCCTCTGTTACGCCAACCTTCCTACCTTAGTGTCATAGCACAATAGATACACTTCAGTACCACTAGCCAGTGATTTTAGAATAACACAAAACTACCAAACCAACAAAAAAAAACTTAATGAAACAAGGTGCCAAAGCCCAACATGTTTAGAAACAATGAGATCCTCAAATTATTAAAATTAGCTCATTCATGCATCTTCTCTTGGAACCCTTAGGGTTTGCATCTTTGCAGGAAGGCAAAGTAATTTTTTTTCCCCTCCTTTCTTTTTTTCTTTTACTGAGGAAAGTGTGGCTACTTTCCAAGTTGTATTTCACATAAGACATTCTGGACATCAGCAGTCAGGCATTCTGCAGCAGCATTCAGGTTCCTTCTTTGTGTTGAACTTAGGAAGTCAGGGACTCAAGCATCATATAATTTTATGTGAGCTCAGTGGGTGTAGGATTTTACAGAAAGAGATAAAGGGAGCAGGTATAAGCAGTCTAAATTAGAGGAGGCTGTTTTTCTCATGGGCAAATATTAATTCTACAGAGGAGTACTTTTAATAAAACAGTTTTTCTTTTTAAGCAAAGACATTTCTACAAGATTTTTTGAAAAAACAAAACAAAACAAACAAACAAACAAACAAAAAAACACAACCAAAAAACTCACCAAGTATACCTGACAGAATAACTGAGTCTTCCTTCCTTGCCCCTGCCCCCGTGAAGGAATTATTTCTAAATTTTTTTGTTCTTGTCACCTCTGTGAGGGTGTTTGAGTTGTTTCTTTCCGTATATTTCAGGTAGCCCAGCAGCACGTGTACTATAGTAAATTAATACACAGATGACACAAAGACTGATGTTTCCACCTATTTTGGGGGATATAGGGGCACATATCACTATATCATTTAGCAGAAATATCTCCTTAACACAGGAGATGTTAAAATAAGCTTTTTGTACCTGTTCTCCACTTTTGATTCCAAACATGCTTCAAGCAGTAAGTTGTCACAGTGAGGACAGATATGTCTGCAGGTGTGTAAAAATACACACATCAGCCTCTCAGTCTTGAATGCATGAACGTAGCTGACAGACTGAGCAGCTCAGTGGGACAGAGAGGATTAACACATCAGGAGCAAAACACAGCAAAACAGCGTTATTTCCCCTACTTCTTCTACCCGTGCTGCCTTCCTGAGTACCGAGTGTATTGCACCAAGTGTCACACACCGTCACATTTCAGACATGCTAGCTGATAATTTAGATAAAGACCGAGAGACCCAAGGACAGGCTGGAGCATTATCGGCCCTAACTCTGAGGATGACAGGTTGTTACCACAATTTCCTAAGAGGCTGCAGTTGTGAACTCTTTTTCTTTTGCTGCTTTCACCCCCTACTCTGCAACCTTCAGAAACCAGAGTTTAAGTCTCTTTTAAGTTGATGTGCTACAAAGAAACTGAAAGAAAGCCTCGGGGGGAAGATATTGGCTTTAGCTATTTGATCCAGCTTTTCACATTGCTATTCTGTGCCCGGTTCTGAGAAAAAGAAATCCCTTTATCCTACGATTCCCTACCTAATCAAAACTAGGCTATTTTATCCAAATAGCCAAGCCACGCTGCTTAACTCCTGCATTGATTTTAGCCCCTGGAGAGTTAGATCTGAGAGATCTTCCTTGAAGGACTAGTCAGAAAGGAGAGCAATTTCACTGCTGCTGCCGTGAAGCCATGCCTTTGTCCCAGAATATTACTCTTCCCATCGAGAAAACAAGCAGCGTGATGAGGGACCATGAGACCACAGGCAGCAGCCCCCTTCTGCCCCAAACTTTCACCAGGGCCATGTGTTTCACCTGCACAGGGAAAGCACCAAGGGAGTGCCTCAGAGCTGCTGCCGGGTTGGGGGAGTGTGGCTCTTATTAGGGCAGGTCTAATATTGATGACCTGGATGGGACCTCAGGCAGTGGGTGGACACCATTTGCCACACCTCACATGAACAAAAAGTCTTAAACATATCGAGGTTCTGCCACCTCTGTGGGGCAGATATCACCAAAGCTGGAGAGGGGAAGAGGGAGGGACATCAGTAGGAAAACACCATGAAAGAGGAAAAGAGATTTTTACAAAATGACCCAGGGGCTCCAGCAAAACCCAACATCCCCTTAGTACCTCAGTTTTCCTGGAGATCTGCAGCAGGAGCACGGAAGTGTGGGGATCCGTCACATTTCCCAATTTCCCTTTAAAATACAACCTATTGGGTAGGTAGGAAACACCAGAACACCCTGCATCTCTTCCAGGGACACAGTTCCATTACATGGAGAAAACAATTATTAAATCAGCAGGTAAATCAAAAGCTATGGCTTGTTTTTCTTTTACAGGTGCCAATGCCACAGCAGAGTCTTGCAGTTAAGGAAGCTGATTTTGGAATACAAATGAAAAGCACTTTCTGCAGATGTCTTACAAGTAATAAGCTGTGGAGTATGCGGTCCCTTTGGTTCCCCAAATCACGCAGATGAAATGAAACCATCGCTACATGGTTGGGTCCCCAGCAGCAGCAGAGAGGAAGAAAAAAAAAGAGCTGATTTCAAATAATTGTGACTACAAGATGAAGCTGTTCCCTTCAGTTTGAAATTGATTTTGAAGATTCACTGTGCAAATGAATTACAGTGTCTGCATTTTGTTTCTTTGCTTTCTAAACTCACCCCTCTGCAACATTCCCTTGCATGCTGCTGCATCTTTGCAAAAAAAAAATCCTGTACACTGCAGAAAAGGTATCCAGCCTCCTTTGACCCACCACAAGCTCTAAAGCTATTCTTCACCTCATTTCTACAATCTCAGACAGCTGTAACATCACATACAGCTGGATCAACTCTCCCAGCACTGGTCCTGCTAAAACTAACGTGCACTTCTAAGAGCAAACTCTCACCAGACCGCTGGTCTCCATGAATTCCAGATTAAGGTTGGGCTGATACCTTATCCTAGGCCCTGTCTTCACTCTTACAGCTCCCCAAACCTGAAAATAAAATGTATCGTTGCCAATCCCCAGCACAGTGAAAAAGACTCTCCACTAAGCAGGGCTTACCTGCTTCTGCTTTCCTCTCCATCTCCGCTTCAATCCCACCCTGACCTTTGCTTTAATGCTTTAAGGATAACTGCAATGTGCTCAAGCAGGCAAGCTAACTCCTTCTGAACACTGCCTTACGCTGTCTTATCTTTATGTGCTGACACAAATGAAGCAGAAATAATGTTTTTTTTTTTTTTTTTTTTTTTTTTTCCGTAGCAGTGCATCCCAGAAGACCTTGAGTAAGGTCTGTTGCCCATGCTGTCCAAGGAGATGCTGAGGCATTGTCATCCTCTTTTGCTGTTACTCATGTTTTAGAAAAGGCAAGCAGGACCCTGAGATTTTCTCTAAACAGGGATGCAAAGATAAACTTACCGCTTCAAGAAACAGAAGTGGTGCTGCAGAGAGCCACCAATTACTGGATTATGATTTGCTTTGCAGCTTTGCTGGCCAAGCCTTTCATAAAGACTTTGACATTTAGGTTTCTTTTTTTGGTTTGGGTGGTTTTTGTTGTTGTTTTGTTTCGTTTGGTTGGTTGGTTTTGGTTTAATGCTGAGCAGTACAGGTTCATACTGTCTGTCTCCCATTCTTTCATCTGAAGGTTTATTTAGAGGAATCATCTTATTTTTGCATCGTAGTAGCTGTTTCTGCTGCAGCTTTTGTGGTGACTCCAGCAGCCAGAAGACACCTGGGAGATGAAGGTGTGTTTTCTCAGTGTGAACAAATCACTCCAATATCTGATCCCCAGCCAGCCTAAGGCAGGATGATGCATTCAGGATCCACCACCATAGGCAGGGGTTGCTCTCAGCCCACCCCCATACACCAATGGATCAGGAAGCTGCAGGTTTGGGAGCAGCAGCCTCTGTGACTTTTACAACAGAAGCAATATTTAAGCGAAAGAAACAAGAAGAGGCCAGACAAATGGTGGGGGATCCCTCGCCTTCCTCCATTCTCACTCAGGATGAGAAGGAACCAAAGTCACTGGATGCAAATTCTGCAGAGAGCCCCAGCAAGCATCTGGCAGCTGTTCAAGTCTGGATCACCCCAGCCTCAGAGAAGCTCATATCCACTCACTTTCAGTTGTTTTCAGCAGTGGTAACAATATCTTCCTCAAACACCAGGCTAAAAATATCTTTTAATATCCACCCACCTGCACCTGTATTCTTTTCCTTCTCAATAAAATCTTTATTTTTTTCCTTAAACAAAAGTGGATGCGTAGACAAAAGAAAGGGAAAACAACAGGGGAAACCAAAGCATTATGGATGTTGATTACAAAGGAGTCTTAGTTAATGAGCCCACAGCATACCTTATTTTCAGTTTGGCATCCTATTGTACAGCAGGATCTTCTTTCTGTAAAACACATTTCCAAAGTTCAAACTACACACCAATGTGCCTCTGCTGGAAGGCGCTTTGTACTGGAGAAGCCGAGTGCCCGCTGGGGTTGCTGTGAAAACAGGCTTTTTGGACAGGAAAATAAATTGCTGTAAGAATACTGAGCGATTACTCAGGGAAGTAACAACACTAGAGCACTCCTCTCCGAACAGCATGGCAAATTTTTGAAATCCTCACCCTCTAGAGCATTTCTGATAGGTTTCTGTGGGCTGTGGTGCCCCACCCCAATGCAGCTTGGTATCTCTGTTCATGATTTGGGGTTTGGGGGAAGAACACTTCAAATGACTTCTAGCAATACATCACACATGGTGTACGACATGCACACAGTGACACAGAAATTAGGATGAAAATAAATAACAATGAGACCCAGTCAATTAAATCCAGTGAAAGGCAGCTGCTAGCTGCATGAAATTCATAGTTAAAGGGAGCTGCTCTCAATTTCCAGACAGGTAGCAGTGAAGAGACCCTCCTGCTTCTCTCATCTGCAGCTTCTTCTCATCAAACACAGGGCTACTGGAAAGGTCAAGAGACTCAGCACCGCACAGCTGCTGCTGTGCTTACCATCTATCCCACAGCCTAGAGGCACCAAAATCAAACCTGAACTTAAGAGCACCCAGCTGGGAGAACGGGATCAAGTGAAGAGACCGGTGGGTGGCAGATAAAAGAGAAGAAAGCCTGGGAAAAGATGAGAGACTCTGCGCAACTCCATCAGAAAGTCAGAGGGGCTGAGCAGACTAAAGCAAAGAGCGCTATCAGAGTAGGGGGCTGTTTAGTGGCTTTCGGGACCAAAACCAAGCAGAATTTTGTCCAGTATACTTTTAATTAAACTTTTCTACCGTTGCGAAAATACCTCCATTGATTTCATTACCTTGTTCCTGGCTGTCAGAAGTCAGTGCTGGCTGATTTGTCTTTTCCCAGTCCATGTCTCACTGTTACAGCACACAGCTTATTCTGCACAACCCCAGCCTGTTTGCAGACTGACACGCAAGGGCAAGCTCCTGACCTCCATGAACCGACAGACATGTTTTCACTGAAGCTGCATGAAAAGTTCTTCTTGTTTTCCTGCTGGCTGTTAGCTCTCACTATAGGACAAAGGATTCCTCAGCTTCTTAAAAACAAACAAACAGGTGCATTTCAGATATTGTTGTCATACACATTAACCATTAAAGCAGAAAAGAGATTAATAAACAAAAATTTCACCACCTTGTTACCTTATTACAGCTGTGGCTCAGCACCATAGTCACTGAAGTATTTATCACTGTTACACTAAAGTATTTATCACTGTTACATAATTTTCAGGCTGCTTCTCCCAATTTCATAGATGACAAAACAGAAAGCTGAATAGATTATGTGGCTGCATAAATTGCTGTACACCAAAGGTTCCACAGAAAGCCTGCCATTGATTTAGACATCAAATATAATCCATGTGTATGTATGTATGTACATATATATACGGGCTTTCCCTTTATCTAGATTTTCATATTTAAAAAGAAGCCATAAGAATGAAGCACCTCTATGTGTCCTTTTCTATAGGCAACTTCTGTATAAATTGAAAAGTTATACCTCTTCACAACCACACCTGTGCAATCCCCACGAGGGTTAAAACCATATCAAGAATTTCCTCACATCCTTGACCATCATCCAGCAGAATTAATTCAAAAGCCTGCTCACAGGCATCGGGGGGAAGCATGTTCATCTTACCATTCACAGACTTCTTCACTGTTTCCCTTGCAACATTTGCTCTGAGCGCACAGGACAGCTACAAATCAATGCTCCATTTATTACCTATTTCTGGGATCAAAAATGCCAAATTTAGACCTGTCAAATTCAGAAAGAATGCGTGCACACAGGCCATACAGTCTGTGTACATCTGAAAGGAATATACAGCCATGCCCAGGCTTGCAGAGCTAGCAGAGAGCACGACTGCAACCCTGAACCAGATGTGCTAGGCACAGCTGACAAGAGGTAGGCAGAATATCCAAACCCTGGAGCTCTTACTTTGCAAGAAGGGTGAGGAGTAAAAGAACATGCTGATAGTAAGGAAGACTTATATGACCTACCAGGGAAATCTATCTAACCATAAGGACAGTTGTCAGACTCCCTGGGGAGGCTCTAAAATCAGGCTTTTACTATAGGCTGAAAATCAAGCCATAGTTGTCTTCTTGATAGCAGCCCTCATATTTTAATATTAACTCTTTATATAAGGGGACAGGAAAATACATATCGCAGGGGACAGGAAAATACATATCTCAGGGCTCTGTGCTCTCCCTGGCAAATATTTCTTAGCCATGTCCCGTTTTATTCTGAAGTCATCTTTTTGTATTAGGCTGCCCTCAGATAGCTTAACACAGCTCTGCATGGCTGCTGCTGACTCCTGCTTTGGGAGCTCAGGCTCAGCAGCACCACTGAGAGCAGAAAACCACTGGAAGCACCCAAACCTCAAATCCTCTGTGCCTGCATCCCTACAGACCTGTCTGTGCTGGGCTCTTCCATCAGCTACCCTGCAGCATTAGACCCCTGCAGGCTTACCAAAGGCTGATTTTCAACAGGATTTCATTTGGACCAATTTAAATTTCTCTCTTTTCTCATTCTCCTGCATGATTTGAGCTTCCCACCCCACTCTCTAGGTATGTTCCTCTCTGGATCTTTGAGCTCTGCAGCTACAAGGACAAAACTTCCAAAATACTTCCCTGCGAGTCTTTCCCTAGTCTTGAACGTTAATGCTTTATACAACCCTGCCTGTGTGCTGGGGGACCCTTTACATTATTTAAGGGCTGTCAGTCAGGTGTGAACCTCTCCATTGATTTCCATTCACTTCTCCTCTCCTGGATGCATCAGGAGCCCACGACTCGCACTGAGGAATAACAATTCCATTTGTTTGAGCCTGGCCTGGTGCTGTTCACTTCTGCAGCCCATATAATTCTCCTTACTGCACTGCATGTGACATTAATAACAAAATAAATAATTCAGCATGGTTTTCACCCAAATGTAGCCCTGTCAGAGACTAAGATACGATCTTTGCTAGCTTATTTAACGTAACAAGCAGTTGAATTGTTCTTTTAAAGGTTGAAACTCTCATTTTAGTGGAATTTGGTGGGAAAGCTCCCCTGAGACCTGATGGTAACTAAGAGGTACAATCTCCTGCTCCTACCACCCTGGCTTCCCATGTAGCTATCTCATTTGTGCACCCACCCAGCAGGTCAGCATCTTCCTACCTTGCAAATTTAATGAACAGCTGGATTTTTAGGAATCTGCGCTTAGCTCAAAGGGAACATGAGCCAGGCATGATGAGCTGAAGAGCACTAGGGATGTCTGCACCACGTAATTATGAGAAAAGAGAACCCTTACTTCAATAACGAGCCCTGGCAGTGAGGCTTCATGAATGAAACCACTCCTGATTGGGGGTCTCAGGGCAGTGGGTGAAGAATCCAGCCTCTCCGAGCATTTGAGATGTGCTGCTTGTCTACGTGTCTCTCTAACAAGATTGCTGATAAAAAAAAAAAAAAAAAAAAAAGCCTCTCCCCCCTCCCCTTTTTTTTTTTTTTTTTTTTAAATAACAACATTTCCAATAACTCCACCAAAACCAGGATATGCCTTTCGCTACCCATTCCCCCCACTAGGTAGTTTTTCTTCATTTCTCATACTCTCGATCTTACTTGCCCTGTGCTCATTAATGCTTTCCCTGAGCTGCTGTGCTAAAATTGGTGTTGATAGCTGTATAATTTCTGCATAAAGGAACAGTCCTACCAGGAGAATTCATGCAGCTTTCTATGCTGCTTCCCCTTACCCAGAAGCTTATCAGCTCCAAAATGATCTGAGGGTTGCATTTGGATCAAGACCCTTATTTTCTCATGACTTTATATTCGCCTCCTGTTCTTTTTTTCCCCCCAAGCACACCACTTAATCTGTCTGTAAGCAACACATTCAGAGGTGGCAAATACATCATGCCAAATTATTCTCTCCTGGAGCAGGGTCAATTCGGTATTCATATTGGCTTTTCATTTATCCTGGGTCTACAAAGTGATTTTACTTTCTTTCAGCTTCAATTTACCTAAACTATTGGTATTTGATTTTTGATTCTGCAGAATTGAACTGTGCCTAGACTGCTGTCCAGGGTGCTTTTCCTCACATCTGCAGAGTCTGTTTTTCCTATTGTGCAATTGCTGTTTGGGAAGATCATAGTGTGCATTAGGTAGCTGATCAAATAAAGCCTAATGAATTCACATACAGAGAGAAATCATTAAGGATTGTGATTTCAAAATCCATGAATGGCCCATTTCCTTCAAAATAAGATAATAATGAATAGATGATACACTTTAAAGTGTAATCTAAGGAAAATTGCTAATTGTTTCACTGGAACTGGAAACTGTGCACATGGAAAGGGAGGCATTTACTTCCAAAGCAGCTGTGATTAAGGGGGAATCGAAGAGACAGGAAAAGATATCCCTTTGGGTTATTTGTCTCCAATCGTGGCCAAGAAGACCATATTAGCCCAACCAGAAGCTCTCTCACAGCCCAGGTCCCATAGCAGCCCACAGTTCCCTTGGGAGCTCCTTCCCAGACTCACTCCAGTCATGTTTTAAAGTCTTTCTTGTTCTCCCTTTATGAAACCTAATCCTAAAAATGATCATAGTTCAGCCATAACAATACGGTAACTCCCATACCATCTTTGCAAGGGACAAATACAGCCTGTTTTAAAGTCCTGATTAGCTAAACAACAGGATTAATCAAAAACGTATTGACTTATTAAGCCAAAAACTGGAGTTTAACAAGAAAAGCCCTTCTTTTGAATGAAATTAAGTCTGCCTGCTCAATATAGATTTTAGCATTGACAGTGTCACTGGCACAGCTGGCAGTGAGCAGGTAGAGAACCCCAGGAAGTTTTTCCTAAAATACCCAGCCTCATTGGTTGAAGTAACTGCTTTCAAGGCTGGACTTCCTCCTGGTTTTTTGAAGTAAAAATATTTTACACTAACATGAAATATTAGAAAATATTCTACACTAAACTTTATTCCTATCGTAAAGAAGCTCATCTTATAGTTCTTTCAGTACAAATAGCAAGTGCATGTTCCCAGCACGGCAGTCCTGATATCACGTGTGAGGTGGCTCCCAGGGTAGAGATATTCCAGATTAAAATGAATTTGCATTTGAACCAGAGGCTGGGTTGCACTTTTCCATGGCTGCACCCCAAAGCACACAGTTGCATCCACTGGGATCCCTCTGAAGAGAAAAGAGAAGCTGTCCTTCTAGTGGGCTGACTACAGGCAGCAATGCAGCCAGTCCCTGCGACTCCACAAACTGCAGCCTACAAACCACCGACCAGAGCTCGGGCTCATTTATCACCAGCAAGGGAGCTGATGACTTCCACTTGTACCTAGGTGCCCACCCCTGCTGACAAATGAGCCGTGGAAAAGAGGTAGGGAAAGGTGGAGCTCGCTGCAGGCACTGACTTCTTGGAACAATAACAATTCTGCTCTTGAATTCTGGAACGTGCTGTGCCTTAAGCGTGACATCGAGAAGTGCTGTGTTGCTTTGTCCCCAGCTCTTACACCCACCTGGGGTCTTAGCACCCCAGTTTTTCTCCTCCTGCCTTAGTTTTCCCTTGCCTGTCAGCTTTGGGGCTGGGGAGGAGCGGAAGTGACTTTTCTGGGGTCCCTGTGCCAGCTTGATCAGACGAGTGAAAGTGAGCCTGTGGTCTCGTGCAGGGGTCTGGCTTCTTTGGGAAGACACTAAACCCAGCATCAGAAGGCCAGCTGATGATTTAACACATACACACACTGCTCCTGTCCCGCAGCACCTCACCCACTAATGTATTCAGACATCCCGCATGGGTTTGCCAGGATATCAGCCCAAATAGTGCGCAAAAACTGCCACAAGGACAGCAAAAAGGGATCAGTGCAACCAGCTCCGCCCTGCGTGCAACCAGAATATTTATAACTTGAGTGTTTTGCTCAGGGAGCTGGAGCCTAGTTTAGTCTCCTGTTTCCTGCTTGCTTTATTCTCCCCGAACAAACGCCAGCTTTCCATCGTTAATCCCCAGAGCCTCGCACTTCCAGTTTCCTGAACTTGTGTTTCCCTTCCCTGTAGATGCACCCTCTCCTCGGAGGAGTTACCTAAAGTAAGGGAAGGCATACACAGCCTGACCATTCACAGCACCTTGCTCAGCCCAGGTGAAGGATGTCCCCAAAGTGGTCTGTACCTCTCTTACTTAGCCTTTGTCCACCTTATCTCCAAGCCTGATCCATGCCTTGTCTTTGCTACAGCCTCAAGGACCACCATCTCTGCCTGACCCTAAAAGTTGAGGTTGTTGGGCTTCCCCCAGCTTGTGCACAAGAGGAGCACAGCTCATTTTTTGTGTACTGGAGTAAATGCCTGCCTTGCCTTCAACCAGCGATGCACACACACCATACAGCAGCACAGTGGATGAAAGACAAGAGCGTTACCTCACCATTGCAGGCACATCACTGCAGCTGGCGCTAATAGGAAATGTATCTTCTTCAGAGGTGCTCTTTTGGACGCATTTTGCACAGTTAAGTTGAGGTAGGTGAACCTCAGGACCCTGTTTTATTCACAAAGAAATGCAGAGGTTATTGACTGAAACCACTGACTATCGCTGGCATCGGAATGGGAAAAAAGATCAAAGTGTTTTCAATTTGCATTTCAAATTATAACTCAAGCCTAAGTAAAAGGTATTTAAAAGTCCTCAGCGCTACTGACAACAACAAAAGAAGGTCAAACCTAGAATTAAATTGTTTTTACTTTCATTAGAAAACAAATAATTCAATTTCTCACCCAGAACTAAGGCCAGGGCAGAGAACCAGAGTGTGCCCTGCCATTGGCACATGGGAGATTGGGGTGGGTAATTCCATTAGCACTGTGGGAGTCCCTCCACATTAATTATTATTAATGCATTTATAAATACATATATATAACACATTATACATGTATACTAATAATATTTAATTATTAATTATTTAATACATATATAATCATTTAATACATATATAAATATGTATTAATGAGGAAACAAGACATCAACAATGCAAAAACTTTTGGAACCTTTGTTTGGCTCTACTTCTGCATTTCAAAGAAAGATATCTCGGTTTTCCCATCTCTGCCAGAGCATGACTAAATCTTCCCGTACACTTAGCCCGGGAAGCAGGGAAACGTGAACCACACTACAAGCAGCAAGAAACACAAGTGCTATTCCCTTAGCGTTCACAAACTTGGATGCCCTTAAAAGCCGTGTATTAAATAACAGTGTAAAGGGATGGGAAAATAAAGAGTTAACCATTCAGGAGCAAGTGGCTGTTCTCCATGCAGGCACTTGACTCTGTAACATCCTCACCAAGTAATTGTGCGGCGCTCTCAGTGTCGCAGCCATTGTTTCATCTCCTTATCGGCGCTGCACACAGCCGGGGGCTCTGCAGCTCTTCCCCGAGAGGGCTCCCCCCAGGATGTTCACACACACGCAGAGCCCCAGGAAAATGAAAGCACTCCCAGACGCTGCCCGTCTTCCTGCACACCGTCTCTGCAGACCTACGCAGCATGGAGCAAAGGAATAGGTTTTTGCTTTTAAGCTGGAAAAGTAGCACAGCTGCTGGGAAAAAAAGGAAAAAAAAAAAAAAAAAAAAAAAGAGAGAGAACAAACCTGGCTGCTGCTCTTGTGTTGGTTCTTAGAGAAAAGCTCAGTCTTTAGGTTCACCAGGCCTAAAGATAGGACAGATCAGATAAATTGCTTTATAAGCTTTCTAACAGTTGCTGCTGCATAACCACATCAAGCTTGTTCACAAGGGAAAACACACAGCACTTCAACTAGGTCTTATTTAGAAAGTGAGCGAGCCCATCTCTCCCCAGCACCTAAAAGGGGGAAATAATAGCTACCTGGGGTCAGACATCCACCTTTCCAAAATTTCAGTGTGGTGAGGCTGCAAGGACCACTATCCGCAGGGTGGGACCTTGAGGGGCTGCAGCTGGGGACCTGCCCAAGCGCCTTCTCAGCTGGCAGGCAGCCCCAGATTGCAAAAGCTGCACGTCTGTTTTGTAATTAATTTTGGATCTTGGTGGCTTTTCTTTCTGGCTTACCAGTAGTCCTTTCTCTGACTGTCACAATTTCAAATGAACTCCTGGCTGGGCCTGAGCCCTTCAGTAACTTGTCAAGCAAAGATGCACCTGGACATCTGGATCAGAGAACTGGGCATCTACATTATTGATGTGCCAGCCCTTTTCTGCTGGGCTGGTGTTTTTAAACATTGATGCTCTTCCCAGTGCGAGATACAAGAGCAATAAGCAAAGGCAAAGCTCTCTCCCCACCAGATCCGAAACTCTTTCACGCTGGTTAGACATCATACCATGTCCCAGCATGCCACAACTTCTTCCAGGCTGTGCGAAGGTCACTGAACTAAGCCAAGCAGTTGGAAGAAAAATTCATGAGCCTTTTTCTACTTGGCTGGGTTGGGAGGGTGGACACACAAAATGCATTATTTTTGCCTTCCCAATGCAGCTGCTGTTTGGGAAGCAGCGCTTTGCTGTTGGCTTAACCTTTGCAAGAGTCCCAGAAGACACAACTGAAACTTTCACGGTCCGTTCTTCCAGCTCCCAGGCAGGTCCTTCCCCACACAGACCAACAAAAGTCATTGTGCAGCAATTACACGGCTCCTTCACATGGGCGCACACGAATACATACACTGGGGCTGCATCAATGCAGCCTGGTTAAAGCCCAGGTTTGAGCAGCTTGGTGTCCCTCGGCAAATACCCAGAGCTGAGCAACAACAGAGGCAGCTGCAGCAGCACACGCTGCCTGAGAGCCTGCTCTCCTGCTGCACTTATCCCAGCCTGGCTTTGCAAACCGTTTTGCAGCTCAGGGATTTAATTGTGAGTTTCCTGATATTGGGCGGTGGTTTTAATGAAAACTCCCGCTCCTGGGGAACGCAGGAATCTCAGCTTTCATTTAAAACCAATTAAGTCCTCTAATTGCAGAGGCAACCCTGAGAAAACCCAGTAAGAAAGTCCTAAAGGATGTTATTCTGAAGGTAAATAAGAAGGTCCTCTGCTTTTCCCACCCAGATTTTATTTAAGAAATTGCTCTCAGGATTTCCAAACAGATTCAATGGCACTGGAGTCATATGAGTAAAAGCTTCATTTTAGATATACTGATATTAATGCAGTAGAATGGGCTGGCAGGGAGAGCAGATAACCGTAGCTTTGAACATCAGTAATGACTTATTTTTATAGTAATGATAATAAGATTAAAGCATTTTCACTGTAGCTTGAAAGAGGCAACACATTCATTGTTAGCAGCTCTTAGAAATAGGCCAACACAAGGCATTTTAATGGCTGGGCAGAGTTACCAGTTGCATCTCTTTAACATTTATATTACTGGGGCATGAATTCAGCAGCAGTCAGGGACTACAAAGCAGCTCTGGAGCATCTGGGATAGAAAAACAAACAAACAAACAAAGAACAAACCACAGCTAAAGTTTGAAAGAAAACTGGAGCAGTGTGAGTTATGGTAAGGTGAGCTCCAAAAGCGAATATCACACCCTTTCCTAAATCTTGGAACCTAGGAGCCGATGAGGAGTAAGGTCTACAGTATTTATGACTTAATGGGAAAGGCTATGCCTGTTTTCACAAAAACAGCTGTCTTGCAGAAGGGAGTAAGACTAGCCAGAGTCTCATGCCCTGACTGTAAATGATGATTTTCTTCCAACCATTTTCTGGTCATTAAATTCAAATTGAAAGAGCATTTTTCTGTATGTTTACACACCTACACAATTCATTGGAAGTAAGAGTCTGTCTGTTTATGGCCAGAAGTGCTACTCCTGTTTGAAAGAAACAGGTTATTGTGCAAAATTCATGTAATTGCTTTCCATAGCCCAGAGCAAATCAGGAATAATTTCTTATAGCAGAGGAGCAGATTTATACTGAAGTGTCCCTTGAAATCGCTCATTCAAAGGCTGATGGCTATAATGACTGCCTTCAAATTGCTATCAGTAAAAGTTTACACACACAAAAAAATGAAAGTTAGAGTGCAATTTGGCAAACAGCTCTATGTTCACAGCCTTCGGTGACTAATCTAGTCTGGACACTAATTTCTCTTTGTGTAGATGGGTAACATACACAGGCTTCAGCTTAATAAGGCCATTAGCATGAGTAGGTTTGCTCAGACCTGTATGTATGTGCAGTGTGAGACCCTGCCTGCCGTCAGCTGGTGCCAGGCCAGCCCTGTCCCTACGCAGCAATGTACAAGTGGAAAATCAAGCTGAATTTTTCCCCTTTCCCTGTGGCCAAGACACCCCGGGAGCCTGAAATCAAGTGACCCCATGGAGAGGCACAAACCTCAGGTTTTAGCTGAGCCTGGTCCATGTCCAGACGGCTGAGCTGAGCCAAAACAGGGACTGGTTCTTAGTGCCTGCAAGCATCTTCCCTTCCCAGGGCAAATAGCATTTGCACTGATTCCTTCCCATCAGATCTGGAGCCAGCAGTAACAAACTTCTCACCGTTTCATTCCTCCGCCTGAGGATGAGCCTTCCCCATCCACAGTGAGGAACAGCCCCCAATGAAATTGAATCAAATGTGCATGTTTACAAGATATTTGGACCAACAAATCATTTCTGCAGTCAGACTGAGATACAGTGGTGATGATGATAATAACTCGGGTTTTTGGAGCTGAATGGCTGTGGATGCCTTTTTGCCATTACGCTCTGTGAACGTCAATGGGCTTAGCTAAGTGCAGGCGAAGATGGATGGCAGCACTTTCTGCATCTTCTGCTGCCACCAGAGAGCTCTATGTAACATGGGCTGGCAGCTCTGCCCCAAAAAGGGATGGAAGAAGATGCTCTACATTATTGTTATGGTCTGCACTATATTGAATTTATCTTTGCTTTTCCCATTAAAAATGGGTTGCAAAACATACTGCTACGAGTTAACATGAAATTAGTTCCCTACTAAAATAAGAGATCTCCCTGAAATATTGAGGTGTCTAAACAGCTAAAATATTTTTCCAGAGTGGGCAGTAACACTGCCATTAAAAGAGAATTCTGAATAACATCACTTAAGAACAAACAACAACAACAAAAACCCACCACTATTTTAGAATCAAAACCCATTACAAGCAATATAAGCCTTGACTTTGAGCCTGTTCCTCAGCCTGCTGTTCCCAGGATGGGAAACTCCAAATTCCTCTGACACTCTTAAAGAGCAGCCCAGGAGCTTACGGCTGCCCTGCTACGGCCTGCACCATCCAGAGGTCTGTATAGCTCCCATTATACCTGCCTGGTGTTGGTGTCTGAACTTCTTTTTCCATCTTCAAGGTTGTGGCAGCTATGCCTAGCACAAAGCAACAAAACAGCTAAGGAGAGCTCAGTACTGTATGTCAAAATCCTGTCCATCACCTAGTGCCTTTGCCTTCCTATTTCTGGGAGCGTGACCACTCTGCCTCCATCCCCAGCTCTCTCTGTTTATTATTTCTTATCCAGTGGGGTATCAGGAAGAAATGATGAAGGAAACAGAAAGGGAATCTGAGCAAAGGCACAGCATAGACCACACCTGCACTTTGGGCCCACGCACTGCCCTACATGGAGGGAGCTGAGGGAGGATATGGAAGGGAGGGAGAGGAGAAAACCTGGAAAACAACATGAGGCAGGATAACTGACTGGGGAAACAAATAAGAAATAAAAATAGCAGCTAGATTTGCTGGGTGAGAAAATAAAAGAGCAGATTGAAAATTAGCCCCTAAAGAGCAGGTCCAGGAGGGATTTGTTGGAAGCATGAAAAAAGTAAGTATTGGTAGGAAAACAGGGTAGGCAAAGCAGAATCTGCAACTGGAGAAACATAGGCAGCAAAAGAGCACAGATGATTCCCCTATTAAAAAATGACACTTTATTATTATTTTTTTTTTCCCTCTAAAGGAAAGTAGCAAAGACTGTTGACAAAAGTGATTTCAGATGAGAGCAATGCTCACTGAAATCACTGGGAGCTTTTGCATCATCTTAACTGGACACTGTACCAGAACCTCAGCCCCTTAGCAAATATGCATAGGAGGAAGCAGGTGTGCAAACAGCCACAGGATGCTTTTATGTCATTCTCACTAATGCAAAAATAATCCACGAAGTGGCATTTAAGATGCGTTGCTCGTGCCTAGTAATCACCATGGTTATTTACTCACATGAAGAAAACTGGCCCAAGCCTGTGCTGTAGTCAGGAGATGAGGAGCTGAATCCATGCCTGCACAAACACTAAGACTTGTGGTAGCGAGGGAAAACTTTACAGAAAAAATCCAGGTAGGACTCCCTGGCACTGCAGTACTGGGAGGAAGCATTTTGCTTTTGTTCACTCTCCATTGAATGTCTGCACAAAACAGGCCTCTGATAGATGAGCTCCCCAGCAGCTACTGACAGGAGGGCCAGGAACAACTGAAAAAAAAATGCAAGAGTTTGAGTAGTGAAGGTACCAGCACTGTGCTGTAAGGTGAAGGCTGGAAATGTAAAGGAAGCACTTTTATTATTCACTACCTACCAGACTGTGAAACATCCCTGCTTCAGTTTACTTGTGGGTAAGCAAAAACCTTTCAGGTGAGTAACTTTCCTCAGTCATCTCTCTAAGGTGACCATTAGTTTCTTATCTTGTCATGGCACCTTTCCTTACCTGCATCAAGGAAGGCGCAAGATGGACGAAGTGATGCACTAAACAAAGCTTGTACAAGGGGAGAAACGGGATCATTCTTCTCACAGACTAATTAGTACAAAATTCTTTGATCCAGCTGACTCTGGGGCTTTCACCACTGTATCCTGACACCATTTAGCCACTGAAACTGGGTTCTCAGTGGGCCCAAAACAACCATCCAGAAGGACTAGAATCACCTCTGAGCTTTTACCTGGACTGTGACCTCAAGCAGCCTGGAGGGACCCATCCGGCAATGCTGCCACCATCACCTGCTCAGCCTACCACAGTGCCATGCGCTCCTCTGCCTGCTCAGAAAAACCTTTTCTAAAGAAAACAAAAACAAACGACTTCCCCAGCAACAAAGGGAGATGCTGAACTCAGATCTCCAGTTGAGTGCTTCCTGTTATCATTGTTAGTCTTATTTATTAAAAAATAAACAACCTTGTCTTCCATGAGACTTCACAAATGACAAATGAGTTTGCAATGACACAATAAGAGAAATCCCCAAGTGCTTCCAGTGCCAGAGAGATTTATAGACTCCTCCATGGTCTGTGGGACTTTAGCCCTCATTAAGGTCAAACCAAATTACCTTACAAATAATTTAGCTATGACCCTCAGCTCCTTGTTTCTGAACTGCCAGATTATGCAGCCATTAATCAGCTCCAGGTTTGGCCTTTGCTTTTGACATTCAGAAAGTAAACTTCCTCCATGACAGTTCTCCTATTGGGTTTCTCATACATTCATATTAAAAATAAAGTAAGAAAATCTCATTCCGTACTAAGGACTGATGATTCCTCATGTTTCATGAAGGACTGAACGCACCTTTTAATAAATTTGTATGTAATGCACCAATTTCATTTTGCTGACTCCCAAGGAAGCAAATTTCTATTTGATGGGCTAGAGGACATGAGGGATTATTTATCACTGTACGTCTGGGTCTGTAGTTAGTTGCAGAGCCATAAATTTGGAAGACAGCACAGTAACTGATCTTCAGTTAATTTCCTGAAAAGTCTGAAAACTTTGTTCTGGGTGATCAGTGGCAGAGATATAATAATAACAACAACAACAAAAAAACGAGATAGCCAAACCCACTTTAATAGTTTCCATAAAGATTATTTTGATCAGAGCTCTGCAGGACTTCATTCACTGATATAATACCACTCCCTCCATATAAATGATAGCAAAAATGTGCTTTTATGTCTTGATCAGATTTGGAGGGGATAAGACCCCTATAGCTGTATTTAGCTCTTAGAAGCATGTCTTTAATAAGAACCACCTGTATATCCGAGGGCTGAATTTCACTCAGCAAGGATGTTCAGTGAGGTTTAATTTTGACAAATGATCAAAGGCCATGGCCTTATCGCTCAGTGCCTGCTTCAGCTCCCAGAGGATGGCAGGTATACTCTTGAAATAAAGCTCTGACTTTCCATTACTGCCATAAAGAAAGCTGCAGAACCATCCCTTCTTCATTTGTCTTAATTATAAATATATCTCCTAGCTCATGAAAAATAGAAAACTCCTTACCATAAGTGATTAATGAACCTGCAGATTCTCCTGCAGATATATTCAATGGCCTTGCAAGGTCTTTTCTGCCAAAAATTCTGCTTTGAATAATACTTTCTTTTTGCATTATATCTACAGTAGCTAGCAATTAGGGACAGCTTTTGTTGGTTTGATTACTTTCCCATCAAAATGGCACCAAAACATGGAATAAGCCTGCAGAGCACCAGCTCCTAGGCTTGTCGCAGTGCTTCATAAGGGCACAATTTTGGGACAGCTGATGAGAAAGCCCATGTTGTAAATGCCTGAAACACTGAAATATGGTGGATCAGCTAGGCTCTGTCTATTGAACTGTATTTTCCCCATCCACACACAAACAGCAAAAGGAAAAGAGCACACTAAAGGATCAAGCATACATGCAAATCCCTTCCTAGTGAATGTTTATGAAACATGGCATAAGTAGTAATTACAGCTTTCCCTTTTATAGCCCCAGAAAGCTCTATTAACCACCTACCTATCTTTGCTTGCTATTTCTCACAAATGCGTCGAGCTGTTGGGTGAATCAAACCCACTATCTTGGCAAATGTGACTATTCTTCAGGTAATAAAATATGCTCTGCAAAAAGCACTCATTTGCAAACATGGGCTAAGTTAGTGCATACAGTGAGCTCAGCATGTAGGAGCGCAGGTTTTTAAGAAGCCAGGCTGTCCTGCACATTTGTGCATGAGTTACGACAAACCAGGCAGTGTGTGGCAGGGCATCTTTCATTGCTAAGCAGGTCAGTGAAGGTCTTCGATTTCATTTGCTGCCACCTGTATTACCAAACCTTGTGATTTTTTTACATTAAACTTAAAGTACCTGACACAGAGAAAGAAAGAGGGGTCAGATATTTTCTAAAAGAACAACTTTCTGCAGGTTATATGGAAAAATATTTTATAGATCGTTCATGTAATAAACATAAATATATTTTTTTTAAATTAAAAGTTCAAAAAGAGTATTTCAATTTTTTATTTCTTAAAAAACATTTATAGTTCTGTTTGACTTAAAGGTCTCACTTGCATTTTGACTTCTTGATATTAATCCCAGTTGTTTCCACTTCCTTTCCATGGTAAATTTTCAGAATAATGAGTGAATCATTATCATTTGGTTCTTGCCCCATCTCAATTAGTCTTTTTCTTATTAGTTCCAGCTCTAGCCTCATGAGACCCTTATTGTTTTCTAAAAATACATCTTACCCTACTCATTGTAAGGAAAACTTTAGGCTAAAAAACAAAGAGCTAGAAACAAAAGACAAAGAACAGCAACAAGAAAAACAGGAGTGAATAGAGCAGAGTGTTTTTTTTTTAAAGCTTACTATATCTGGGGATGCAGTGCTATACTCCCACTTTCTTGTTTTATTCTTGAACCTGGTGTACCATGTTGACTACTTGCATTCAATCTTGCATCACTTTGGAGCTCAGCAGCTCCAGTAACTCCTCAGCTGAAGAGCTCTCCAGCTATGTGTGTATGTTACATATCTGTATTTATCTATATGCACCTTGCATTACCTGTGTACCAAGCAGAAGTAGATTTTCAAGAGCACAGCAGGCAGCATGAGGGACGTGTTTCCAGGAGGTCCACTTCTATTAGAGAAATTCTATAAACAACTGATTTTCTCTTAACACTGAGCACCCTTACTGGGACTTCTGTGGCCAGACCATCAAAGCTGTTCAGCACCCAATATAGCCTGTTTGCCTAGAAGCCCTGCTGCTAATTTTAGTGGCTAAATGAGAGCTGACCTCAATCATGTGAGTTTTTTTTTTTTTTTTTTTTTTTTTTTTTTTTTTTTTTGAAAAACCTGACCACAAAGCTTTTATTTTAACTGACTGCTCTTCAGGCAAGTGGTAAATGTTTTCTGACGTTGTCCTCCTACTTTGGTGCCCTAACATATGCAGATGGCTTATTTATAGAATGCACGAGCTTCATATACATTGGGCCAAGTCCCACAGGAAGAAATCTCATTCGATTTTGCATGGTATGGCCAACCATTTCTCCCAACTGCCAAGAGCTAAGGCAGCAAGACGCTTGCTGCACAGGAGAAGGCAGCAGGACCAGCCAAACCCAAATGCAAGAAGTTTTCTGGAAGAAAAAAAAGATGAAGCTGATCAGCAGAGCTCTTATGCCTTTATGCCTTTTGCCCACCCTGTAGGATGAAGAACAGAGGGAAGATCCCAATGCATCCACAACAGAAGCCATCCTACCCTACATCCAAAATATAGGATATTTCATGTTGGAAACAGGTCCTACTGTTGCTTTAGACAAAGTTCCACCAGTGCTCAAAACAAAATAAAAATAACCCTCCAAAACAACCAAACAACAAAACCAGCAACAAAAACAAAACAAAACAAACAAACAAACAAAAAAAAACAACAGCCAGACAACCAAAAAAGGAACATCACAGGTCAGCTTTGGCCAGTTTGGTTTAGTGGAATTAACAAATAAATGAGGAGAAACCAAAGTTAATGCTATTCCTTTTAAATATTAGTAAGACAAAATGTTTCTTCTTTTGGGGACATATATTTCTGGTAGTTTATGTGCAAGAACATAGATTTGTATAGAGAAAGATATGAATGTGAAAAATCCATCAACCTCCACATAAGGATGGACACAAAACTTTTTGCAGATGTAAAAAAATTGATCTGAAATGTTTAACTCCAAAGAACAGTAGCCAACATCACACAAGCCTCCCTCCTCATCAGATGCAGGCAGGGAAGCAAATTCCCTTCTTCTAAGGCCACAGTGCGTTGTGGTGGGCACTGAGCTCTGAGGCAGTCCAATCATTGCATAAATAAGCTTTAATTGGCATTCCCAAATGCTTTGAAATCACATTGCCTGCTGCTGGCACTCCAAAAGATATGCCTCTGGAGACATAACAGAAAAAAAATAATAATCAAAGATCACTTGCAATTAGATGCAACAAAACCATACCCGACTGGTATGTGTCAGGGTAAAAATACCAACAGCCAAAATGGCAAATGCCTCTTGGTTTGTCAGGAACTGGATGCATAGCACCAAGCTATGAGCGATTATTACAGCCTCTGATCAGCGAAGCAGACAATCATTTCCCTTGTTATCTTGCAGCCTGCCCATGTGAACAGCATCAAACAACTATTAAAAGACACCCCGCTCCCCCCCAAAGGGAACACCAGTGGTGAATATCTGAAAACCTCCTCGTTAACAAGGTAACCTTTGAGACTGGTGAGAAGACAAGGGAGCATTTACCAGCCGCTGTATTGATAATTATGGGAAAAGAAAATCGCAGCTCATTGTCTATCCCAGTGGGGTGAAAGAGAAATAAATAAGGCAGGAACATCTTGTGCCGTGCCTATGGTGCCCATCCACTGCATCTCCCATCCATGGACAACTGCTGCCGAAAAAGCAATTATCCACGGAGCTGCTTCCCTGGGGCTGCTCAATACCGCAGTGACATAAATTTGGAAGTTTTCCCCAATGCTTTTTGCTTAGTAATAGGAGGCTCTGTGTCACGCAGCCCTTAGGGACCCTAAAACATCCTGCTGAAAGTGCCCTGAGAGGGCACCCACACAGGTGGGCAGCAGTATTGTGTGCTGGGGCTGAAGCACTCAAAAATCAGTGATTTTTGTTCCCTGAGGCCCTTTGGAAATGCAAGGATGGAGGTGCAATATCAAGCAGAATATCTGATGGTAACTTGGTTCGCTCTTCCCGATATTTCTCCCTCCTGTGTCACCCAAGAAACCTTAAATACCAGCGTTGCTCCAGCATACAAACACTCAGCCTTGATAGGGACAATGTGGAGGATGGATCAAGCCCTGTCCTCTTCCACAGCCCGACTCCTTTTTGTCTGCAGCCTCACTGGAAGGGATGAGGAAGGCTCCACTGGAGCCTGCACCAGGCTCCACGAGGCTTGCCGTCCTACCCAGGCACAGCCTTCACATCAAACTACTGGTTATCTTCTCAATTAATTGCAGGTATCAATGTGGTTGGCAGGACAGCCCTGCTACCAAGGGATAATTTAATATGACTAAACTGTAATCAAAGTGTTAATAGCCTCAGAATTTAATCTGCTCACAAGTAGGATTTATAAAAGAGAAAGGATGACCAAGGCTAGGATGAATAATGTTAGTTGTAATATTACAGCTAGTTGTAATAGTATAATTAGTTGTGATATCAAGAATTAAAAATTACCCTGCTTTGAGTTCCAGGCCGCGTGCCAAAGAGGAGCTGTTCGTCACAGAGATGAGGAGCAGTTACACAGCCCATTATCTCATAAACTGCAGGGCCCAGGAACAAATCCTACACACCACCGGAAAATTTGAGACTCATCATTTTACAGCAATACAGAGCATTTCATTTTAGCCCTTAAGCCAGACCCTTTCTGATCATCAGTGTGCTGTGCTTTCCAGTTTCCAGCCTGAACCCAGCTTGCAGGTGGCTATCCTCAGCAGCCCTCCTGGCAGAGCATCCCTTGTCCTTTGGGCATGGCCCCAAAAGGTCTCTCCTGGCCATCAGTGCCAGATCAGCCCTGGCATCCCATCCCGCTCCCTTCCTCCACCCTAAGACAGTCCTGTGCAGACTCTTACATAGAAGGAAAAACAGATAAATGAAAAACAACAGCCAACAACCCCAAAACACCACAAACCCCAAGCCTTTTTCTGTTTGTCTCTTGCTGAGGAGGGATGCAGGGTGCCGGGCTGGTTGTCTCCTCTTACAGGGGCTGCTTCCTCGTGAGGTTAAGCAGGCCCTGCTGCTCCCCTTCAATGCCAAGTAGTTCATCCAGGTTATCCACTTCCAGATTCAAAGGGTGGAAGGCATCAGTAAAAGTATCATTCAGTGCTGTAATGTGTAATGAAGAATCTATACAAAACCTAAAGTCTTTCCTCAGTCACGTCACTTTTAAACTCTTTCATTGTTACTCACTCAATGAGACACTGAAGCTATTGCTTGATAGATGGGTTTGGAAAAAATGTTTTAGATGGCTTCTACATTAAAAAAACAAAAACAAAACAACAACAAAAAACCTGTCTCTTAATTTTAGGCAGCAAAGAAGTTAAATGATTTTTCAAGTTGTGCTTATCCTTCCCTCTTTTGTTTCCTCCTGCATGCTTTCTTTTCTTCCTCTTCTCTCAATGCCAAAAAGAAAAAATGTGTGCTTGTAACGGAGGAAAACTGGGCAAGAAAAGATAGCTCCCTCTAGGGAAAACAGACAGGAAGAAGTGAATAGAAAGAGTTGTGATTTTTTTTTGCTGAAGGCAGCAGCACACCGCACCACCGCCCTTCCCCAGGCACCTCTGCCATCACCCTGCAGCAGCGATGCTGCAGGCTTGCAAAAGCTCCGTGGTTTCTCCATGGTTTGTATATAGGGAAAAGCTCCGCTCAGTACGCTCTCACCACACATGCACTGGAGCCCTGGCACAGAAGCAATTAAACACTCCAGGCTGCACATGCTCACACAATTTCCTTTTGTGACTGTCACTAAATAAATGCTGCGCTGAGCCAATAAATCTTACAATGGCCTCATTTTGCTGGCAATGACGCCTCCGGCAAGGCCTGCATGGCCCAGAAAGGGAAAAGGTTAACTTTTTCTGAATTTCCCTAATCCCGCTTATCTGCTCCTTCTCCCTAAACATCTGTCAGCTCCAGACACCTGTTATAAATATCAGTTTGCATTGCTGTGGTTCCTGGAGTCTATCAGCAAACTGAGCAATTAGTATTGTCAGTGGATCATTCATTAACTCAACTATTCAGCTTTGGCTAACCTAAGACTAATCATGTATTTAATTCCTATCTAGCTGGATCAAATCAATCAGAAGAAGAAAAAGAAAAAAGAGAAATAGTAGGTAAATATCACAGATCAATAGGTAATAATTGAAAACCATAACGAGAATCTTATCTGAATGCTAACACCACCAAGTAAAGTGAGGGAGATTGTTTCTTTCCCATCAGGTTCTTCTGATCATCATCATGTTTTCTCCCCAGCTCAACCCTGGAGTAACTTAAGTACACAGTGAAAAGGTTGGAGCAAGGGCTTGGTGCCCTATGAATTAGGAACTGCAGCTACTAACTTTACTGGCAAGGAAGCAGTTTCACTGCTGGTTGCTCTTAATAGCAGTCACGGCTGTTATACATGGAGCAGGAGCTGGTTCCTTGCCTTGTATCATCAGCAGAGATAAATAACTTCTGCACAACTTTGCTGTGCAAACCAGAGAGTAATTACAGGGAACCGGCCATTAAGTTGATGAGCTGATATCCACTCGTACCCTTAGAGATTCACATCCCAAGCCGTACTCAAATGCTGCTATAACCTTTAACAAGACCAGGGATAAAGAAAGCAGAAGTGCTATAGCTAGTTTTTAGCTATGCTCAGATACATCACTTTTAACAACATCAAGGACAAACAGATACATCTAGAAGTTAATTTCTATTGATGTCAAGAATTAAAGGGGGGGGGGGGGGGGGAAAGAAGGGGAGTCTCACCAACAGCAACAGAAAGAATCCTGATGTGATCCTTTGAGTGGATTTTGTTGGCAGTGAAGCTCATGGACTCAGAGTACAGGAGGTTTGCAAACACCACCAGCTTCAGACCCTGCCAAGGAATTCGAGACACCCAAACTACCTCCCCAAGACAAGTGAGCCTAGCCCCACTGTCCTGCTCGTGCTCACAAGCATCAAGTTAACATACCTGCATCAAGAAGGAGACCACAGGGGCAGGAATAGACAGAGAAAAGAACTTCAGGAAATCCTGCTGCTTTACTTGCTCCTTTGCCCTACCCCTCTTTATGCTATCTTCTGCTATTTCCTTCCATCTGGCTGTTCCCTCACATCAGTACTCTTGCCCCCACCTGAATTCTTTTTTTGCATTAGCTCCTTCCTACATAGGTAGGAAGAGGAATTAGCATCCTCCACACATCTGCTGTCCCACAGCCCAGATCTCAGTTTCAGGTGAGGCTGAAGCCAAAAGACCTAATGAAGCAGTGAAGTGCAGCTACACTCCTGACATGAAAGGCACGGCAAGCTTTCATCTTCTGAAAGGTTAAAAATAAACAGTTTAGCTTTCAGCAAAGTGGTCTGATTAGAGGCAAAGAAAACTATCCTGATTTCCATGGAAATGGAATATTTTGTTGCTGCTACTTGATCTTGTTCAAATGTATTAAGAACACGAAAGAGTGTAATTTCAGGATCTGGAGAGCACTAATATATTTAAAAATTTTAAATTAAATTGATTTCTTTTAAAAGAAAGCTGGCTGATTTTATTTTCTTAATTGGTTCATTATCACTGGAAATGGAGCATGCTCTTGTAAGGGTTTATCAGGATAACACAGAAATGTAGAAACAGCTGCAGCCCTGCAGCAGGAGAGATACCTTCAGAGGCAATATCTATACAGCCAGATCAGGGACTGTAGATCCTCTACATCATTTTGTCTCTAAGAGCAGTGAAGGACCATTCTTAAAATCATAAATCTTACTAATCTTAAACCAATTACAACATTCACACCAGTGTCTACAGAAGAAGGATCAGGCCCTAAATTTCATTCACATCTGTTAATGTGTAGGGATACGTTGTAGGAATAAGGATCATCTACGCATGCTCTGAAAGCAAAATAACTCAATTAGTTTGGGTTCTTATCTCATTACTGTGGTACGTATCTCCATAGGGAGGCTTCTTTCAGATGCACAGTGTCCTATTTCAGTTTAACCTAGATAGTAACAAAATCATCACTCAAAATGGGGCACCTTTGTCATGACCTTCACGGCAATAAATACTAAATACATGTATGAACACAATACTGCTTAGTTAGTGCAACTGTTGTTATCTTTATAGACATGCCCTGGGGTAGGATCATCTCCAGTATTTTTACACTTACCAATGGAGTGCTGGCACAGCAAATGCAATTATTTTTCTAGCAAAAAAATGTTAAGAAAAAAAATCCAATATTTTTTCTTAGTTAAAATAATGCATTGTGATGACAACAACAAAAAAACATATTTTTCTTCCTCTATATCCTCAAAGTGAAATTTCAACAGGATCAAAAAACTCTTTAGGTTCCCGTTTTGACACTGTGACTTTTTTTTTTTTTTTGGTCTGAGGTTTTATCTCACTGTAATTTCAGGTGACAGAGCAACTCAGGTTTCTAACCAAAAGGCTGCTGTACTTTTAATCTGTATATTATATTCTCCTACGTGGTAGGAACTAACATGCTCTTATTCTAATAGAAATAACCCAGGAAAGAAAGTGGAGCCAGGAGAGATTTGCCCACAAACTGCAGGCAACCCCAGTCTGACTTAGGACAGCTTTCCGCTGCATTAGGTATTGATCAGTATAAATAATCATTGATATATTGGCTCAAGGAGCTTATTTCTTTTTTTTTTTTTTTCTTTTTCTTTTTCCTTTTAATATAATGACCTCATGAAACTGATCTGGCTGCCTCCTTTCCATTACACTGAAGACTCTGTTCAGCTGAGGTTTTTACTACACAGTTAATAGAATCACAGAATTTCTAGGTTGGAAGAGACCTCAAGATCATCGAGTCCAACCTCTGACCTAACACTAACAGTCCTCACTAAACCATATCCCTAAGCTCTACATCTAAACATCTTTTAAAGACCTCCAGGGATGGTGACTCCACCACTTCCCTGGGCAGCCTGTTCCAGTGCCTCACAACCCTTTCGGTAAAGAAATTCTTCCTAACATCTAACCTAAACCTCCCCTGGCACAACTTAAGCCCATTCCCCCTCGTCCTGTCACCAGGCACGTGGGAGAACAGACCAACCCCCACCTCACTACAGCCTCCTTTGAGGTACCTGTAGAGAGCAATAAGGTCACCCCTGAGCCTCCTTTTCTCCAGGCTGAACAAGCCCAGCTCCTTCAGCCGCTCCTCGTAGGACTTGTTCTCCAGGCCCCTCACCAGCTTCGTCGCCCTTCTCTGGACCCGCTCAAGCACCTCGATGTCCTTCTTGTAGCGAGGGGCCCAAAACTGAACACAGCACTCGAGGTGCGGCCTCACCAGAGCCGAGTACAGGGGGACGATCACCTCCCTGCTGGTCACACTGTTTCTGATACAAGCCAGGATGCTGTTGGCCTTCTTGGCCACCTGAGCACACTGCTGGCTCATATTCAGCCAGCTATCAACCATCACTCCCAGGTCCTTCTCTGCCTGGCAGCTCTCCAACCACTCATCTCCCAGCCTGTAGCTCTACTTGGGGTTATTGCGCCCCAGGTGGAGGACCCTCCTCCATAGAAAAGACTATCTATTAAAATATTTACATGTAGATCCATGGAGAGCTGCAGGCACTGAAATTTATAGTTTCAGGTGCCTGCTCCTTACAGAGTTCATAAGCCCAAGCCAGGTGTCACAGTTCTTTCCTTGAATGTGCAGAGAAAAACCATAAAAGATAAACTGTTCTCACAGCTATGCAGTAAGAAACACCAATGAGGAGTGGGGGACACAAGCCCCCTTCCTGGATGTAATTAGGTGGCTATGGCTAATAAGAAATCACAGAAACCCTACTCACCAAGAGGTATGGTGAATACAGCAGTCACTAAGGGGACAGGTGAACTGTTTGCAAATACCTTAGGTAATGGGGTATGTACCTGATTATGGCCATTACAGAATTCTTCCTTTTTCTTCTTTACATTTCTCTTTTTTTGTACAGACACCTTCTGCTGTTTCCTGATGATTTTCTACTCTCAAATGGGCTAATATTACACCTTCATAAGCTGGGTCAGCTAAAAGCTCCTCCATGTTGGCTGCTCACAGCCACACAGGTTCTTGATGCAAACTTAATTGCATTAAGGACTGGATTTAAGAGCAGCAGATCAATGCTCAGGGGAGTTGTGAAATACGAAAACCTCATCCACAGATGAAAGGAAGAGCACAACATAATAATGACAGAAAAGTAACCTATCAGGTATATTTTTGTTCACTGTGCTCTGCCTGGAGGAAAAAAAAAAAAGTATTGGTGTACTCATTTCACTTCTTCAGTAATTTTTCTTTTAACAATATCTGACCTTATTAAGGGAACTATTTTTTGGACACCCAGTGGTTTTTACTCTGTATGTGTCCTGTTTCTGGCTTAATATATTTCTGCATCAGTGCTTGCAGGAAGATCACCTGAGGAGAACAGAGCAGAGACTGCCAGCCCCGCACTCTGCCCAAGCAAGGCATTAGGTACGCATCAACAACTTTTATGTACAGTCCTTCTTTCTATATTATTTTTCCCTTTTTATCACCTATACGGATCACGCTGCATTTTACCTGGCTATTTTGCTCTTTGGTGTCCCTTGCAATATCTGCTTCATGCAGCTTAGCTGAATGTGCTGGTTGTTCCTGGGCAGTTTTTGTTGCTGTAGTTGGACATCTTCATTTCAAGGTTTCTGCCAAACTGAAAGGCATTGCCATGTGGGTGGTGTTAAGCCTGAGCCGCCCTGCAATTTTAAACAGATTGGAAAATTATAAGACATTTATGTATAACTTCCATCATATATAGATATAGTTACTGATAGATTAACCAGCACAGGTCTACTTTAAAAATATATATATATATAATTAAAAAAAAAAAAAAGCTAAACCCCTACATTTCTGCCAAAGTAACAATAATTGATTCGGACCATCCTGAAATGCATTCAGGCTCAACACAGGTCATGGCCTGACAAACAGGGGAAGCCTCACTGTGCAGAGAAATGCAGCCTGCTAGGGAGCCTGCAAAAGCCACAACCTGCCGGGTAGGAGGCTAATTTCCAACAACCTGATTCAGCAATAAAGCGATAAATACAAAATCCTCCTCAGACCTTACAGCCACAAGCACTTCAGAGACACCCAGAGTGGATTATCTCCCTTCAACACGGGCACTCTTTCTATTTTCAGACATCTCATATCCTGACGTTTTGGCCAAATCAGTCTTTGGCTTTGACAACAGACAGCTACCTGTAGCACAGAAATACTTAAACAGCAGGCCAGACTGGCTTTTCCTGTCTTTTCTTCTAGTGTTGGGAAGGAAGGGAGAAAGGGGCCTCTCTCAGCTAGCAAAGAAAGCCCATCCCTGCAAAAATAGTTGCTTTCATCCTACTTTCTCAAAAGCATGAGTGAATGTGGCTTCTTAGTTCCTACCATGCTCCTACAAAGGAAAGCTACCGGTAAGTAATATTTCGGTCAGCAGAATCACATTTATAAGCCATAAATAAAATCCAACAGACCTCAAACATTTATTGGTAGCTTGCAGACCATAACCTTAAGCACCCTGCAGATCCTGGTGCCAAACTGCTGCATTTGGTTTGGGTGGCAGCAGTGGCTCCTCGCCAAGCTGTGACGCTGGGCTCTGCCATCTGACACGAGGTGGTGCGCTGTGCTGATGTGTCCAGCAGCAAACAGCACGGGCAGAAATTCTTCACAAACCCCAGCTTCTGTCATGCAAACGTGGGAATGGTGGAAGTGAATGATAACATCAAATTGCTGCTGCATTCCCCCTGTGCAGGACTCTTGGCCTGCTGCACGTCAGGCCACCTTTTGTCATATATCCCTGTGCTTTCAGATCCTTACACACAGGCATTTTACTTCATCAGCTCTGTTATTACCTCTCCCTCCCTTTGAATCATTTGGTTGTCTCACTGCATCACTCACAAAGAAGTTGTCCTTCTCAGGCCTTTTCTGTCAGAGCAAGGTCTTCCCCTTCCCTCACACAATCACATTTTCAAAAAAGAAATAAAGTGAGCTTCTGCGTGAAAGAGAGAATAATCTCCATGTGTTTTGGAAATAACAATTCTCATGAACAAAAGATTGAGAAACTGGCTCCTGTAGAAGGTGAGGAAATATTTGTCCTTTGGTTAACAGAGGGGGACAGATTTGTCTCAGGAGAATGACAAGTCCACCACCTTGCACACACTTAAGTTCAGGAGTAAACTAAGATGAGTGCAGCTTGCTCACATGCATAACACTTTGCACAGACAGCACATGCCAGCATTGCCCCCCTTTGAAGTAAAACAAGCCATGATGTGTAGTTCCTTCCTTCCCATGTTACACTTTGCTTCGTGCACAGTGATATTCAGGTCTGGATGCCTCTTGGTGTGGGCTGGTGGGCACTTTAAGGAGTTGTTATTTAAATGAGAAAGATTTTAAAGTATATAATTTCTCCTGTTTGTACAATTATCTCCTTTTAGATGACAAAGAAGAAGGAAATCTGATGAATTCCCATCTTCCAAGAAGAGGAGCTGTGGCTTTCAGCTGACGTGGCTCTGTTGCAGCATCAAAGCTGAGCTGCGGCGCTTGCCTGAGCCTTCACCCCTGCTCTTCCCCGCTGGTTTTACAAAAATTACCTGGCTGATGGCAGTGGTGTGTGGGGAAGCATCAGGGCTCTGGGTGCAGGCAGGGGGACTGCTGTGCCCTCTGTCATTGCAGCAAGAGCCCGTGGTTGTCCCATAGTTTATTCAATGGGATGTGGAGGGCCGGGGAGAGCTGTCAGCACGATGCCCGCCACATCTCCCAGCAGAGCTCTCCTGCGTCCACCTGAGACAGGATCAGAAGAGGTATTTGTGGCTGCTGGGGTTCATTAGAAGCCGGCACCACAGCAACAAACAGCCTGACTGAGCTACAGGTGAGACAAAGGTGTTTATTTAGCCATTCGCACCTTCACAGCACTCAGCCTGTTGAGAAAGGACTAGCGTGTGTTTGGTACTGCTACAGAGGTGCACAGAAAAGAGGGAGATTTCTTCCTCGGAAGGTATCTGGAAATTTTACAAAGCCTCCCTGCTCTACACTGCCTGCAATACCCACGAGGTGCGGGGAGATCAGGTAACAGACACCGGGGGATGGAGAGACAGGCAGATAGCAGGTGATACCCTGGTGCCAGAGACACCAGGCAGAGGAAAAAAAGAAAAAGGAAAAAACCAGCCCCAAATAACACACATGGAAAAGGGACCGTTCAGTCCTTCTTATGCTGAAACATGGCAGCAGGGACAGAAATGATGAGCCTGTTGGGGGACCAAGCACAGAGCTCTCCAAAGGATTTTCCCAGGAATTCTGCATCCCCCAAAGGACAGCTGGAAAGTGGGGCTCAGAGAGGCTTTTAGGCACTGCTGATAGCTCAGCTGAGCTATAGCTGAGACCACAACTGAGTGGGGCTGGTGGTAAGTGAGAGGGGGACTGTGGGGGACACACGACGGCAGAAACATGCTGAAATACCAGCTCTGGTGCCTGTAATTGCATAAGAGGCTTCTCAAAAGGATTGGGAGACATTTCCTGGGAAATTGGCTGTCTGAGGTTATGGAGATAATAAGTATTTTCAGAAATCAGCACCACTGCCAGAAAATAAAGTGGAAAACCTCCCCCACAGAAACAAGAGAAGGCAGAGTCAGAAATGCTGGAGTAGGGAGAAAATGCAGAATGCTGAGAAAGCCTGGTAAATGCTGGGGGAAGGCTCCCTTCGTCAACCAACCTGCTACAGGGAATGTGAAAATTAAGTTGGCTCTCAGAAGAGAGGAATCCCACCCAAAGATGCTTTTTTTGAGGAAAGGGATTATCTTGGCTTGGTTCCCTACAGCTTTTAAACGTGCAAGGGAATTTAATTAAGTGTTGCCACTTTGCTAATGGCTGTGGCTATTCTCAGAGGCTCTCAAGACTTTCCAAACTCTGCAGGGTTGGTCTGGAGATGCGATTCCTTAATTAACAGTTAGGTAAGGCAAGCAATGGGGTCTGGGACTCAGTGCCCTGGTCAAACAGCAGCTTCATCAGCTTATGAAACATTGACGCAATTCTGCTGAGATGCAGGCAGTTGAGGGATTTATTTTTTTGCCTGTTCTGTTCCTGCAAACTCACCTGGGGTTTTCCGTGGGGTAGAAGCACACCAGTTGCTTGCTTGGTGCCACAAACTACCCTGTGGTGCTGCTGTGTGCTCTGTTGTGGAGGGACCACATTTCACAGGCTGCCCCTTATCTTCCCCTAAAAGCGGGATGTTATCTCCCCCTAAAAGCAGGATGTAATGCTCAGCCAGTTCACAGGTTAACAGCTTTCTGTTCCTCTGATGGAAAGAGCCGCTGTGGCATTCATTAATCAATCTGTTTTGGAGCAGAATGTAGGCTTATGATCTGTTCAGACTCCAGAAAAAGCTGATATCTGGGACACGCTGGTCTATTCCTGGGACTTGCAAGTGTACAACTCAATACACAAAACATCTCATTTTTTGGAGGTTTGACTTTAAACTGGGTAAGGCTGACAGAGTAAGCACTCAGAGCTTCTGGGCCTTGTTAAAACAGTCCAGCCTTGAAATTACATAAAGGGGAAATGAAAAGCAATTAACCCCCTTTTAGACACATCGCAAGCTTTTCAATTTTTCTACTCAGATATTCAGCCAAGTGAGCAATGAAAAGTGACTACAGGCTCCAAGCTGAGCAAAGAATGAGACATTCCTACAACAAGATGCAGGCCTTTAATACAGCCTTACTTGTGGGTACATCCTTTGTATTTCTGACCGGCTGGGCTGTTCTTGCTGAACCCCTTTCTCCTCCCTCACAGTTACCGAACAACTTGAAGCAGATATTTGGAATTAAAATTTCTGCCTGCCCATAAGACTTGTTACAAGATTAATAAGAAGGGATGAGGAGTGTTAGACAGCTATAGGTATTGCTACAAGCCCTACCAGTAACAACAACAGATTCAGACCAGTGTGTCATGTTCTCCATACGCCTCCATATTAATAGCTTAGATCTATTCTGGAATTTGGCAGGAGATCGTAAATTGTATTAACATCTTTTATCTTGACTCATCATTTCCAAACAAAAACAAACAAAACAAACAAAAAAAATCCCACAACAACAAGTTCTTTCTAGATATATGATAATTCTAATTCCAAAAGGAGCAAAGTGCAGAAACTACAACTGTAGAAAAAATAAATAAAAGAGGAACTATTATGGAGTTCTAATAGCAAGCAAAAGCTGTGTTATGTCCTCCCCTCCAAACGGCTCATGCCTGAATAGCTTTCTGCACTTTTTGTTTTGTTTTTCTACTGAATTTGATTTGAGCAACTGATTGATTTTTCTCATGGCATGACGTGATGAAATCTGAACTGACGTTACATTTCACTGATGTACTACGCCCTTGAGCCAATATCAATTTGTCTATAATGGCTTTGCAAGGGCAGAGGTCAGTTAGGGGACTTTCCCCTTAGCTCTGTCACAACCCCCTGAGTTTTCATGACAGTCTTATAAATAAATCAGACATTCGCATTTCAAGCAATGAGCCAGGTACTGAAGGGTTTCTCCTGTTGCATGAAAAACAATTTTCACTTGAATGATATTTCAATCAAAAATAATCAGGGATGACCTGATCCAGTCCTTGACTGTGAGTAGAGTTGGAAATAAAATTTGTTGAGTGTGCTCTGGTTGTTTTTCAGAGCTTGGAAACATGCTATAGTCTGTAGATGTGCAGCTCATACCATGTGCCTGCACTCATCCAGCCATTTTCCCTACCTTCAGCTTCATTTGGGATTGAGTTTCCCCATGAACCCAGCCTAGATAAGGGCTCTTTCAGAACAATAATCTGCCATATGGGCACCATGCTGAGGGAGGACCATATAGCACATCATATCTCATCTGGCTGCTCTTCCTGCTAACCTGGTTTCTATGCTTTCTGGGGTAACATTGGCTGATGTGGAGCATTAAGGTCATGGTCTTTCTTTCCTTCTGGCCTTCTCCTCTCTTTGGGGGCAAGAAAAGACTACAACTTGGGACTTCTCAGGAGAGAGGGTTTTGCTGTGGCAAGCCCCCCAGACCTCAAGGTGGAAGCTTTGCCTCCTAGTCTCACCCAGGAGGGAAGCCCACCCTGGGGGCAGTTTTGGCACTTTGATGTTCCCTTAGAACTGGGCAATGCTGTCAGCCCTTTGGCAACTGCAAGCAACTTCCCTGGAAGGATGTCAGCCCAGGACCAAAAAGCACAGTAAATTTCCATACACTGTCAGGATGAATTTCTTTTATCAGGGACTGCAGCAATGTGAATTTGAATTCACTTGACTGATGGACTAGGTAGAAAAAGCTATTATTTTACAAGTACAGGACAGACTAGTCAGTGAAAATCTCTAATTACTATTATTATTATTACGTTTTACTGAATCTGTTTGGGCTCCCACGCTTCTCTGTAGCTTTAGCTGAGCCCACCCAAATTCTATTATCTGAGGTGGTTTTCCCACACAACATCTGACAGGTCACCCCTAATAATGCACCAAGTTATCAGCTTGACAGGCACCCCACCCTCCCCCTTACTTCTCTTTTTAATTGTTTATTTCTTGGCTCAGTTTGATGTAAAGCAAGCTGAAGTCTCTCTTGCTTCTGCCTCTGACAAAGCAGATATCATCCTTTGGAGGCAGGGCTCAGAAATGGTATTAAATCAGGGTGGGGGGAAATGCAGATGAGCTCTTTAGCTAGGCTGTCAACAGTACCACCAGCCCCCAGTAAATCTTCCCCCCTTTCTTTGCTACTGACAGTTCCTTCCCACTATTTGTCTATATTTATGCCTGGTTAAATGAGTATATACATAAAGTACATCTAGCCCACAGCCAGATCAGAGCCTCAGGCTCACAAGCAGTTGCAGACACACAATACTGCATTTCTTACCTACAGTGATCCATGGCAGCCCCGGCTGAGCCGGCCTTGGGGTGTGTTTGCAAGGGGGCAAGTTAGGGAGCCATTGCCTAATGCTTTTTGCCCCATAACCACAAGGCTGAAACCTCCAGCGATTTACCACCACATTTTCCAGCAGATCCAGAAGATGCTGTTGATAGAGAAAGATGCTATGAGACAGCATAAGTGAGCAGCAGGTTCAGCAGTCACCCTTTGCTTGAACAAAACTCTTTGCATAATTCATCCCCAAGAAGATGAAGCACATCACGCACAGCCTGCAACTCCCATGGCCTTCCCAGAGAGGATGCTCAGAGATACTGCTATGAGGACAGCTGGGGTGAACACTTGTCCTCCCCTCTACCTCCAAGATTGAGAAATTAAAAAATACATCAAAATAAATAACAATAATAAAATAAAAATTAAGTCCTCAAGTGTAGGAAGAAAAAAATCCACAGACAACAAACCCTGCATTTTCCTGGGTTTTCCCTCCCAGTCTTGAATCACTCAGCTCTAAAATGTCATGGAAACAACTTTTTTCATGGCCATACTTGCCATGTAAGACATTTGAAGCTGTAGTGCTATCTTAAAAAAAGAATGGAACAGTAGGACTGACCTTGATCCTAGACTTAAGGCATCCTAAATTTAAATGCCAGTTCTCTAGGAGACCTGAAATGCTTTGCTCAGGATCTGAGAAATAGGAAAAAAAAAAAAAAAAGTAACTTTCTACTTCTCTGGCAAACTGTGAGGATTAAGATGCTAGGGATTATTGAGTTTTTCAGTTCTTCAGTAATGCCTTTCTTCATCAGAAAGATCTGGCAAGATTAGGTGACTAATTTACTTGCTGATGTGAGAAATGTTCAAGTTCAGAGGATTTTTCTTGTCCTTACCTGAACTTTCACTAAAGAGGAATTTTTCAACTGAGAAATGACTGCTTCAAAACCAAGTTATAGGTCTCAAGGGAAGGGCTTTTAGGGTTTTAATTCTCAACAGACACGTCTAATTCCTCTGTGAAAGATGCCATGACACCAGAAGAAGGAAATTGGTTACTTAGATTGAAAACAAGATGAACATTTGTCATAAAGAACAGCTTAAGGAGGTGGGGAAAAAAAGCCAACATGTTATAATGTAGACATGAACCCTGCAGCTAAGAAAAGGGAAGAAAAAAATAAAATCACAAGTCCACGGGATTCATTTCTCTGATAGATTTTCTTTCCATCCACTGCAATTAATTTAGTCAGATGGTTTGTATCAGGCTTATTTCTCTTGATCCCCAAGAGTCTTGAAGTTATAAAGCTGGGTAACGATCTTCAGCCCCAGAGAGGTTTTTATATAGTTATGAAAGCCTTCCCTGGGAAATCAGAGTGGTTTTCATCACTTGCTTGACTGGATCAAATCTGCAGAGATGACTTACAATCTGAGGCCTGGAACCTCTCAGGGTTTCTTGACAGTCTCTTCCAAAGTCCGGCATTGTACAGCTTGAGAAACCTTGCTTTATGAGATTTCCCATAGAAAGTCTAATTGCAGGTAGTATCTTGAAAGCCACAAAGGATCACAGAATCACAGAATTTCTAGGTTGGAAGAGACCTCAAGATCATCGAGTCCAACCTCTGACTGATGCCAAGAAATATCCTCTGCTCCCACATCACATTCCAGAACCCACATTGACTGGTAAACTAATAACCCTTTCTGCATAACAACTTCTCCAGAGGTGAAGTAATTAGTCATAGTCTCCAATATTTTAAGTGCAAGAAATTCGATAAGAAATTGAACATAGAAATATCGCTCCAAATAATTTCCTTTTATTATTCCAAAGCGCTGAACCCATTTCTGAGTGTTTCTCAGCTTCTCAGCCTGTGCCTAATGGATGAACCTCCCACAAGTACCAACAAGCAAGTGATGACTACTTCATTGTGGGGCTGAGTGCCAAACAGGGCACAGAAGGCATGGTGGAAGTGGTCACTTTCTGTGTTCACCCACATTACTGCTGCTTTTCTCTTCTCCAACATTGTTTGCTGGATCTTCTTCAAGCATATTCCTGAACAGGACTTGAAATTAGTTTTGCACAGAGCAGGTAAAACTTCTGGAAGCTGTGCAGCAATGTCAGGGAGCCAGCACTCATTTTCAAAAAAAGGTTTGCTCCTACAGCCACGGGGATATTTAGATGCCAAACACTCATTTCTTGGAAGCCACAGGCAAAGATTTCAGTGGCAGAGGCTGCGAGCACAACGTAAGCTCCAAGCTCTCACGAGGCTCCTGGGAGATGGCAGATGTGGGCTAATGATGCCGGTGCAATGCTCCACACAAGCATGGTGTCGCAGCTCAGTGGATGAACTGCTCTCATAAGAAACCCAGGCCCATTCTGCATCATTCCTCCCTGAACACAACTTTCATCCAAGCCCAAATGCTCACTCTGCTAAGACAAATCGCACTCCCATTCCTTCTCCATTGTTGCCAGAACTCATTTCCTCTATTGTTCTTCTGTAAATTAGGGCAATTCATCCAGAAATGAAATGCAGCCCTATACAAAGGCCTTGGCAAACCTAAATGCTGTTCAAGGGAGCACAGAGAATGCTAGTTCTCCTAAAAAGAGTGAATTTCACAGTAACTTCTTTTGGCCAAGTTTCATAATTAATTTTGAAGTGAGTTCATTAGAAAAAATCTCTGGGCTTTAGTCCACCTTAAATATATAACAAATATTCTCAAAACTAACTATTTTCCTCCTTTTCCTTGCTTATTTTTCTTCTAATTGTTAATAATTTTAATTAACACCAGAATTTCTCAACAGCATGCCATCTCCTCCTTTTTCATTATAGGTGTTAATTGCAGATTCAAATAGAAAGTGAAGGAGAAATTGAGGTAAACATCAAAAGCAGCACAACACTGCTGGATGTGCAGAAGAACAATTATTCCCACAGTTATCTTATTAGGGCTTTGGTTGATGTATAACAAAGTTTTAAAACTACTTTTTTATCATTTTTTTTATTTATTATTATTATTTTTTTATAACCTCCTATATCCCAGAACCACTGTGCCATCCTTCCCTGCAGTCCCCAAAAGCTCAGGAGTCCCTTGGGTAGATCCCAGCCAAGGCACTGGTGCCCTGGCCCTCCCTGCCCCACCATCACAGCTCCAGATGCATCAAACACATCCCCCTGAAGCCCTACACACTGTATGCTTCATATGGGACCTGCCCAGCCATGGGGATGCAGGAAGGAACTTTCCTTTCCCTGCCTGCCAGTGAGCATGGGAAGGATGGCTAGGGGCTCAGGACACTTGCTCTCATTGACAGTAGTCATTATTTGCCAGCTGACAATGAAATATAGGCTTTATCTTTCTATATTAAAGGTATAATTTTAGATTAAAAACAAAACAAACATCTGCTAGGTCAAAACACATCCCTTACCTGCCCAGCACTGACCCATGAAGTACATAAATGTTCATAAGAGCTTTGTCCATACTAATTCTGAATGACATTGTCGTTGCCATTTTATAGCTTCCATATGTGCTGCTCCTGCCGTAAGACACTGTCCTTTCTACTCATGACACTTCGAGAATTAAGAATTATTTATTCTTACCTGTAGGTCAGACTTTCTTTCATTAATATCTAGTTATGCCTTCATCTACAGCCTCAGTCGTGTCTATTTGTCTTGGAAATCCTTCTGGTTTTCATTCTGCATCCATTTCCCCCCAGCATCCTGCTGAAAAACAAACACGTCTAAGTCCTGACCTGAGAAACACCAAGACATTCCAAACCATGCTGAGCCATTTCTCAACACAAGGATGAAAGGACAGTGCAAGCTGTCACTTCTCCAAGGCCACTCTCACCATTCCTACAGGGCTCCTTGGTAGAAACCATCCTCAGTGCTGAGATTTAGGGCATCTCCAAAGCTCAGACATCCTTTGGTATCTGGCATTTCCACTTGTGCTAGAGAAAGGTTCCTGCATGCCCCTATTTCAGACATAGACTACAGGACAATGACGTGTCTCCCTAGGCCCCTCTCTCTGTACCACTGAATTTCCCCTAAAAAAAAAATAATTGCTTTCTATTTTCCAAGTTTCTTAACAGTTTGTATATATATATTTTTTTGTTTGTTTGTTTTTTGTTTTGTTTTGTTTCTTTCCCCCCCCCCCCCCCCCTTAATACATCCTGGTTTGTACTACCCAACATCAACATCGACTAGTTTTAGCAAGTATTTGGCTTTATTAATGATGGTGTATTTGTGTATTTTTTTTTCTTTTTTTTAAATAGACTACTACACCTCTCCTGTCCCCAATCCCCAGTCCAGTCCAACTCTCCCTTCCCTAAGAGAAACTGTGCAATAAAGTGCTGGGCAATCCCTCAGGAAAGGTTCACTTGATTTAACTACAGTATTTCACAAGCCTTTCCAATTTAAACCCTCAAAAAGAGCCTCAGGAGAAACACTGCTGCTTGCAGCCTCAATGCTTCATTTTTCTGAAGAAGTCCTTGTCCGCCCATTAGATGCTCACTTCATATCAGTTTGGTCCCCAGTGTTGCCTTCACAGCCTATATGCTCTCCTCTCCCTCTGCATCTTATGTAAAGCCACTGATCATTTTTGTCCCCCAGTTCCTTTCCCATCTCCTTCAACCTGTAAACAGAGCATAAAATAAGATTTTTGGAGGCCTTTGCAGGGTCTGTACTGGACCGTGAGTTTGGGGCACAGCTGGGCAGCTCTGCTGAGCACTCCACCTGTTTTGCTCACCACTTGTTTTGCTCTGCTTTCTGACTACTCCAGCTTTTTACTTTCCGCTATTTCTCTGCCAGCATTCCTCAATTCCCAGCACTCGTTTTCTGCTTTCAGCTGTTGAGTCCTCCCCTGTGAAATGTTGCTCTCCTCTCATGGATTTTCTTCTTCTTTAGGGTTTATTTTATTTTAACTTGCATTTTTCCAAAAGAAGCTAAGACCTCTTCTGCTTTAATTACTGCTCCAGTTAGCATCCTCCAGACTTCTTCCCACCCCTTTCATTTTCACCGCTTCCCCCCAGTGGAGCTGGCCCATTCACTTCTATAACTCCCTAAAATTTACTTTCTTAAGTGTAGTGCTATGGGCATAATTCATCCATAAATCGAATTTGTTTCCTACTGGGATAATCACACAATCTTCCTTAGATTATTTTTTTTGAATCAGTTCTCATTTTTTCCTGCCTGCTAATTATATCCATAAAGATACATACTGGGGCAAGAAAGCAGAAGTCAAGTCATACCTCAAACTGCATTTTCCTCTCTTCCCTCTCTCCCCCATCCAGAACAAACTACTGTTCATATAATTTAGAAGGACTGAGATTTCTAACCAAAATTAAATACATATATAAATATAGCCATACAGCTATATATGTTATCCAAAGACAGGTCATAAGCTGATGTAAATCAGGATAGGTCTATTGCCCTCAAAGTAAATGCATCAGTTTCTAGAAAAAAAATCACAGGAGTTTTGCAGATACAGCACAGCTGAGAACCAGAACTACAGTTAAATCTGCTGTTGTTTTTTGTTTTCCTTTCTCTTAAAATGATGAGCTAACTGGCTTTTTTTTTTTTTTTTTTTTTTTTTTGAGCCATTAATAGTGTGGAGTTTAATTTAGAAGCAAAGCTAATGCACAGGAAAACCAAGCAGCACAGATGACAAAATTATCACACCTACCCTGGTACTGGCAAGCAGAGTAAGGGCTGAGTGCTTGCACATGTGGCTTACTTGCATTAGTGTGAAAACAAGTACTTTGGGAAAAGTATTTTATTATTCAAATTGGATTCTTTTTCATGTCAATTCGTGACATGACATCCATTTTTGTGAGTTTTTCCTGTCAGGAGAGAAACTTGCTTACATCTATCTTTGATGTGGTTTTACTTTTCAGATTATCACTGGACAATGACAAAAAACATCTATACAAATGTGTTGCCTTCATATGTGCTTACTTCAGAGTGAGGGAGAAGAGAGAAAACCAACCCAAACATACAGAAAACAGACAGAGCGCAACTATTTGTAATGCGTATACAAAGAGTTTCCTACAGCAGAGACATATCCCTGGGCTTCTTGCTGCTCCTATAAAACAAATAAGAAATATACAAAGTACCTCATAAAGCAGCTTGTTAGATTTTATTGCCAGAAATCCATTATCCTTCATATTATCATGCAAATCCTCTCACTGCATTGTCTGAAAGCAGCATTTCAAAAATATATACGTATAAGAGACAAATTCTTTTGTGCATGCCACTTGCACATTAACAGTAATAAGAGTTTCTGTGCACCTGCCGAGGCGAGAATGGACTGCCCACCTGCCTCCCCTACTCAGGAGGGTAAGTTGTGAATTGCTGCATATATATATATATATATATATATATATATATATATATATAATTATTATTTTTCTCTGAGAGATCAAAGCCGGAAGGCAAGATAAAGGGGAAAGGAAAAATTATGAAAAAAAAAAAGTGTACCCACACACATAAACACCCACACACCAAGAATCAGGATGCTTCCATAACATAAAGATGCAGAATTAAGCATCTTTCTGATCCTTGGTAGCCTGCTAGATTACCAAGGTAAAGTCTCCTTTCCTATGCTCTGTGGTTCTGCCCACAGCTGGACAGGATTGCAGCTAGTGAGGGGAATATGCTGGAAACAGAGAAAATTGCATAAAATTGCATTTGTTCTTTATTTCACAGAAAATGTAATTACCTTGTATATGCAACTTCCTGATCAGAAATTTCAAATCCTTTCCTCCAGTTCCAACTTTTGTTAAACTTTTTTTTTAATTTTTATTTTTTATGAATTCTATATTTAAATCACAATCAATCAGCTCCAAATAGTTCCTGAGAAAAAGGCTGTTTTGTGGTGTTTTCTCCCACTTTCTGTCCAGAAGTAGTCATAACTTCCTTTCATTTTAAGAGCAAAGTAGAAGATTGGCTACCAAAACTAAACCCCATCACTTCAATATTATATAAAACAGCAAAACTGTTCTTTTTTTAAAAAATATATATATTATTATTGTTTATTATTACATTTCCATGTTTTAAGGTTTTCTTACAATCTGCCATCATGCAATCGACCCAAAAGAATATAGGAAAATTTCAGTCTACAGAAAGATGCTTTTAGTTTGACTTAATTTCATTGTTCAGCATGATGGAAAGAATGAATGCTATAGCACCAAGCCTCCCATACCATAAAATCAGCTATGCAGGGAGGTTGGCTTCCAGGAGCACAGCTTGTGGTGCTAAGTGCCAACATCAATTACAAGGGAACAAAGATTTCATGAACCTACAAACACCATGGGACATATCCCATTAGCTGCACTGACAGGCTGTTCTCAGAATGCTTTGCCCAGAGCAAGACGTGGATGGGTCCCCCTGCTACTACACTATTTAGCACCTTGCAGAGTCTCTAGCACATACTGCTTCACCGCAGTGCTACAGGCCAGGGAAGGAATATTTTTCCCATTTCACAAAGACGAAAAAGAGGTGTACCACCTCCTTGAAAATCCCACAAGGAATCTAGCCACCAAACCCAGTGACTCCCGTGCTCTTCCAAACTCTGGCCTCCACCGTCAGAAGAGAAATCTCAGTTTGGAGACCAAGCTCGTCTCTGGGTGGGGAAACCACGCAACCACTCTTACCCCTCCTTCTCCTCCTGACACCAGTCCCGGTGATGTCTCCATGTAAGCAGGAATCAGCTTTTAAATTAACTTTGCTGAATAAACAGAAGGGAAAGAGAAAGAAAAAACAACCCTTGCTGCCCTCCTTGAGTGCCTCTGGAGCCCGGGACCACATAGGGAGGCTCAGCTGCCAAGTGCATCACAGGGTCAAGCCACATTTTGCATTCATCCTTTCAGTGGTTCTGGAAAGATAAAAGACAAAGTTATAATGTTGTAGGAGATATAAGACAAAGTTAAATGGTGCATAAACAAATCCAATCCTGTGTTTGACCTATGGGGGAGGAGGAAGAGCTGGGTGTGCTGCGTGCTGTGCATCTTCTAGGAGACGAATGAAAAGGTGATTGGAAACTTATCCATACACTTCATAAGCTTCTGCCATTCACTAAATGGTACCTAATAAACCTTATTGGATTCCATATTTTGTGGGAAATGACTCTTTCATAGCTTTGTCCCTTTAATGGATACTCATTTAGGAAAGTACTATATCAGTTTTATTGCATCAAAAGGAATAAAAGATTTTAAATGAATCTTAATGCTCTCTCAAAGTGCTGGAGTCTGGGACTTCAAGCTAAATTCACAGCTAGAAGCAGAATCTTTCACAAGCTTTTGAACGTACAGAAGAAAAACTTTGGGAACAGAAATATTTTATTTTAACAATCCTTAAGTCTCCTTTCTTATTTTATTCACGCTGGTCACTTATTTCACCTCTCCTCCGTTTTCCTTGTCTCCAAGTTTCTCTTAAACCTCCGCAGCCGCCTCCTCCTCCTCTCCCCATCCTGACTCCTCTTCCAGCTAATGCACCCATTCCTGCAAAGAACAGGCAGTTTTCTTCCCGTCCTATTTCACAGGTGTCTGCTGAGTTTGTGTATTTTCACATGTTTTTCCCCCACAGGCTTTTTATCAACACATCTGGGAATCATAAAATAACAGTCTTATTTTCTGGCATTATTGTTCCTGAAGAGTGGGAAATACTACAGAAACAAGAAAAACCTCCCGCTCTCCTGCTTTCTGAGGCACCCAACTAATTTCCCTTAAGCAAGTCAAACTGACGAGTTTGTGAAGATTTCCCACTGACCTAAAGACATGGCATTTATTTTCATATTTACTCCACATGACCTCATTTTGCATAGGTACATTTTTCACATGTAGCTACTTCCCACACATTCCCACTTACCATGCCCAGCATCCTGGCAAAGGCCAGTTATCCAGCACAGATGCATCTGCTCCAAGTGGTGCCCATTCCTTTTTGGCAATCTTGCTCTCCCTTTTTAACCTGATGTCATCCTCAACCCATTCCACCTTCCTACTGTAGGTTTTCCTGCAGGAAATTCCATCATTCGTGATAACAGCTCCAGCTTCCCCACATGCATGCACCTACCCTCTGGGAGCAGATCACAGGGGATGAATCAGTATCCAAGATGTGCAGTCCAGGATAACGCACAGTTGAGGTAAGTAAAGTCTTTCCATTAATTTCTATTTCTCAGGCCTGCAGTCTAATCTGAAAATATGTCCAGTACCAGCGTCTGGAGTTAGTATCAGAGGTGAACATGCCTAATTCATTGTAGGACCGGGACTAATTGTGGCAAAATCATTAAACATGAACAGTGTCCCTGGGATTTAATCATACAAAATAGCACTTTTCGTCTTCCAGATATAGGTATACAATCAGGAGAAATTCAGTTAGCAAGGTATAGCAAGTTGCCATCTGTTAGATGAGCCATAGCTGCTAACTGAGCCGTTCTCCAAGTCCGCTCCATTAGTAGGATAAAACATCTTTGCTCAATCCCCTGCAAAATGCAACACATCCACAGCACACCTCTCTGCCTGCTTCACAGCCCAGCAGTCCTGAGCAGCTCTCACGGGCTGCTAGGAGTCAGCCCACAGCTAGGGAACCCAGCTGCACAGTTCTCTACCCATTCACATCTTCTAATTCCAATTCAGTAATGAACTTCCCTTTCAATGACTCGAGGAGTGATTTGCTTTGTCTTGCATATCTCAGCATCTAAAGAACTTTTGACAAGGACTATACCTAGATTTCCTGATGTAAACATATAATAAATCTAATGTTGTCAAGCACGGTGGCATTTTTATTTTATTTTGAAAGAGAATTTAATCTAACTTCCCAGGGGATTCTTCTCTTGTGTCATAACAAAGTCTGGCTTGTAATGGATTTCCCATTTTTCTTTCTAACTCGAATAATGACAAAATTGCTGCGCAGAGCGGCAGCATTCTGTAATATGTCACAAAATGCAAGCGTGAAGTGACAGTTGTCTCTGAATGGCTGGGCTCAGCCCAAGCCCCCATTTCCAACAGCACAGGTACTTAGCTGCTTAATGTCTCCCCACAATCAGCCCCCGGCCAGACTCGGAGCACAGGGAAAATCCTCGTGGAATAGGAAAGAAAGCAGACAATGGAGAGGGGCAGCGGGGGGAGAAATCATAAAAATAAAGAAATCGATAAGTAGCACTTAAGGACCGAGCTTTCAATTAATGTAATGTTGATACAAAGCAGCTAAGAATCTGGTTCATAAATATCTATCTCTGTATGTCATCCTAAATAACATTTTTTTTAATATTAAATTTATGTCAAGCAATAGTATTTAATGGAATCTGCGTATCCTTTGGGGAAAAATACCTCTATTACATTCCATTATGAACCCTTATGTATCAAAGGATTAAGAGCTACTTCTCTCTTCAATGGCAAAACTTTCTGCAAGCAGTTCTAGAATCCTTCCAGTGCTGTAGAGCATCCTCAGAAAAGTAACGTTTTCTTCTGTAGCTGGGATGACTGGGTATATTTTGCTAGCTCAAAAACTGTACTGGACCTTCCTGGCAGAAAAGACAAGCTGGTGCTCACTGTACAAAGTTGTATTTGCCACCGAAAAATAAAAATAAAATTTCCACTGTGTTTTGCATTGTATACCTCAGGCAATGAGCTCAGTAATTAGTGGGTGAGCAACCTCACACTTAGGGTACCTTGTGTTCTGTAACATTTACTGTAGTGAGAAGCCATCATGGGAACCTGGAGGCAATAGCCCTGCTCGCATTTCCCCATGCGGTTACACAAATCCTAACTCGCTCTCAGCTGTCCCCCTCAACAGCAGAGACCTTATATTTAAGAGGCCATGCCCTATCAAGCCAGGTCAAGACCTGAGGTCCCTTACACAGCACTGGCAGATGCTGCTGTCTCTTCTCCCTGCTTAACGTTAATGACTCCTGCTGGGTTTCCTCTGTAGCTGATCCCAAAGCACTCTGAGAGAAGGTTGGGGTCATTCTTTCCACTCGACAGGTGAAGTTGCCCCATGCCCTGCCACCTGCTGATGGCTGGTGCCAAACTCCCTCCGTCACCCAGGCATCTGTCCCCAAAACCCATAGCAGTAAAAGGGTGGCTGTGGCCTTGTCCTCTGGCACGACGGAGGCTCCTGTTGGGTGTCCACCAAGAGGTGGATGGTGCCTAGGCTCATCGGCCTCGCAGCTGGGCTGCTCTCGATGCTAATGTGGGGAGAGGGGGAGAGGGAGTTGGGTAATTGTTCTGAAAGCATGCCAAGCAGCTCGTTTGCAGAGTTAAACGGTCTGTGGTGTAATTAACAGAGGGAAAACTGTATGGCTTTTTGTTACTTGTGACAGAAGGTCGCTCATTTCCTTGTTCTGGTGAGGCTGGAGGAAAGGGGCCACACAGACAGGGCAACCACTGAGTGAGTGTGCCCGGACCTCTGCCCTGTTCTGCAGCTCCTGGCACCTGCAGCTCTGTTCCAGGGGCATGTGTGCTGCTTGAAAAGATGTACGGTGCCTGGGCAGACAACTCATGGGGATCCGGAATGTAAGCGAGGATTTAGGAGTAGCAAAGCTGGTCACTGCTAGACTGAACTTCAACACACCTTGGTGCCAGAGTCCGGATTTAAGAGTTCAGCCCCCCCTCTACCATACTTTGCACCATCCCTCCCCCTTCAGGCAGCACAGAGCCGTTGATAACAGCCTGGGGCCAGATTTAGATACTTTCAGCATCTCCTTCTGTAATGTTTGCAGCAGATTTTTGTTCTGTATCAAGGAGCGCTGAGTCCTTTCGAAAACCCAGCCATCAAACTGATTTCTCCTTTCCAGCTGCTACGAAATCGGACATAAAAGCTAAGAGGGAACTAAACCCTCAGTGAGAGCTGGGTCCCACTCAGAGCTCACCCACACCCATCCCTCTGCTGCAGAGACAGGCTGTCGGGAGGAGGAGGAGGAGACGGCTGTGTTACTGAAAGGGCATCCTGCCCCTGTTTGTGGTCACAGTGATGTGAGTGGGGCAGTTTCTCCTCATGTAAGCACACATTCACTATACCACAGCAAATTCCTCCCTTTTTCCTGCTTGCTGTTGGAAGATGAGGCTGCTGGAAGATGCTGCCGCAAGTGGTTTCCCAGCCACCCTCCTCCCATCGCTCCCACCCCCACTCACCGCTTTCTCTTTTCATTTTTCGAGAGGCTGGAATATCGCAGGATAAAGAGACTGCAGCTGTGTTGGGGAAAAGAAACCAGTCACGCCTCAGCAATTTATGGACAATTTCCCATTAATAAGAGATAATGGAGTGCAGTTCAATGGATTTGCAATTGTACACTTGCTCTTTGAGGATATGGAGGGGGATCTGACAGCAGTTTGTTCCTCTCAGAAATGGCATTACCATGATTTTGTATATCCCATTGTAAGGAGGGAGGTTTGGACAGTTTAAAATGGTTTAACAGCCTATTAGAAAAACGCAGGTGTATCAAGTTATTGAAATGACCCCAAATACTGTTCCTGCAAGGGAAACATCTGATACAAATTACCCATGGGCTCACAGATCCCACCTGCATGCACTCAGTGGGCCAGTGCAAGAGCAAAGGTCTGCTGGTCTTTGTGAGTATTTGTGACTCAATTCAGTTCTGCTTGCACATGAGGCGGGGAAAAACCATGGCAGGGGATGATCCAGGAGACATTTAGGATGCAGATCATGCATTTGCATACCAATTTTGTGGTGGGTTGGCATGCTCGACATCCATACATTGCACACAAGCTTTTGGGGAAGGCTAGCCTGACCACAGGCTCTCCCTGCCCCATCATAATAGCCTGGGGTTATTCTGCCTCTTTGTGCTGCAAATCCATGCAGGAACAACACAGCCTGGTTACTGTGAGGAGGTAGAGTTCTCAGGGGTGTGAGGCATGGGTAAACAGAGTCACAAAATTGTAAGCTTATGCAGGAATTTTCTCCTGAACCTTGTCTCTGGGTGTATGATTGACCCTTGCAGAACCCAGGACTCAGTGCCAGATTAATCTGCTCACCCATGTAAACAGTTGTTCCTCTTCAGAGTCCCTCCAGATACAGATACACTGTCCTGCCCCTACGCAGTCACACTGGCTAATGGTACAGACAGTTCCTCCCCATTTCCACTTGTCCTCCAGTATAGCTGACTCCCTTGTAACACCTTATGACCAAGGGCACACAGAAGTGCACCTTCTCCAGCATTCATTTCTACGCACCCCCTCTGATACATCCACTGCTTAAATTCAACTTTTCCATCACTAAGACTAAGGACAAGCAGGAAATTTCCGGATAAAATTCACCTCTCCAGATCCTCTCTCATTCTATAGTATTGTACTATTTCAGACATAATGTAGCTAGAATCCCCAGTGAAGATGTATCATCTGTTATGTTACAAGTGGGTGATTATATTTGATGTTTTATTCTCGTCTTTCACTGTTCTAACATTTTGTTTGCTGCTGCTACATGACTACAAAATGCATTTCAAGCATTTCTTCAGTCACAGTACTGAAGTGGAAGACCTTTTTTTTACCCCCTACATACTGATAAAGCACTCATGAAGAAAAGAGTCCGAAATCCAAATACAGAGGACACTATTATCCAAATAAATGAGTCCCTGTTTCCTACCCGCACCAAACTAATTGCATTGACAAATACCAGCTCTACCAGCACAATTTCAATTAATTTTAAAAATCTGTCTTAAGTCACAAGCTTCTGTATGGAATCTAAATTCACCAAAGTTTAAAGGTCGAAGTTTTTGCCAAATTCTCGAGTCTATTACTATTTACTTGCTTAAAATATATATTAAAAAAAAAAAAAAAAAAAAAGAAAAGAAAAATAAACCATGGGTACACAGCTATTGAGGAACTACGAGCTCCCTGCAGGACTTCCTTGAAAAATAAACAAGAAACAACCAAAGCAGCCCCTTCTCAGATGCAGGTACAAGTGGGGTTGCATGAACTGAGCATATGTTCATGCAAACACTTAATTTGAAATTTCCCCTTAAAGCTCAGGACAGATTCCCTTCACAACTTCCCAGACATGATTCAGGTTCACAGCACAGCCTGAAATTAGTCACATTTGACGTGATTTCCAGTTTTAGTGCAGGTCTCTCACAGTTACAGGCTGCATCCAAAGGATGCAGTTTTGGGGCTATACCACACATCTCCTGTGACATGCTATCCTTAAAAACTAAAACCACAGCACTTTCTTTCACAGAAACATTACTTGCCATGAGGAAAGTTAATGGCCATGAGTACGCCCCTTTGCTCATGGCTGGCAAGCTCTCTTCCTTCTCACTCCTGCCTCCTGAGAACAATACAGTCAATGTCCAGCCACTCAGTGGGAGACAGACCCAACATTCAGAAGTTTATATTTTATAAGATTGCATTTTATATGAGGTAGACAAATAAAGGACAACAACATTACTTATTTTTCATGAGCTAAATAGAGGAGGTCTGCGATCTACCTCAATGCTTCTTGATCACTTTGGAGAACCAAGCCCTGTGCCAGCCCTTCTCCCAGCCACCCACCAGACCATCCTCTCCCCACATGGAAGGGGAATTTAAAAACCACCTGTGGATGATAGGGCTTCCCAGTGCAGCTGAAACAGTCCTGCTCCTTGCAGATTTAAAAATACTAACGTGCACCAAAGTGCAAAACTAAGCCCAGACAGGTTCAAGTTCACTGGAGAAAAAAAAAAAAAAAAAAAAGTGTTTTAGATTTCAGAACATATCATTTGCTTTAAAAATAACCAGAAATTCAGGAGGTACCTTTATAGATTTTTAAATAGCTCAGCTGAAAACCAACTCTCTTAATGAAAAACAATAGCAAATTACTTGGTTATTAATCTCATGCATAGAGGCAATTATTTCCCAACTGAGACTTTTATTTAAAAAAATAATCATATAGATTATTTTGGAAAGTTGACAAGTCTGCTTCTTGGCCTCGCTTTCTCTTGCTGTGTCTTAATTTGCATAAACATGACATTAAAAACTGAAAGAATTGCTTTAAAAAACAATTACTCCATCAGCAAAACCTGACAGTGCAGAATTCAACTGTACCACAGAGATCATCCTCATAAGAAGAAAAAAAAAGATATTTTTTCCCTTTTCCTGACATTAAAACACCTCTCACTTCTAACAGGACTACAGTTCAAATTTATGTTTTAGAACCTTTTAATAATTGAACATGTGTAAATATCATTATTTTTAGACGCACTGCAGCAGAGAGCAAAGGAAAAAAAATCCCACACCGAGCACCTTGACAGGGCTGTTCAACCCAAAGGGGGAAGGGTTATACAAGATCTTACCATGTTGAGACGAAAAAAAAAACTAAGACACCTTCCTATTATCATGCTGCGCTTGTCTCTCGAAGCTTTTGTTCCATTAGAAACTTGTTAATTGCTGCCTTAGTAACAAAGGAACAACATGCTGTGGTGGGACTATTAGGAGTCTACGTGCCTTGTTCACCCTTAGAAAGGCAGAGGGGTTTAATTGGCTACGTATTCTTAGAAGATGCAATAAAGTGGGATAATCAATGGTGTCAGCGTTTAATAATGGAGATTATTCACAATGTGGAAGAGAAAGCCCAAACCTTCATTAATAAAAAGCTATTTTTTGCATGACCACAGAAAAAACGTGAATGACTGGATGTAGAATTTATGAAGTGCACAGCCAAGAAAACCTGCTCTCTAGGAATTTTAGAAGGCCATCATCACTTCATCGGGCTGACGAGTCTATTCTTCCAGTTCACCAGAAAAGAGATCTGCAGCCTCAAATGCAAAACAGCAATTTATAAGTCAGTTTACCCAGAACACACACTGCTCAATTGTATGAGCTCGCTAATAAATAATTCCCTTAGTACAGAAATGCAAGGGCTAAAATACTTCTTCAGCCCTCCTTGGCAAAACTTAAGCTTTCTGTAAATCTCTCCTGTATTACCTAATGCAATATTTTCATGCTAATCCTATTGAACTGCAATTTATTTTTCCCTTAGATTTTTCGTGAGAAACAGCACACAACATACTCAAACAAGTTTCAGATTTAAGTACTCATTTAAGGTGGGTGCAATTTTATGGAAAGAAGTCAAATGGTCGCCTAGTACACTTGGTTTGCATGAGGTCTGAAGTCTCCAGAGCTTTCTCCAAGCACATTTGACTTAAGATACCCATATCAACTCTAAGCACTACATCGAGGTTAGTTTCCTGAAGCTGGATTTCAGCAGAGCTCTCTTTCCAAATGAGCAGTTTAATAAGTTTTTAGATACTCTCCCTCAGGAAGCCGTCAGTCTGTTGGTGTCACTGCCAGTTTAGGAGAATTCAGCCTTTATTCAACTGCCCATACAGAAGTAGAACATCTCAGGGAAAAATAGAGTAGGACCATAATGCTGTACACAATTCTCAAATCTACAAAGCCTGTATTGCAAAACAACTGGGCCACCCAAAAATATTTAACCACTGCACTTGGTGCATGACATTATGGCCTATGGTTCCTCTTGGCTCATTTCTAAATGACATTTTGGTATTTAGAGTTGGGTGGGCAGCATCTCACATTTTGTCTTGCAAACAGCAAGAAGTTACCTTCTCCTCTTCGCTAATTTATTGTCTCATATCTGTAAAACAAAAGGATCTCCGCAAAGCAAGACAATGGGAATTATTTGTTTCACTGCTGCTGATTTTTTTAAAAAAAGCATTTTGGTTTAATACTTTTAGAGGAGCTAGTAGCCTTTCCAGCAAGAGATACAGCAGAAGGTCAAGCTCATGGCCTTTTCCTCCTCCTCGCAGCAAGCATCCTCAGAGAGCTGTCAGAGGGACCCAAAACAAACGCTCATCTTAAACAAACGCCCTTTGTTTATTAACAACTGGATTTGTTTCTTGTTTGTGTAGACTCACCAGTGTTTGGCATGAGGCAGAGAGGCAGAAAGGGCTAAGGGTGACCACAAGGACCATCCATTTCTTTTTCCATAATACAGCCCCTTTGTGCAAAGCAAATGTCAGCTCCAGCATCAGTTGTGATCACAGCTTGTTTGCACACCTTCACCATCCCTCTCAGGCCCTTTGGGGTTCAACAGCAAACTGCAACATAGGCAGCTTTAACTGTAGGTATCTAGAGGCTCCAGTGGGACCAAAGGTATTTTCCTATAAAAAGGAGCCCAGATCTCTGGCAGCTCCGCTGGCTGTGGATTTATGCTGCGGGGCTCAAGCCTGGCACCTCCCATGCATCACTAAATGGAAGGAACATTTTCTGTTTGTGTCCTCACATTAATTCAAGTCAGTAATGAAGTTGGGAGCATCACAAGGTTTTAACAGTATATGGGATTAGACCAGGCTTAGATAACTGAATAAATGAACTGACTTAATTAGCTCTCCTGAAACAAATTATTATACAGCACTCATTTCCAACTCTCATATGAACCCCAAAGAGTTCGAGAAATGCATTAATTCCTTGAATAATAAATCTTTATATTTTTGCATACCTACTGCAATTATGATGGATAATGAGATTTTAATTAATCAGACCCAGATTTTTTAATGCTGTTGAAGAATGCAGATACATTAGGGACCTATTTATTTGGTAAATCCTAGAGGGGGAAAAATGAGGAAAAAAGCAAGAAGAAAAACAACAACATTCAGTGTTAAACTAGCCTATGTCTAACAGTCTTAACAGCATCCATCCTGCAAACATCCTTATCCTGAACATGAACTCTGTACACTGTCAAACACTAGTCAAAGTACTAACTCCAGTACCTCTCTGAAGACAAAATACATTGATTAAATAGTATGCCACCTGAAATACACTCTGTTTCATGCAAATAAGGTCTTTTCTACTGGAATTTGTATGCTCTATATGGAAAGATTATTTTCTTGCTCGTGTTCTAAGCTTCCAGGTCCTTATGAGTGACAGCCACTTGTTATCTTTATTATTAACACGGCAAAGCAGCTGTAAATACAATCATTAAACCTTTCACTCATATTTTCCATTTTTTCAAACCCTTCTGAGGAGATAGCTAAAGATCTCTCACATGCAAAGGTAGTGGCATTGCAGTTGTCATTAATTATAAATCAGTTTCTAATATGACTGAGAGAGCAAAGATTGCAGGGGGTCTCGTTAACATGAGATTAAAATTCTCTTGAAGTGTAATTATTTTGCAAGAGTGTCTTGGGCTGGATTTATGACTATGTATTGCATCTCTGCACATACCACATTGATAAAGGAGATTTTGTTGGTCACAAGGAAAGAACACCACTGATGAGCACTATTTCCCTTGGAAGGAAAAACTGAAGAATGGACTTCAAATTCTACATTCAGGTTCCCAACAGATTGCCTTTTTGCTGAGCAGCTGTTTAGCTGGAGATGGCTGAGAAACTCAGGAGAACACCCTGGCAGTGCAAGGTCAACTCTTTTATGCATTTGGAATGGAGAAAAGAAGTAGTGCTTCTAGTTTAAATAACATTTAATTTTAAGTTTAAATGTGAAATGTTGAGGTTTAATTTGTTTTCCATTCTGTAGTGAACCTCCCTGGATCTGACACAGTCAATAGGTTTCATTTGTTGTTCCCCCCTTGCCCATTCTGAAGCATTTCCTCTGGAAAACCACTTTCCTCAGAAAAATAAGGTCAAAAGAAAATTTTTGATTAAATCTAGCAATTGGCAGTAGCATATTCAAGCGCCTTTTCCCTCTGGTTGTATTGTTAACCACTGTACTAAAATAAAATACAATCCTTTCTGAGCCACAGAGAAGGGACGGAGGTCACAGACACCTCCATGGCTATGGCAGAGCTGCACAAGTCTGGTCTTAAAGTCCGAATTTGCAGCAGCAGCTAGGTGTGGAAGTCCCCATGGCTCAAGGGGTTGGGAAACTGGGTACTTTCATCCTGGAGGGGATTTCCTGATCTGTATCTTCGGGCTCTTGCATAGCTTTAAAAATCTGGGTGCCTTGCAGAATGCAGCAAGATGCATCCTTGGCATTTCTCTGGGGAGAGCTCACGTTAAAGAACATTTTGTTGTTGTTGTTGCACAGAACTGCTCACAAATGAGAGCCAGCTCCTAGCTGTACTGAGCAGTCCCTGGTTTGAAAAGCAAGCACCCAGCCTGGAATTGCAGTCAGCCTTCCCTGGCTGATCCTCAGTATTGCTTTTGTTTGGCACCTACCCCACTCCATGCCAGAAAACCCGTTTCAACAGAAGGCCAAAGCAACAGGGATACACAGAGGATGTTAAAAGCTATCTGACCCAGGGAAACTGAGGACATGGTAATCAAATCCTAGTGGGAAATTTTGTTCTGCAGTTGCAGAAGCAGAAATCTGAAGACAAATAAGACCTATCCCAAGATAAAGTGTGGTTTTGCCCAGGTCTCTATGGGACGAAACCTGCCATTTATTATTAGCATCAGTGCTACTGCAATTCATCTTGTTAATTCAAAGCTTCACTTACAAGCTGCTTTGATACATTGCACTCAGCTCTTTGAGTCCTGAAATGCTTTTTTGAGCAGCTCCCCCCACCTCCCAAGTTTGATTGCCCTACCCCCAAAAATCTAAATTTGCTTTCATGTGCTAGGAAAACAAACAAAGAAGAAAAAAAAAACACCAATGTGTGAATTTGCTACTTCTGAACATCTTGTCCTCTTAATTTGTACCGAGCTAGTTTGTTCAGCACAAGAACAGCCGTAGGAGCAGAGCAAATTTAGCTGTAAGGCAAGGCTGGGGCAAGAAGGGGGCCAGCAGAGCCCCTGTGTCCATGTTTGCTCTCCTTCCAGTGCCCCCACAGCAGGTTTCATCATGACCCTGCCCTCCTCCTGCATCCTTGCTTTTGCTGACCACAGATATGAGGGCTGGAATGGAAATATCACATTCACGAATAGCCTCTAAGTTGTTCTGTCTCCTCCTGGGGTACAGCTCCTTCACTCACCCTGTTCCTATCCCTTTCCATCCTTAATGAAAAAATAACTGGAAGCAGAGAGCAAATATCTATGTATATCTGGGCCTAAAGACTACAGGGGGGAACCTCAGCAAGCTGCTTTATGCAATGTACAGGCAATTTGGAGAAAATCAGTAGCAGCAAATTCCCAAGTTAAACCAGGCAACTTCTTGAACTTCTTGCCCATTTGGTTTGAAACTACACTTTGTTTGGAATAAATAGCAAGTTTTCCTCTTTCGGAGTGAAAAGGGCAACTGTAAATCAGAGTTTGTCATTTCAGAATATCAAGCCTTAACATTTCATTCAGTGTTATAATGAGCTGATGGCCTTTGAAAAGGAGAGAGGAAACGGCCAGCTTCATCGTTACAGCATTTATTTTACCTAACAACTTCCTCAGCCGAGATGAAGACCAAAAGGGACAGATGAGTCATTAGCCCCAGCGAACCAAGTCTCCTTGCATTTACAGAACAGAAAGAGTCATGTGAACCATGATAAGTGGTTATCTTCGGCCAGCAATTTTACACCAGCTACAGAGATAAAGAGGGGCAGAATTTGCACTGGTAAAGAGCATCCCATGTTATTTGATGATCAGCACCATAACATGGGGTGTTTAATCTGCTTTCTTGGAGTAAGAGCCTGCCTGTCCTTTGGCGTATGTGGAAAGCTCTCCACACTGCTAACAGCAAATAAACATTAATTTGGCATCAGTGACGCAAATGCACTGACCTTCACCCCAACTGCATGAGTCAACGCCTGCCTACCACCACCTGTTGACATGGTCTTAAACCACCCTTGGGAGATCTGGATGGAGCCTGAGCTGCAGGAGTTCCTGCCTCCCCTGGAAGCACAACATGGGGCAGGGCCCTCTGAGAAGCCTCAGCAGCAGCCCCAGCAAGGGATGGGTGTTGGGGCTCGGTACGAGTACAGCCCTGCAGCTGGGACTACCTACAGAAGGGTTTGCCCTATGCTTTACAGGACAGTCAGCGGCTGTCAAAGGGAGAGTGCTTACAAACAAATGAAAAGTGATTTTTGATAGCATGGCTGATGCTGTCTGAACAGAACAACCCCCAAAAGGCCTAGCAAGAAATCCTGCCCTCTGCTAGTACAATTACAGCCTATTGAATCAGTGCAATCACCAGGCATATGCTGTTAAAAACATTTCTGAACCTGTCTGAAGCTACGTGTCCTCTCAGTATATGCTCACAAATCTGCTTTCTGTAGGCATCATCAGCCCTCTCCCAATGCACTGAATGGCACTGAGCTTGTAGTTGATGCCTTTATACTTCAATTATTTTACATTTCAGTTATCTCCAGCACCTGAGTGAACAGCACAGCTCCACCTCACAGTGTCACCGCAACCAGCCCTTGCTGCAGACATTTCTGCAGGGACTGCAGCAGTGCCTCCCCACAGCAGGTTTGGCTTGTGGACTGTAAGGTTTTATTCCCAAGACCCATGAATGTATTCTATTTGGATATTGGCAAAATGATGTCTATCCTGAGGCCTCAGTTACTGCTTAGAGACAGCTTCTACATAACCATTCACATGGGTTACGTGTGAACTCTCCCTGCAAACCAACTCCTCAGTCAAGCTCTCTTTCTCCTTGTAAGAGATGCCTCAGTGCCTCCCAGCCCCACCAGCCCCCTGCAGATGAGGAAGATTAACGTATCAGCTGAAAGCATTTGCTCATCTATCACATGAGATCTGCTCCAGGAGCTTTTGTACCAACTCATGGCCTGTGCCAAGTCGTGTCCCCTCATAACCTTTTTGATGGAGGCCCTTTCCCAACCACAAACAAGCAGCTAATGATGCTCTGCTGCGGGGTGGAACATGGCTGATACTGAATGAGCCCATGTGTAGGACTTATGGTGTACAGCAGATTGATGCCATGATATTTTTTAATTTTATCTATAGAGAGAAATAAACATATGCACGCAGTGTGTTTATTTCACTCTATCAAACATAATTTGAACAAACATGACATAATTTTTACTGTGCAACAGAATGTCTCTGTGCTAAGTATTATAAGTTTCAATGCTTTGTAATTGTATTTCTATAGGCACAAGAAGTATTTGACTGCACAGTGAATGCATTTCATTAAATAGTATAAATTTACACTCTGTTGTAAATGAATGTTCATTTCACATTGTAATTTTTTTACTGCAGAATGTTGCCATTTTAGTATTCACTGTAATCACTCCACTGTGTTGCAAGCAAATGTCATTTATATGATATGTAAAAATTCAGAGAATTCAATTTAAGGGATCTCAGTCTGAGGTATAAATACATGCAAGCCACGTAACACAAATAAACTTACTCCAGATGGTTGCTTATGGCAGATAAAATCAAATTTCGCCATCCTAAGAAATTAAATTCCCAGTTCAAATCCAAGCAATTCAGTACGGTTTCTGCTGACCAAAATGGCCAGAAAATTAGCACCAATCTAAACATAATATACACGTATATAATGAAGTTTTTTCCACTAATAAGAGAGCAAACATTGTGCTTCTAAATGCTTTAACAGCTTTTCTATCTGAATGTTTTTGAGAACCTACAGAGATTCCCTCAGCTATCTGTCCCAGAAAATACTGTATATGTAACTATCTAGAAAGAGAACTATTGATACAATAAAACATCTGATTCCAAAAGCAACTGTGCTTTATTTGCTCCTCTACCATTATGGCTGCCTGGAGTACTTACAGTACAGCCCAAGAGCATTAACAAACAGTCAAGCTATTTCTTCTCCGTTGATAGCCACCTTATTGCATTCAGCAGCTAGCAAATTAAACCTTCAAAATAATTCTCATGTGCACTGACTGTAAAGTGAATTTAAATTAAAGTAATACGTTACAAGAGAAGCGAGTACCTAGCCAGAGTTCTCAGCAGCCTCTTTCTTCTTCCAAAGCCATCTTCAGTGCACACAAATAGAGCTGCACAGTTCACACCTGCCAACACGCAGCTGCACATGCCGTATGGCGCAGGACACACCTTACCCCAGCACTCTCGCACATATGTGTTTGCAAACACCTCCTGCCACTGGGAGACTGCTGAGTCCAGCCAAGTGCTGCTAAAGCCAAACAAGAAATGCCTCGCTGCCCAGCTCCCCTCTGTCAGGCACACACGTCCTCCCTGAGGGAGGGTCAAAGCACTGGGCAAGCTTTTAAAATGAAATTATTCACACTGGCCACTCTAAGCAGATGAAGGCCCACGGTTGTCGCCTTCCAGGTTGATATGAAGCCAAAGAAATGAAGTTACTCAATGTCAGAGAACGAACCTGCATCAGGCCAAAAATTTGAAGAGAAATGTTGTGTAGCCCCACTGGTATCTTGCTACTTGTGTTTATCTGCCCATAGCTCCTAAGCTTAAAGTTTGGGCCCAGGAGCACTCTGTGAGGCTGCCTCATGGTTTTCACCTGCTTGCTGCAGTGCAGAGCTAGAAGTAACATGGAGGTGGTTTTAATTGCTCTATTTTCCTGAGGTGGTGCCAACAAGATGGAGCTGAACTGATCTGAAGTGCTCTGAAATAGCTACAGCCTCGAACGTGGCTTATCTGCTCTGTGACTGCTGGAGAGACCTGAGCTTCAGAGTCTGTGCACCCTGATGGGAGCGAGCTGGATTACATTTCCAAGAGGCATGCTCAGCAGTGGCTTTGATGAGAGTCAGCTTAGATGAGAATTAGAGAAGCCACTCATTAAAAATTTAATTATTAAATGATAAATAATAATTTATTTGAAGTTCTATTCCTTTTGTTTCTGTGCACATAGCTCAGCTACAGCATCTTCTGCACCTACTGCTCTTAGGTTATGCTTGAGAACAGTCCTAAAAGCTCTCTTATTCTGGGTCAAACTCAAGATAAAGTTAGCTACCTGCGAGCAACCCCCTGTGGGCATCTCGGCAAGCTGATCACAGCAGAGATGGCACTGTAAGTCAGGCACTAGGCACAGCCTCGTTGAAAAATGGATATTAGCCCATTTAAATAGGCAGAAAACCCGACTGCATCAGTGCTGCAGAACCCAGCTGGCACTTGGTACAGACAAAATCACAATAGGAGAGAAAGCCAGCAGCAAAATGAGAGGAGCCTCTGTGACGGTAGGTATTGTTCTTCCCCAGGACTACAGAAATACTGAAGGAGACATCTTTGTGTGGCTGCCCAGCCCTTTGCAGAGCAGCAGGGCAATCACCAGTAGGGCTGCTTCATGGTGGAGATACAACAGGGCTCTCCAAGGCAGCCCCAGAGCCATTAAATAGTTTGCTGGGGAAAGATAAACAACCTGTGTGTCCTGAGACCCTCCGTGTCAGCAGGTAGCTGCCTGGTCTGCGTCTCCAGATGTCCTCAGCAGAGCTTGTGCTGGCTGGAGGCATTCAGCTAGGAAAAGCTTGGGGCTATCCCACGTCCAGCGGGTCAGGGTGTTGTGCTTAGTGCAACAGCTCTCCCCCCACAGAGAAGGCCAGCTACTCCAACACTTCATCACCACTGCTCACGTTCTTCCCACTTTGCGTGTCTCACCTCCTCCTCCTTGTTTATAGCCCAACCTGAGCACGGCTCCAATTAGCAGCTCTTTTGGCTTCAGAGAGGTGCAGGGTCGCTAACAAGCTTTCTCCAGTAACCTCAGAAACTTCAGAGGATCCGAATTTAGCACTGCAAACCTTTACAAAACCAGGTCTGTATTAATTTATTTTTAATGTCCCCTCAATGTCAAATAAGGAATTACCTCATCCCAGCCAGCTCACAAGACCTCAAGACTCTTTCATACAGAGCTGTAAGCCATGTAAGCTCTCCTTGCCCTTATGCACTAAAGCACAAGGGGCATCAGCTCATTTTATTACTTTCTGCAGCAGGGATTTAGTTATCAAAACCTGCTCTATACACGCTTGAGAAATGGCTGGTAACTGCTGATGTTAGCACATAGCTCCTTCTGGATTATTCCTCAGCACTGTAAGGCTGTCCATGCTGTTTTTTGGGGGACAGGACTGGATTTGCTGGCATTACATTTCCTGATTCAGCCTTCCAGGTTGGAAGCCTCCAACCACAGGCCCTTGGTGGCCTGTCACTTATGCCCGGGTCCAGCATCAGAGCCGTTTAGGTGCCATTTATAGAAAGAGACCAATATTGCAGGATGGGACCCATGCTATCTGCACCGCAGGTCACTGAGTACTCTGTGTTTGCTGATAATTAAATTCACTGTTGGAAGCTCCTTGCATCTCCATGTGATGCATATCTGCGGAGATGGATGTTGCCCCTAATTGGTTTTTATAACAAGGTTATAAAAACCATACTGTTACGTCCAGATCCGTCAGGGCCCTGAAACACTACGTGATCATAGGTGGCATTAGTAGCCCACCATGTTGTACCACAGTTGGGTATGAAAAGGAAGTTTCAGCCCTATTTCAGTACGGTGGGTTTTTTCCTTGTGTGTTTTGTTAAGAGCTGTATTTACAGGAAAAAAAAAAAAAAAAAAAGCTGAGGAACATTAAAATAAAACTCAAAGTAAAGTTTTGGGCTGCTAAATGATACTGTAATTTTTTGGCACAACATAGTCTGTATGAGCAATATTATTGACTACCGATTTGCATGATGTCTCTAACAGCACATTACCGTTTTATTCTTTGACCTAACACTGAAGTAACGCAGATAAATGAATATATACCAATGCAGCTGCCTTGGGCTTTGCTAGTGATGGCTAATTGCATTACTTAGCAAGGAGCTGCTTGTTGAGCAATTGCTATATACAACATGACCTGTTAACTTCCCCCACCAAGAAAGAGCTGCCCTACAGTTTGATACTGGAGAAAATTGGGTAAGAGAGACAGAGCTGAAACTGTTTAAACCATCCCACATATCACCATTTTCAGTCTCAGCCGTGAAAGAATGAACTAGGGAAAAAAGCAAGTTAAGTCCGTCCAAAACATGCCTCTTGGCACCAATATTGCTGCTATTTCCATCTAAAAACCACATCCCTTGTGAACCCAACTCCAGCAGAAGCCTTCCCTAGACATAAGTGCTGTACTACTGGGCAAGAGATTGAAATCAAGTCTCAGAAGAGCATTCATCCAGTCCAAGGAGGAGAAAAGTATTCCTAATCTTCATATTACCAATAGGTGCATTTGGCTGCTATTTCTACTTTTGCATTTGCAGTCTCACCAGTCCCCCAATGCAGAATTTATCCACGTGGGTTTTGAAACATGAACCAGAAGTCTGGGTTTGCTTTATGTAGGGGTAGGTGCTACTAGATAATCAATTATTTTTCTTTCTTCTCTGCAGTAATTGCCTAAAATAGGTCAGGGGAATTGTTCCTCAGAAGTGGTTACTGCTCGCTGCTAAAAAACAGAGCAGCTGCTCAGATGGACACCTCCACTGCAGGAGGGAGAAGCACCACTCTTAATGATCCCTGCAAACCAAACCCACATGGCACAGGCACGCCCAAGTCCAAAAGCAATTAATTATTAGCCAATTAATCAGTTAACCACATTCCGATACGCATTTGGCCTAGAAAATGCTTGCGAGTCCTACATATGCAACATGTTTACATTAACATTTCGGAAAGCCTAGCAGCTTCCAAGTTCTTTCATGTTTGCATACAGCATGGATCTCTAGGAAAATCTGATCAGGAAGCATAATGTAACTAAATTATTGTAAACTGTTTTCATACACGTCTCTGTTATAAAAATAAGCAACCACAACCATTTTACATACAATTTGATTGTTGCTATCTAATTGTATTCATCAATTGCTGAGCTAAGAATAGAGTGGATTTTTACCAAACATTATAAGCAAAAAACAGAGGATGGGGATTATTTCTGTCCCAAATGGCTTTCTATTTAGACATGCCCTTACCCAAGACCAGAGTAGTAAAGTATTTTAGTCCTTCCCAACACCCAGATTTCAGCAGAACTGAAGCCATCAGCAGTACATCTGTATGAGAAAGTGCCACTGAGCAAAGCTTGCCTTCTACACTAATCCACACCATGCTACACTGAGTTTTTTGACTATTATAATAACTTGCAAAGACAGATAGAATAATGTAATCTTCTGTCTGTAAGCATCTCTCCCAGTCCTTTACATTTCCACCAGTCTTGTATTTCCACCAGGAATCCAGGTAGGACTTCAATGCTTTGCTTTGTCTGAAGCATATTTCCAAAGGAGGCATTCAGTCTCAATCTGACGACAAGATCAAGACAAAAAGGGGAACTTTCACATAACTCACTGAATGCTTCTTTCGAATGCATGGCAGGAACTTGTTAAATAATTTCTCTGATGACAAAAAGAAAACCTGAGGGAATCAAGGCAGTATTTGTTGCTATACAGTGCCTGGAACATCTGAGATTTGCCCATGATGGAAGAGGAGACAGTGGGGAGTTGCAGATGCTCCCCACAGCATCTCTTTGCAGCTGCAAAAGCAGTCCCTTCTGGCAGCTCCTGACATGACAGCTGTGTCACAAAGGCCTGGATGACACTGAAGCATTAAGATCCCAGCTTGTTGCACTGGTGCCCACCAGTCACAGATGAGGGGGGAAAACACCCAGCTACAGGTTCACTTTCTTAGGAGATGTAAAAACACCAAGTGTTTGCCTACACCAGCAGCTTAGCACTGTCTCTTAGACTGCCACTAGTGTCGTATCATAATATAAAAGATAATATCTGCTTGCAACTCAGGAGCACTAGAAAGTTAATGGTAGGGCTGCTGTCAGTGACCTGTCATCCTGGCTGACATGATGGGCACTGTGCACATGTGAAGGTAGAGCATCTCTACTTCAAAAGCCTCTCCAACTCAAAAAGCACCATTTTCCTGGGGACGAATTACGCTCAATTTCACACATTCTTACATTTTCTTACTGGCACTATCAAAAAAAAAAAAAAAAAAAAGTGAGAAAGATTTAAGCGTGTACGTTCTGTAAAGAATCATGAGAATGACATTACAGAGCGGCAGAAAGCTCAACAGTTCAGCATCACAGAGGCTGGTGGGAACATGTTTGCTGAGCTGGTTGCTGATTCTTATTTGCAATTCAAGGAGCCTGTGATTGATCAGACCATTGTTTCTTCTCCTCTGACTAACATGCTTTCCACCCTCGGGGAAATACCAAAGAACAATTAGTGAATAATGCACTTAAGGTATAAACCTGTGACATTTTGGTGGATATTTTAACTAATGCTAGCATTTCATTTAACGATATAAAATAAAGAGTTGTACAGCCTGATTTCCCTTGCGTGATTCCAATCAGCAGCAATTGCAGTCTGAGTCTCAGGTTGAAGATTATATTTGCAAATCAGATTTTGGGGGTTAGGAGAGGGGGAAAATAAATCTGTTAGTCCATGGTTTGATCAAAAGTTTGAAAGAAAGTCTTATAATGAAAGGGTAAAATCTTGGCTGCAAAGTCAACAGGAGCTTCATCCAAAATTTCTCACAGCTCTTTTAATAGCATAAACGTTTCAAGCTAGTACATCTGGGTCTCTGAAACAGTGAAAGCAGTATTTCAAATATTCTCAAAGCCAGCTACTTGGATGGGCTTGAATTGGTGACAATAATTGTGAAGATTAGCTTCTCAGGCCAAATAGAAACAAGCCAGGGCCACGCAGGCAGGCTTAGTTCTCTCCCAGGAAACACGTGAGCGAAGCAGGATGCCAGGGCTCCAAAGAGGAAAAGCTGGAGGGCATAGCAGCTCACGTTATGAGTGGCAGAAAATTAACAATTTTGATTCCGCAGCTACCCAAAGCCACGTATCACTGACTACATAAAGACAAACAATAGGAGAGTAGTAGAAATCTATGCAAAACTAAAAAAAAAATCCTGCATGTTTGGGGCACTGAATACTCAGTATTTGTTCCCCAAATTATAACCACTGAACCAAAGCTTCATTTAGGCCACAGGAGGGACCACAAGGGATGCACCAGCCTGCATCCAGCAGAGCAGCACCTACCAGACCTTTCCCATCAACAGGATTTTCCAACAGATCTTTTAAGGCAAGACAAGAAACAGCAAGATGCCAGCTGTTTGCCTTTTTTTTTTTTTTTTTTCCCTCATTCCATTTATAAAACAACCTTTTTGTTAAGGCAAACTAACCAAATTCAGATACAGTGCTGCCTCTTGCCCCAGCCACTTTAATCAATCTGATAACCAAACCAGATTGTACAGCAGTGCTCCCAACAATTAACTTGCAAGGAATCCTGCGATGAACCTTAGTTTCTTTTCACACTGACTTTATTATACTCACAGATCTTTACACTTGTTCATATACAATTTGAAAATAAAACACTGCCAGCCTAACAGACAAACCAACGACCTAAATATTCCAGAAAATGAGATAATACATGCCTTAGCTGTCCTGCGAGGCTTGCAGAAGCAGGAAGAAGTACCACCAAATAACTTGAACCCAATTATTCCCCAGAAGCACACATTTCCCTAACCTTAGGAAATTCTCAGTGTAGCTAGTAAGGAAAAACACATCTCCCTGGCAGCTAACTACAGAAGGAGAAAGTGGGATGCTCAGGAAAAAGAAAACATTGAAAAAAAAAAAAAAAAAAAAAAAGATTAATACACCGGAAGATTTATATGAAAAGAAGGGGCAGAGATTTTCTTCCTTGCCAAGCAGTACCCCAGGCCAGAGGGTTACAGATCCATCCTGTGCTAACAGCCCTTGCTTCCTTCCTGCTTTGATCACAACCACCTGTATTTTTTTTATTGATTCTAAATACTGGCTTTGAAGTTGTCTGTTATGGGAACAAAATAAAAGGAAGTGTTACAAAACATCTCTTGATTAGCCATTTGGCCTGACCAACGGAGGTTTTTTTTTCTAAAGTTCTGCCAGGGAAGCCAGGCAGGCCCTCAAAGATAGGATGCTCATAGTCTTAACTGGAGTCTGATCAAATCATTGTCTTCCTTTTGGGAGGATGCAGTCTTGCAGTCCTGCTGCTGAAACGGTGCTTTGAAAATACCTTGTGCAAAATTGGCAGTAGCAACCGTTTAATGCCACATTTCTGCTTTTGCTGAGCGGCTCTTATTACTTTATATGCATTAAAAATGCATGGCTGCTTATAAATCTTTGATTACACTATGCACTAGACCTCGTTACATTTTTCACCTCCCTTCCAGGATCAAATCTGCACATAGACGCCGTACTGGGCATGGGGCACACTTGCAGATTTGACTGTGGGCATTCAACAGAGAACAGCAGCTGGTCCTGAGAAGGGTAATGAACACGGGAAGGCAGAATTTATCCTTTTTAGAAAGTAATAACATTGGAACTGTGAGAAGCAACCTCAGTGTTTCAGGGTAGCATGTCTGGAGGCTGAGATGCTCTGTTTTTCTTCTCATTGTCCCCCCTCACCTCTCACTGGTGTGAGAGGCAGCATGATGGGAATACCTTACTGAATGATTTTTATTTTTTTTAAGCTCTAGGCAAATTAAAAAAAAAAAAAAAAAAAAAAGAAAAAGTCAAATAAAGTAAAATGGACGTGCCTGTCAGGATAACCCAGTTTCCTAAAAAGATGAACCTACTTAGTCATTGGAAGGAATCACTTATAAAAGATGCATAACTGCTATCGAGTGCCTCCATTGATCCAGCTACAGATGCTCTTGAGCAAAAGTCACCGATCTATCACCCTATTTGCAAACTTCCTCCACCCTTCCTACCCTCCAGCTCTCCTCATCATATTTTCTCCCTGCTACATTCCCACTTCCATGTAACAATCACAGTCTCTGCTGTCCCTCTTGCTACCCAGTCCTCAGCAATCGAGCAATACCATCACAACACCTCCTAACAAGGTCAGACAGACTACATTAAACTTGCTGCAAAAGCCCACTGGGGAACCTCCTTGTCCCAAGGAAACAAGAAAGGCAAATCATCCCAATGTCCCTGAACCTTCAGAGGCATCCTAAAAAACACAATTTACTAAACTGAGAAAATGAGGTACTTGAGGGGAACATTAACAAGAAGAAAAAAAAAATATATATATATCAGCATGCAAAGCAAAGATTTCAGAGGTGTGCATCACCCTGTCTGAAAGAGATGACACTGCAGCTCTCACCACACCACCTGTTGTCTTGAGACTTACCAAATTAAGGGAGTTTTGCTGTCTTCTGGTTTAAAGCTGGTTTTGGAAGAAAAATGTATTTCTCTGCCTACGCTTATTTTCTTTTTTTCCCCAGCAGAGGTAGTTTGGCTGGATTTCAGAGCCTGAAACCAGAAGACAAAAAAACTCTGTGACTTAAAAGGCACGGGGCGGGGGGGAGTGAAAAAAATCCCTTTTCCACCGCTCAGGTGGGGACAAAGTGAGATTTGCACCTGGCCCAATTTCCCCTTAGCCTGCAGCAGCTCCTGGTAGTGCTGCCTGCTCCTCACTTAACCCTTGAGGTGTCAGCTCCTTCCCAGGCCTGCCTGGTGCCTTGGAGCCAGCATTGCCATGTGCAGTCAGACTGCTTCACCTCCCTAGCACACACACTGCTGCCTTTCATGCCTTGAAATAATCTCCTTGTGCTTAGGTATTGTGTAGATTACAGGCTTTACCTTTTCCAAGCCAGTATCAGGACAGCTGCTCTTTGGAGCTGCCTGTTCCGTGTACCAGAAGATTATGAGGAAAATGTGTTATTTCCATGGGAGATGACACAGCCATTTTCTCCATTTACTCTTACAGACTTTTTTTCCCTGATGTTGTGCATTGTATGAACTGTAAAATATGAAACTGAGAGAAGCTATGTTTTAATGTCCTTTAGAAAATGCATGCATTATTTAGCATACTGCAGAGGGAGGATGGGCCAGGTGTGAATCATTCCATATTGCAGGAAAACACATTCTCTTTTCTGTGTAATTATTAAACCTGCTTCCACAGAGAGCTTTTCTCTACAGGTAGGCAACAACACTGGGTTACTTGAAGCCACATGATAAATATTCAAAGCATACTACACTTAGAAATAGGGGACTAAGCAAGGTTTGGGGAAAACAATCTAACAATCTTAAGCAAAGCTTGGCTTCATCAGCAGAAGATGAGAATTTCTCAACAGTTAGAACTGAATATCGAAAAAAGGAAAATCTTTGCTCCCCTTCCAATACTTTCTGAGGAATATCAGTTTTGAAAGAGAAAGGCACAATTTTACCAGTAGTGTTAATATGTTTTAAAATGACAAGTACTTCTTTTTTTAGACCTGGTTAAACATAGCAAACTTAGAAACTATCTGACAGGTGGGTAACATTACACAATGTTACCTTGCAGGCACAGTATCACCCCATCTGTCTCAAATTCACCTTAGTGATTGCACTTTTTCAGCAGAGCATTGAAGGCTTTTGCCTGAAAAATCCCCTTTGTCGTGCTTTCCTTTCATTTTCTCCCCAGTTACCTTTTTAAATGGAGTTAAACTGGAGGCTAAACCCTTTGAGTTGAGGGTTGTCTACATGAGAGTACTTGAGAGAAATCAATTCAAATTAATTAGGGGTGTAAATTCAAGGTAGAGGACTCAGCCTGCGTAAGTCCACTTATGGCTACCCATTCACGTTTATGCCTAAATCAAACCAAATGCAGTATTATATTTAGATTATACCTCTTCTGCACGTCTGCTCCAAGACGCTCCATCACCAGAGATGATCATAAAAAGCTTCTTCCAACCATCTCCCCTTTTTGCCTTCATTGCAGAGGCTCATCCCTGGCCACTGTAGCTGCTCTTTACAGGCAGCCCTGTCACAAATGTCCCAACCACCGTGTCTTTACCTGGGGAACTTGGCTTTCAGCCTCCAGCCACAAGACCGCTTCTCTCTTAGTGCTGATTAATACAGCCAAAATAAGCAGACTGCTCGTGGGATGCCTCTGCAGCTGCCTGGGAGCACAGCTAACATGCTGCTCCTGAAGCACACTTCCAGAGGATCAAGTCTGAAGTTCTCTCTGTCAGCATGTCCCACCTAAATTCTGCAGGAAGCAAGGACAGGTAGCGAGGAGCCTTGCTGCTGGGAAAGCCTGAAAACCACTTGCATAGATTCTTTTACGTTTATATTGAAATCTGTGCTTTTCTGAGGCACCTACATTGTTAGCATAATGGAAAACACAAGGGTTTGAAGGGCGTTGTGGTAAGCATCTCATCTCAAGCACTCTGACATATTACTGCTGCTTCTTTCCACAGAAGCTGAAAACTTTGTTGTACAAGGGAGGGCTCTCCGTGCTTACACAAGCAGGCAAAGCAGTTATGGGTTTAAGTCACAACTGTGAAACAATATAACTTTAATAATAATGCAGTAACCTGTAATAAGTTAGTGGTGTAAAAGGAAATATTAAAACTGCCAATAACTTTTCATGGATGAGTACTGAAAAAGAATTGTTGTGCTTTTAAAAATCAACAGTCCAAAAATTAAGGGGCAGGTTAACATTTTTTTTGTTTGTTTGTTTGTTTGTAACAGCATAGGCATATGGGCTCAGACACAGATGAGGAGTTCTGAACTTTTTTTGCATATAGATGAATGAATTCAGGCTAAAAAAGGAGCACAGATCTCACACTAGCCAGTCCCCAAATAGTAAAGTCCCTTTTCTACATTTAGCTCTGTGTAGGAGGGTTTACGTGTTCATTGAGGAGCTCCCTGGCTACCTAAACTTTTACAAGAGCTGTATCTCTTTATTTCCACAGTCAAAAGGATGTAGGAGTTTTGAATATTACTAAGATATTATCTCCATTTTCGCTTACGTTGCATTCAGTAAGGCCGACTCCAATAAATAGCACATAAATCTTAACTGTCTGTAATCTGTAATAGAAAGACATCTTTGAAAAAGGATTTCTTGGCAGACTATTATCCATTTTGTACCACTTTTTCTTGCCTTGTTCTGTCCTCTTTTCTTCTATAAGAAGAAAACAGATTTTTCCTCTTCACTTCCCCCCCGATTGTATTCTTGTTGGTGATATACAAGAGCGCTGATACAACGTAGTTTTTCATTTTGGCAGCTTTTTTTTTTTAAAATGGATTCCATTGCATGATCTGACCGGTGACAAATGACCCAGCACTTCCACTTGGAATACTAAAGCTGAATTATCTGGCTTCCTGGGGTCTGATGGAGATGCAGTGAAAATTAAAAAAAATTACTGCACAAGAGCAGTGGTGACTGATGTAGGGTCTGCATGCTGAGCTTTTGACCTCAACCGTTTCTACAGTAACTGTGCAATGTATTGTGCTTTCTATTCTCAGACTCACATTGGAAGCCAATTAAATTAAAAGGCTATTCATTTCATTATATTTGTCTCCAGGACACTCAAATAGAAATGCAAACGATTCCTGTTCAGAGTTTCCTGCATCAAAGAAATTGATATTGTAGAGCTAATTTGTGATAACAATGTAAACCAATATGCAATCTGCAGTGATTTAAAAGATATGTGCATAGGATGTACACTGAACTTACAAAACACCCATTAGTGAGATCATGAAATTTAATCTTCCAAAGGGCACTTGTTTCAAGCCCTCAAGGTAGCACTTTATTTTGGTTTAATCAGCTAGCTAACCATTGCAACTCATGCTTTTCAATAACTGGATTCATCAATACTAGGATTCATGGGTTTGTAATTTTGGGCTGTTAAAGCCTCAGGAAAGCCCAGTGAAAATAAAAGCTGTACAAAGGTGGTCCATAAGCACTTTGCTTCTTTAAAAACGGCAAAGAAGGAGTGGAAAAAGGAGAAAATATTTCCTATTAAAAAACAAAGGAGGAGTTGTCTGAGGACTGATCCACCAATTTGAACAATAAGGAAGCACATTCTCAAACGCACTGTGCTCTTAAGAACTACTCTTGGTTTCCAGCTCAGTGAGAAATTAATGTTTTTGTCAAATGACAGGAAAGTAATGGGCACGCAGCATTATTCTACTGCCTCTATTTTTATTTTAAATTAAGCTTCTGGTATAGTTCCCTATGTCACTTAGAGCAATAGTAATTTCTGATCTGGTGGAATGACCTTCATGTTGAAGGGAAGGGAGAGGGCTTCCATACCATCCTGCAGGATACAAAATAACAGCCTGCAACGTGCCATTTGTAGATCATTTTGTGCAGGCTAGCAGCCACAAATTGAAACTTGCCTATCATCAATGGCAGATCAAATTTTAGAGCTTTTATAATGGTCATGGTACTGAAAGCTTGTTGATAGAGTAGATGTGGGTTTATAATGGAGGCAGCAGCCTTCATTACGGTTTATCTAGACATGGCTGGCAGGATATAATAAACCAAACGAGGTCGAAATGACAAAAATGTCTCCAGGCTTATGAAAACCTGGAACACTATTTCTAGGAAAATCTGGCAGTTTAGACAAAATTGACAAACACTTAACTCCCTTTTCAGATAGGTGAAATCATTCAGGGCCAGAAACATTCATCTGCAGCACTGAAACTCAGGATCTTTCCACCAGGTGTGAGCTGGGAGACAGTTCCCTGGTGCTGGAAAATGAACTTGCTTCCCTCTGACATGGCTAAATTTTTTTTTTTTCTTCTTCTCTCCCTGCCTCTCAGTAAAAATTTCAGCCAGCTGTTGAAAGATTCAAGATAAAAAAAAAACAAAAACAAAAAACAAAAAAACAAAAACAAGTTGAAGTGAAAAATTTAATTAAGGAATGGTTTTTTAAAATGGTTTGAAAATAGAAGCAAAAATGCAAATTTCATGAAGGTTACATGAGCATCTCTACTCAACTTTTACTGTAATAACTAGAAAACAGTAAAATTAATTTAGGCAACTAAATTCATTCATGTTTAAATCAGGGAACTGAAAGAGAGGCTCTCTTCAATAGAGCATTATTTGACTGAGGAGTTTATGACAAAAAGTAGCAATTGGGTCAGCAGCAGAGCAGGCCCCTGAAACAAGTGTGAAAAAAAAAAAAAAATGCTGCAAAACAAAACATTGGGGGGGGGGACACATTGTATATATACACATGAGTACATATGTAATATAACAGGTAGAATAGCAGAAAGCAAGCTCTGAACAATGAGGTCCAGAAAATCTATGCAGGCACATTTTTCTATAAATTGCCTACCGTGAAATTTCTTAAACCATCTTTGACATAGCTGGAATTGGCTCTGCTAAAAGAGAGGAGACTGAATTAAAAAATCCATAGGTCTATCTGATATGGAACTTACAGTGTTTCTGTATTCTGAGTTGACTAATTTCCTTGCTTTGGGATGAAAGCTTAAGTTTTCCTTACTATTGTGATTCCTTCGCAGAATATTAACCTTGAATTTGATGCAACAGTGATGGCAGCAAAACTTTTTCCTCCTACTTCCTACCCCATTTTTTCTATTTAGACAATGAGGTCTCCAAGAAGAAAGCTTTGTCTTTGATCATTTATTCTTGTTTGGTTCTCTGAGTATAACAACCAGCTTCTAATAAAAACTCCAAGAGCTTTTCAAAGCTTTCATCTTTCTGGATAACATTTTCCAAAATAAGCTTTTTTGTGAATGTGAAACAAAAAGAGTCCATCCTGGATTTTTCATTTTTCTTAAATCATTGTCTTAAATTAAAAACTCTCTTAAATCTATAAATATGTATATACACACACACGCATATACATGTATTTTTTTTTTCGTAAGAAAGAAAGTATCTTCAGTGGTAAGACAAAACTGGAGGTAGAAACTCCAAGTGGCACTCATTGCTGCAGCATAACTGAGGCAAAGGATTTAGAAGAGGGACTGGATTTTACACAAGCAACAACATTCAAAGTTATATTCTCTAATGATAAAAAGTGTAATGTAAGGGGAAAATATTTTTTCACTTAAGGATTTAAGATGGCAATGAGTTCAGGACAAGACCTGATTAGGACATATTACCTGATTTATTTTTCTTTTTATGAGGTGTTCTGAACAATCACCTAAGGCATGTTTCACTGTCCACTGGTATGAGAAGATATAACTCCTGAAAGTGTATTCCTGTGAAATTAACAGAAAATACGCACTTTTAAATGCAGAAAAATATTTGCCCATCCTGAAGACTGTGGGTATTGGCAGAATATGTGCCTGGCATCTGCTACCCCTGTTATGTTATTTTGCTCTTCCATTTTTGTTAGGGCAGAAAATCAAGTGCTTTTTGATTGAGACTTTAATGAAGAAGAGAAAAAAATAGATTCAATTTTCTCTGCAAATTTGAACAATTTAAATGTGGCTCTTTCCACAAAGAAAAAGCATTATAAAGAAAGCAATTTTTTTTGTGTGAAGAATAAATCAATGGGAGCTTTTCCTGACACACTCCAGTAGAGTGGCTAACACAGCCCAACTGTGAAGGGACATTTAATACATGAGACTACCAGTCTGGCGTAACCCCACTTGCAATCCCGATAGCACGGTGGTCCCAATACCAGTAGTCTCATTCCACCAACCTATTCCCATTGCACTTCAGGCCTTGCTAACATGGGCATAGCCAAGGTGAATACTGAGTTTCTACAACAGAGACAGACAGGAGAGAGAGAGAGATGAAGACAGGAGACCCAACCCAAAGAATTTAATACAATCAATGGGGCAAACCTATGCTTCTCCCCAGTTCCCTCAGCCCCCAGTTTGTCTTTCATTACTGCTGAAAGGCTTGAAATTTACAGTATAATAGGGGCTTATATCATTACTATTCATTATAATCTTAGGATATTTACAGCAACACTGACTAATTTCCACTGCAACAAAACCAAACCCCGAAGAGGAGACCAACAGCGAGGGACACAACTTCTCTGGCATTATTAGTGCCACCAAAACGGAGATGGAGACCTGTTCTTCCCCACGTGCCTGAGAGATGCTCTGCTTTCTTTGTACATTCAGCATAAATACAGCTGCCAACACCAGGAACCCAGACTGCGGGAGGTGAGTCAGCAATGCAGAGGATTAATTAATAAATAATGCAGATTAATTTCTGAAGAGCAACTGCTCCTGTGGATGTTTCCCCATACCAAAACAAACAAGAAAAACCCTTTTATTCACCAAAGCACACTACTTGTGCTGCTGATTCACATATAACATAGACAAGATGGTGCTGATAGAGGAAAGCTATTTCTCACTCGGAGCAGATTCAGCAAGCTATGCTGTCCACAGTACCAGTCTTCAGTAACACAGCTCTCAAAACAAACCTTTTTGCAAGGAAGATTAAATAAAAATTAAAAAATAAATAAATAAATAAAAATCAAACATATCTTCAAGAAAGGCTTACCAAAATAAAAACCCCTAAGACAGAAGTTTATAACATGAGGCCCTTATTTACAGTTACAGTGCTTTCCTAGGAAAGTTATGTAGATAAAAGGAACTTCAATGTAGAAAAAAATCATTTTGTTAGTTCATTTATATAATTACTGAAGGTTTAAGCCACAAGGATCAGGTGTGTCCTGGCTTGAAATGTCAAATATGAAATTCGGGTATTCAGAGTTTAGGAATTGGGCCAAAAGAGTTTCAGAATTGAAGGGTATTTTGGCTGATCCTTTAGCTTCAAGTCTCTCTCAAGTAAACCTAAGTGAATTAAATATAATTTTTCATGACCGATTAGAGTATACATTTGACCATCGGCTGCGTCTCACAGTCTGCTACCTACCAGCTGGAACATTTATGAGACTTTTTATAACTTAGTTACAGCTACCTTGTGGAACAATTTAATCATATAAAATCTTATCATACAGATGCACAAGCAAAACAATACCAGCTGCTGGTTTGTGCTCTTGTCAAGCTGCTTTACCCCTTGTGCTTCTCCCCATGCCATCCACGACATTCCTGCTGCAGGGGGACTGCCTTTGGAGGATGCTATTTGCAAGGGCAAACTGACTTTTTTGTCTGACATCCAAGATGAAAAGTCCCTGAAGTTTCCAGCAGAAATGCAGGGCTTCATAAGCCCGGGTGCGACAGGAGGTGCACTGAGGAAGCCTCCTCTGAGCAAAAAGTCTCTGAAAATGAAGAGGTTGTGTACGTGTGAGTAATGCTGAGAGGACAATACCCACCCATCCAGCTGCTTGGAGCGATTCTCTTCCTCAAACAAGAATCCTCAAGGCTCTGGCACATGCTTGCCCTCTCTAACCAAGGAGCAGAGCAAGCCTTGTCTAAATAAAGCATTTGGAGTTTTCGGGGTAAAAATGGCTTAAAGCCAGCATTATCACTGGCTCTAAAGCAAAACAACAGAAGATGAAGGAGCACTGCAAACAGGTAAAGTGACACAGCTGATCAACATGCAGAACTCTGTGCCATGCAGCACACTTGCAAGTGCCTCACGTTTGAGTGGTACAATTTATCTTTATAACCTATTCTTGCTAGACGGTATTTCATTCCTTTCTTTGTCTGACCTCCAGCTTCTCTGCCAGAGGTGGTACAGAAAATACACAGCAGCCATGGGAAGGAGAGCAGAGGCAGAGAGAGGTATGAATTTATACTGCAGACTTTGTGACTAATCGCCGAGCAGCATCGCCTCAGAATTAACATAATCTTTGAGAGGTTCCCATATGTTTGAGGCTGACTGGGTGCATGTATGCTAATCAGCTTCATGTTATAACCGGGATATTAGAACACAACTTTGCTAAGCAAATGGAGGGGAAGATCAACAAATATGCATCAGTGAGATGAAAACAGAGTTCTGCAGGGGAAATTCGGATTCCCATCAGGTATAGCTTGGGGACGGAAAGAGCCCTCACAGGAAAACTGAGGGCACTGTGCTGACAGGACCTCTCCTTCATGCCCAAGGAGAGATGTACCCAACCTGTCTCTTTTCTATTTCTCACCTACAACAAAAACCACCACCACAGAAAGTTACCTACACTGCAAAATTGATGTTGTCTAGACAAAGTCCCTTTCCCATGACTGGTGAGAGGATTCCCTTCTTGTGAGCCCCTGGAATGAATCACACAAGCAGCATTGGAGCAGCGAGGTGCTGAGTGGTTCAGCTTTTCTGCACAGCCACAGCAGGTCAATGAGCTTCAGTCCTGGTGGGCTTTGGTGCCAAGAGGCTGGCATCAGTCTTGTCCTCCTCCAGGCCTGAGGGTTTCTCTTTCATGGGATCCCTGCAGATGGGGCGCACGCACACAGCATGCTGCCTGGGCTCTGTCAGCAGCAGCAGCCACACACAGCTTCCCTCAGATGTGCATACCTTGCTTGACAAACAGAGCTGATGATGATAATTTAAGCTTCATCTTTCTTCCTGCTCTCTACTTTCTTTGGTGCATCCTGGAGGCCTCTGCATAGGAAACACCAGGTGTGGAAATAACTAACAAGATACTCATTAAGACTAGATTGTGATGGAGATGACAAGCCAAATCATCCCCAAACTTCTGTTTCTTTGCATCCAGCTTTAAGGATCATTTTATTTATAGCTAGAAAAATTACCTGCAGCACTACCGCTGGGAAACTGAAGCCTACAGTAACATTTAGCTTCCATTTCAGCTGCTCTACATTGAACATGCCCCTTGGAAATCCAGACAGCAGATACACTGTCTTTGTATAAGACATGCAACAGATAATTGGAATGAGGTATATGAGCACTGCCAAAAAATACAATCAAGCAGGTCATTCTCTCCTTCCCATCCCAACATACATTTATGAAGCATGAAATACGTTCACCCTTCCTGACTCACTTCTATCCTTTTTCAAACCTGACAGAGCACTTGAGGTTGGTAAGTGAACTGTGTTAGGCTGGGTCATGGTTTCAACTGAAGAGAAAAAAAAAAAAAAAAACAAAACACTGAAGTGGATTTATATGATTTTGGTTTCATAGCTGACTATCAATTCTCATTGTTTTAAGCATGAAAGATTTAGCAATGACTGCATGAAACTTCAGTGCCACAAACTGTTGATGCTGCGTCAAGCAGCTTTGCTTTTGTCTGTTGCACACAGTGCAGCCACAAGTCCCTACCTCATGATCCTAGGTGGCAAATACAAAGATAATTAAAAAAGCTGAGGTTCAGAGAGTTATTAACAGTACCTTCACATTTCAGCAACATATGAACAAGCAATTGTGTTCTTCACAAAAAGTCCAATTTTCTTATTGTAACGTGTTCCTCATTTTTCTCTATCTTGACTTGATCTCTCTGGCTGGGCATATTCACCTCAAATTCCAAGTAATCAAACTGTCAGGAGTGTCACCCACTAAATGAAAGCACTGAAACAAACAAAAAAAGAGCATTAGCAATCTGTTTGTGAGCTGCAAACACATGCACAGAAGCCAAGCAGAGTTATCTGAAAGGCCAGTTGTACTACTTGGAGTGGGAACTTCGCAGGAGAAAGCTACCTTGCAATACAAAATTAGTGTTCCCCCTCCTTCCCCCCCCACCCCCCCCAAAAAAAAAAAAGGGGGGGATAACTTGTGGATACCAATTTAAATTAAACAGGTGAAATGCAAATGACTTGGTACAAAAAAAAAAAAGTTGCAAATCTTCTGAGGTTGCTACACAAAATCCACATTTTGTCCAGTAAAGATTTTCACGTAAACATCATGTTTTCATACCTTTTTTTCTTTTATTTGCCTTGCAGTTTTACTTCATCAGCAGCATCTGCAGTGCGCTGCATTCTGTACTTTGCTATGACACCAGCTCCATGGGCGGCGTGCTGTACTCAGACCCTCACAGCAAGAATTCTCCTAACTCCCATTACAGATTTTGGGATGCACGAGTCTGAGACTTTTGTCTTGTGACCAAGAGTGGTTTTTTTAATCATTCAGATGGGTTTTAGCTGTAAAATAGGGATAATAAAACTTCTCTAAGCAATTATCTGCTCAAGGTTACACAAGGAGGGGAGGTTAAAGAACACCTGTGTCTTCCTCAGAGCCGTGGAAGTTAATACTGACTATTGTTACTAAGATCTTGCAATAATGATGCCTAGGCTCCATTGCAAATATTTTATGGAAAACTTCCCCTTTTTAAATAATTTCTAATGCAGTCTAGAAGGAGCACATCACTTTAATGAAGGGGTAGGAGGCAGGTAAGAGTGAGAGTAGTCATAAGTTAATGAAATAGGCTCAATTGTCTGCACAAGATTTGCAGATGAGTGTTGCATACCCATCACCATGTGCAGGCAAACAGGTACTCAGCTCCCCTAAAGCTGGGTTCATGCAAGACAAATATACGATAGGACTGGGTAATTCACTCCAAATGCCTCAGATTTCACTGCTCTCAAGACTTGAGGTGACTTCTCCAGAGGCTAGAGAGAGAGATGAAAGATCAAATCAAACGAACTTTCCCTATCTCATGCCTTCAGAAATCAATGAGACTACACATGCACCATTTCCGTGATTTCCTTTTCATGTGCTAGTACTCTCACTTCTTCCTCAGTATTTAATTATCAAATACCCAAATGAACTCCTCAGGATAAAGCTATGACCCAAAATCTATTTACAGAAAAGAGCTATTGAGTAACATTTGATATACACACAAACCCCTCTGCAGATAGTTCTCAATCAGCAAAATTAATTGACTAAATTATACACTGTTAATTATTCACCCATCTCTCTCCACACAACTCCCTCTTCTCCCCTTGACAAATTCCTAAAACGATCAAAATGCTGATCACAGCCCAAGAGTTTATACAGCCTCTTCCCTTTGAGTCTCCCTTCCAGTTTCTTCCCTCTGGTCCTTTAGCAAGCAAACCCTTCTGGTTCAGCAATTTGGCAAAAAGAGCGAAATTTTTGCTTGCAATTATATAACTGCTGCGAGGCATTGCAGTCAACAGGAATGCCATCCAGGAGATTCATGGCTGTAAAAATGCATAAACAGCCGCTGTTCCCTACCACAGGACTCTTACTGGCTGGGCAGTCCGTTGATTTGAACACTTTGATTTATTAGAGGGAGAAGCAGTGAGAAAACACTGTCAGGCTCCTGGAGCAGCTGAGGTATTAGGCTGCTCCTTTCACGTACATCACGCTCGTGAAAAGCACAGGAGCCTGGTCCGCTGTAAATTAGGAGGTGTGGGGTGGGAGGAAGAACCACGAGTGTCAACTTAGCTTATGATTAGCTTTAAATCTTGAGAAACATTAAACAAATTCCGGCTGCTTCACGACTTACCCCTTCTTTTTCCCACTGCTCCTTTATTTATAACTTCCCTGCAGAAGTGCGGACTCACTCTCTCCCTGCTCCTGGCTTTCAGCCACTTGGGCCAGCAGGATCTGCCTGCACTGCTGAGCACTTTTTGCCACATCTCCTTTTGAAATCACTTATTAAGGTCCTAGACCTGATGAATTTTTAATTCTGCTGGGAAGGCCTTACTCGCAAAAGGTGCTACTTCAGCTAATTCTGTGGCCCTGTGCCACCCTTTTCTTCCCCTCACAGCTCCTGTAATCTCACTTCTTGAGGGATCTCTTCTAGCCAAGAGAAACAAGCTCTCTTTTCCCACCCATTTTGCACAGTGCCTGGTTTATACTATTAATATAACAGCTCTCTAACTATTGCAGGGTAAACTGCAGCCACAAAATTCATACACATTTCTAACCCTGAAGTAGCCACCAGTTAGGGTCAGTTTGCATTAGCTCCCATAATCCAAGGCTTTGCTAACCAGCCCCATTACTTACTTTCTACCTGGTACCCTATTTCTGGAATATTAAGATTCTGCAGGGCGTTATGTATCCTCTTCAACTTTATCCGTGCATTCTGCAGGTATTCCTCTGCATTGATTCCCTGCAACCAGCTTTGCTCACGTCCTGCACACAAGCACGGAGCCACTGAAATCCCTGCTTTCCCCTCCCCGCCCTCACAGGTTTGCAGCCAGGTGTGATGGATTTCCTTGCAGCTTGCCAGAATCCAGGGGTGAACCCAGCTGCTCCTCCTGCAGCTCGTTGCACTGAAAGCTGCTGCTACCAGAGAAGCCACACCACAGTCAGAGTTTAGAGCCAGGATCCTCTGCTACACCAGCTGCTTACATAAGCTTATAAAGCAAAGCAGACTTCAAGGGAAAAAAAAAAAAAAGAAATCAGTAAAACATCTTTTTACCTCATTTCCTTCTGACTTGACTTAGAGGCTTCTCCAGCAAACATTATGAACATATAATCTGGGTTCTTTTCAACTACAGAAGCATGGAAATACAAATATTGTTACAGCAGATTTTTTTTTTTTTCCCTTACTACAAGTCTGTACTCAAATATCTCCAGTCATGCCATTAGCTCTTCAGTTGAGGAATCTTTTCTTTTCAACGCAGCACATGCGACTACACCTCCTTGCTATAGAGTTGCCCTTTTGAGGGGTATCCCAGGGCTCCTGAGCTGATGGGGGGAGAGAGGGCAGGTGAGCCTGTGATTTTGGGAGAGGCAAATGAGTGCAGTCCTTGACTAGTCCTTTTGCAGCTACCTGTCTGCGAGGCAGCCCTTCCTGATGCAGTAAGCAGGCTTATTTACTCTTCTGTTCTCACATCCCATTCCTAACGCTTTCGGTGTATCCTAAGCACACAAGCAACCAGCCTCTGTCCTTGGATAGCAGCCCAGCTCTCCTTGACTTCAGCAGCGTTTGCGTGGACTGTCTGAGGAAAGACCAGCTCAGGATGGTATTTACACTGCACACTAGTCATTAAAACAGCCACTAGCTCCTGTTTCATGAGCGAAGACATAAATTCCAGGTCATTACATAAACTGACTTTACCATGCATTTGTTGAGGCCATTAACTCGACTGCAGCCCTCAGCTCACCCTCCAGAGGAGGAACAGGGACAACAACATCTTAAACAGCAGCACCCAGCTCTCCTCTCCAGCCAAGGAGCTGCTGCAAAGCAGGAGCAGCTTCGCACATCTCATTGCTTGGTTCCCCAGTGGGAACTTGACCTAAATTCTGCAGCACGCTGGGGAAACCAACCTGAGATCTTGCAGCTGATTCAGCTACCATGAAAAGGAGAGGGCCTTCTTGTGACATAGCCCATGCTACTGATCAGAGCAATTTCCAGGACTCTCTCAGATGTTGTGTTTCTTTTTTTGCATCTGCAAAAGAGGGATGATGCATCTCCCTCACACGCGGGTGATAATGAGATGAAAGATGCGCAGCGATTAAGTATAGCCCATAAAGAACGTCACAAGTTTAATTTGGTATAACTGGGAGCAACTTTAAAATTTCAAAGACAATTCAGTTCACTGTTTTTAGAGCTGTTTTGAAACGTTAACATCCACTGCATTTCAGTTTGCAAATCCACAGCTGTTGAGCAGAAGTCATTAGGGGAGGGGAGTAGAAGCTGGAGTTTTTATGGGAAATGATCAGGAGTGAATTAATTCATGCTGGCTATGAATTTTGCATCAGTAGATTTCAGTGCAAATCCAAGTGCAGTAAACAGTTTATATTCCCCCTCTGGTTATTGTTTTGAGCTGTCTTCAGATGCATGCTGACCTCCCTGGATTGCTTTACAGGCTACTCACACTGCAGAGGTTTTCTTTGCAGCTGATGCCCCAAGGCTGGTGTCTCTGGGCTAAAAGCTGACACCATGCAGAGCTCGTGGAACCCAGCTCAGTGAAGCTGTGCTGATTGATAGCTGAGGGTCTGGTTTGTAACTAAAGAGTGGAAAAATTGGCTTCAGAAGAACAGTTCTGGGATGAAGGCAGAGTCTGACATGAATCCCGTGGCAGTTTCAGACAACAGCTTTTAAAATTTTCTGTGCAGGGAAACAGCCTGCAAGAGGCACCTGCTTCCATCACCCGACTGGTCACAACTCATCGCCCACCCAGGTGTGCCAGCAAGCCCATCACGGGGCAATCCTACACATGAAATCAGCAAAATATTCCAAGCTAAAAGTAAAAAAAAAATAAACCAAGTTCATTTACCTAGTCTAGTTACAGCAAAGCTCCAGAAACACGTTCATGAGCACAGCTAAAGGAGCAGTAAGTAGTGCCAGGGGAGATGGAGCAGGCAAATGTCCCCAAAACTCTGGAGACTGTCTCTGGAAAAAAAAAAAAATGTTAATAGCCTATATATATATATATATATATGTATATATATATATATATATAGGCTATTAACATATTATATATATATATAATATATATTAACACATATATATTTTATATATATTAATATATATTAATTAATATATAATCATATATATATGATATATATGTTATATATTATATATAACATATATATATATATAATATATATATATTATATGTATATAATAGCCTATTATATATATATATAATTATTATCATTATTATTTTCCCCCAGAAATTCTTTGTGCCATTTCCAGCCTTCTTAGTACTGCCAGTCGCCGGCTTGCCAAAGACTTCTTGCCAGTGCTTCCAACAATGCACAGACACACAAGTGGTTAACAACTCCAACTTGGATTTGACACTTTTCCTTCAGATTAAATGGGCTACTCGCAGAGACAGACAACTCGCTAACTTCAAAGCTTCCTGTCTTAGCTAAAAAGAAACAAATTGCTTCCCCAGTGAATCCTCTCAAGGGAGCAACTCAGGATAAACCTGTGATATTTGCATTAATTCATCTTTAAACATAAACCCGAATAGATTCTGTTTCTTTAATATATTTTCCCATTATTTAAATGGACTTGTTTTAAAAGACAGTAACGTGTTTGCTTAGGGGATATTTTGCATTTCTATTTACCTTTTGGCTGGCTGTTCATTGTCATGGGCAGAACTGCTGGAACTAAAGCAGTGGAGGCTTACAAAGATTTTAGGAAGGATTTATATCCGAGGTCACCCTCATGCTGATTTTCAGCAGTGCTGCTCCTTTCAGTCTGGGGATAGTAAGGGGATCTTTTGGTGACAAAGCCTGCCTGCGGGCTGGGCTGCCTGAGGAGAGTGGGGCTTTGGGGCAATTGTCCTGATACCTGCTGCCAAAACCAAGCAGTTTTGATCAGCAGATACAAAGGTGCTTTGCAGAGGCACTCAGTTTTGTCCTCCAGTTTTTGCAGTGGGGGAAACACATGGAGGAATCAAGGAAAACAGCAACATTTGATGGCCAGTGGAAAATGGACTGATTTTTCTAGTTTGCTCAAAACAAATGCTATAGATTGCAAGGTGCTCACTCACTCTGTCCTCTCCAGTAGTGCTGAAGCCTTTTAAGACCTTTATTAAGGGTATTCCTGGATAACCCACTCTTGTTTTAGGATTTCCAGTTGTCTATCCCTCCCTCTGCCGCTGGCAGACCTCTGCATCAGAGCAAGGATAGATGGGCTCAGCAGGGCTCTCCATGCCCAGTCTGCTTTTAGTTTAATCTGGCAACGAAAGTGGCCTTCAGAAAAACACCATCAGTGGCAGGGCAACTCAATTCTGGGTATGTGCAAATCTCTGAGATTGTGTGAGCTCAGAAACCCATTAAAAAAAATAATAAAAACAAAACAAACAAACCAAAACCAAACAGAAATAACCCCACAGCCTTTCTGAGCTTTGTCTGGTAGCATCTCTTGAGGCCTAAGAGCTTCCTGGCTCCAGGCACCCTCTCATGGGATGGCTGTCCTCAGAAAACAGGGCTGTTTTCAGCGCTGACCTAGCCCACAGCAGCAGTACTCAAGAGGCACGCAGTGTCAGCGATGACACCTCATTGCCTGAACAGCTGCAACGCTCCTAGCCTTTTTTTTTTTTTTTTTCCTTCCAATTAGCTGCAATAAATTAGCTACCTCACAGAAATCCCCCTCACGTTGCACTGTTTGGGAGCAGTATTTGTGCAAAAGAGTCTCTTAAGGCAGATGTGAGGCTCTGTATTTCCGAACGAAGTTCACAAGTGAATGTTGTGAAGTGCTCTGGGGGGGGAATCAGCACCTTGATCAGTAAGGAAATGCTTTTGAGCTCTTCACTGGCTTTCGTGTTTAGCCACTCCAATCTCTATCATGTGTGACTGTTTCCTATATTAACGGGAGAAGAGTGATTTGTGGGCAGTGAATGTGAAACAGGACATCAATTTAACAGGGCCGTTGGAGGTTAGCACAAAATGACAGAACAGCGGGAAGCAGTTGAAAGCTTCCCCCTCAGCAATCAAAGCCCTGCAATTTTGAGTCTTTTCCTCCAATCAAGTAGTGTATTGATGAGAAACCAGTTCTGATAATGACCTTTGAAAGACCTCATTCTGGCCTTCTGGGGCAATTCATTTCTCTAACTATGGTGTCCTAACAGGAGCTCGGCAAAAGTGCATCATCTACACAATCACTCGAGCAGCATGACAAATGGCAGAAACCAAGGGTACGAGATTTCTTTTCCCTTAACTTGGCTGACTTTTTTTTTTCCCCCTTTGAAGTCCCTGGATCTTGGCCTATGTGAATAGTGCTTTTTCTGTGCACATCGTCCTGTCTCCTACCTGTCTGTCCCAACTCACTGAAATTATGGATAGGGTATCCTTACTAATTCATCACTCCGACTGTAACCGAATGTGCTAGTTCCTTCCTGTGTTGCATAGCTCCAAATTTCATTTGTGAGGCTGCTCCTAGATTGTCACACTCACCATAGCTCAATTAACTTCACTTTTTTGTGGTTCTGATGAAAAACTCCTTTATTTTCTTGCAAAGGCAGACACAGAGTGCTGAATGCCAGCTTCCCTAGGTGGGAAACAGTCGCTGTTTGCTCTCAGTGCTGCTGGTGCTGGGCATTGTGTTTTATTACGTGAAAATCCACCTCCAGCCACTGACCACAAGCTGCATTATTGAAAATTGTTAGGCAGGAATCAGAACCATGCAATCTTTTCAGCTGATTTTACTTACCATGGCCCTCCTCTACAGCTCTGGTATTCAGTTTTAAGCCTCTGCCACTTCTGAGTGCCCCTGAGCTGGTGGTACCTGTGATCACCATCACCACCAGGGGAAATGCAGCAAATGAGAGGTGGGGTTGGCATTTCTCTGGGCAGTCAGCTCTGATCCTGGCCACAAGGCTTGTGTGCCCTAGTGCATATCATAAATGTTAGTGCTACTTCCCCACATCTGCAAATGAGCATGTCCTAGCTCTTGGACAAATGGCTGGGACAGCTGGAGCAATGTTTGAGCTTTGTGTCTGGCTCTGTTGGAGCTGGGAGGAACCCCAACTTTTAGGTATCTCATGCTGCACTGCAATGATTTTTAAAGCTCCTAACACTAGCTCAGAAATGCCATGAGACACTGACCCAGTATGAACTCATATTTGAACTCTCTCTCTCTCTCTCGCTCTCCCTATATATATATATATATATATATATATATATATATGAACTCTAGCTCATGTTTGCTCACAACATCAGCAGGTTTTTTGCTGGTTCTGGGCTCATCCAGCCCCCCCGCAGCTGGCAGCAAGGTGACACAGAGAACCCAGAGCTCACAACAGTCATCCCATATCCCAGCTAACCTGACAGAAAGGCACGTTGAGAGCATGCCTGGTTCACATGAAGCTGGTGTGAGTGTCTGGTAAGAGCACAGCACCCTGCTACTGCCATTCTCGGGCACACAGTGCGGGTGCAGGGAAAGCTCCCTCTCCCAAATGTGTCTGGGGCCTCCTACTCTCCGTCAGCTCTCTGCCATCTGATTACAAGCCAACAGCCTCTGTGTGCAGAGGGGTGAAGGAGTATGTTTGGTACACCAGTTACAGCTGATATTTGAGAATTATTTGCCTGGCAGGGTCAGCCAGCCTGCTTGTACCCTGGCACTGAGGAAAAACAGTTTCTGTAGCATACATTGTAAGGAAACTCCTATATGAAGCATGGAGGAAAAAGGGAAAAATATGTATGGTCTTTTTTCTAAGGCAGCAAAACAATTTCTTCCTTTGTAGTGTCTAGGGAGGTCTCAAGCATAAGCAGCTTTTGGGAATGATTTAAGTAGTTGACATGACTGTATTCCTACCTGATGGCTGTTGATTTGGCTCCTGTGATGCCTGAACAGTTCTCCCGAAGCCCGTTTATCCTCTATTGTCTGTGCCTGATGAGGGCTTTTATTTCTGATTAGATACATTTCCTCCTTATTCCAGATCTTTGAGCTTCATTTCTCTCCCTCTGCATCCCTCCTCCCTAAGTGCTGATGGTGCGGATGTGGGTCCCACTACCGGCATGCCCTGCTGGGTAGGAAGAGAAGCAGGAACATGTCACACCTCAGCTCAACAACACAAGCAGAGGGCAATAGCCTTACACCTGCAAGTGCTTTAATATTGTGCTGTCCCCATGCTCTTGCAGTTCTGCGGTTTAGTATCTCTAAGCTAAATGCTAAATACTTGGTTCCTTTATTCACAAAAATAAACAAATAAATAAAATCGTGCTACAGAAACAAGCCAAACATGTCAGGTCCCAGCTCTGTAAGAGTTTATTTTACTGCATGACATCTTCATAAGAACAAGGCATTGGAGAAGAAAGGAGATGTTCCCATGCTCACTTTTAAGGTAGATATGAGTCCTGTCTCCCAGCCCCCCCGAGCCCACCGGGGCTGTTGACTTTGTAAAGAATGAAGCATACATTTGCTGTGTCAGAATCAAAATCCTCATGGCTTACCAAAATAAACAAATAAATGGTGAATTTATGTTCCTTTTCCTTTTTAAGAACCAACAACTGGCTGGAGAAAGAGAGGCTGGCAAACACCGCAATATGTGTATTTACATTTACACAGGGAACAGTTGCCTTGCCCTCTCCTGCCACCCCGGGTCAGCGTTCGGCACACCCAGGAGGACACGCAGGCAGCCCACGGGGCACTGGGCTGTCCCAGCTTCTTGGCCGGCCCTTTCCAAAAGGTGCTCCCAGACCTCTCCGTCTCAGCACACAAGCACTGTGTGGGCTTGGTGCATGCAGGAATGTGTGACACAGAGCAGAGGAGAGATGGAGACCCCCTTGGAATAACAATAAAATGCAATGTGGGAGTCACAGTAGTCACAGTCACGCACCGTTCTGCAGCCGAGCTGGAGCACTCTGTCACTGGGGACATTAAGATATGGGATCTTTCTTCATTTGGGATCATCAGCTCATTAGGTAAACTCACCTGAAAGAACCTTGCAAGTGGGAGTTCCCACTGGTGCCTTTGTGCCACGGTGTCCCATTGCATTTCATGCCTACCTGGCTGCTGAATTGTTGGATGTGATGCTCAGCAGGTGGTGGCCATCAACATGAGGCAAAACCAGGTGTCTCTTTCCTTCAGGAAAATGGAAATTCTTCCTCCCTACTCATCTGCAGCATCATCTCTGAAGAAATCCCCCTACACACATCCTTTTTCACTGTTGGACTGAAAACAGCCAGGGCTGGTCTCAAAGCACTGCTGCTCCACAAGCACTTAATGCGGCTGTGAGGCTTTAAAAGGAGATCTAGAAAATTGCATTTGCCAATATATGTTCAAACATAAGCCCAATTGGACAGGGACAGAGGATTCCCAAAGGAAAACTACGTTATCTTTGTCTATAGAAAACAATTAGAAATTTAATTATAAAATGCTACAATTAGGGGCTTAATATAAATGCATTTCTGATGCTATCCACAAGCCCAGCAGACCTCAGGAATCTCTTTCAAAGTAAGTGCCTACAACCAAAACATGTTTTTGTTATTCCTTCATTCCAAAGAGACTGTGGGCAATTTACACACCTTCTTATCTTAAAATACTTTAGCCATCTAGGTATCTTATGTGCTATGAATTCCACACGCAGATTGCAAAAATCTACATCAAAGCTCAAAACAGGTTTACTGTTCTGCCTATAGACTCATGACTGAGGATAAAGCATTTCATATTAGTATGAAGGCTTTGGCAGGGGCACAGAAAATCTCCTGATGAGCAGGACTTTTGATAAGATTTGATAGAAATGTTTCTACCTATATTTTAGATAATCAGATTACAGTGTGATTTCAAAATTAATTTCCCTTTCTTGTGTAGTTCTTTGGGAATAATCACACAAATTGAGCACTGCAAATGAAAATCCTGGGTTTATTGAGGTCTCTAGGGCAATGCCTACTGATCTCAGGGTCCCACTTTGCGGGCAAGTCTTAGGGAGAAAAAAAAAAAAAAAAAACACAACAAAAACAGACTTCTGGAAATGGAGCAGCAAGCCAAAAAGCGTTTTTTGTAATTTTATTTTGAACACAGTTACACTGCCATGTTTGAGAAAACAGCTCTTTTCATTGCCTTCAGGAAATCAGCAGGTATTTGTGCTCCCACTGATTGCTTGAAGGCACGGTAGAACAGGCTGGCTTAAAAGCTGCTGCTTTTCAGGGGCCAGCTACTGCTGAGACGGGCTGAAGTCCCTATCCCACTCCTGTGCCAGGAGCTGGCTCCATGGCCTTGGCTTCCACTGAGTGCTGCACCGGGGAGGTCCAACAAGACCCTCCTGCTTACAGCAGGACCAACTGGCTGTCCTGAGGAGGTACGGGCTCGCTGTGGGCCACTGACAAGGTGTCTTGACTCTCAGAGGCCAAGAAATCCTGGGATCCTGTACCTGAGAGCTGAGCACTCACATGCAGCCTGGTGCAGGTGGGGCCTTGTCTTCCTGAGAGGTGGCGGCTGTCAGCTCCTCAGGAATTTCCAACTAAAAGGGAATAGAGCCCCACTTAGCCAGATTTCATCTGTGACAAAGCTTGAATCCAGCTTTTGCAGTCGTCTTCCTCCCAAATCCTGAAACACTCCATTTTTCTCCTTGTCACTTCAAACTCCGTTCCTTCTGCTGTGATTACACCATCACTTCCTTGCATCAGTAAACACAGAGCAAGAGACTGCCACGTTAGCAGCAATTTCCAAAGCAAGTGTCCTAGCGCTTCTTCTCTTAGGTTTCAGCCAGAAATGGAGAATGTTCCTTTGGATAAGATAGGTACTGCTTGCAGCCCGTTTCTCTGATAAATGAAGTGGACAAGCTGAATAAAGAATGACCTGTCTCCTGTAACATAACTAGCTGGACTGCTGCAAATGTGGCCCTGCACCAAACCACAATGCTACCTACCACACATTTAAGAGCTTGTATTATTAGTACAGAACTACACGAATGGTTCCTTTTTGAAGCCTTTTCCAAATCAATGAGAAGCACTGGACACGAGGGAATTTAGATCACGTATACAGCAGTGTAGTATTAAGTACAGCAGCAAGAATTTTAGGAAATCTTACCAAAAGAGGCAAGCTTGATGCCCGTAAACATACTTTAAGCAGAATTTTAGATGAAGCCTGAAGTTACTGTTTTTATTTGGGAAGACTAAATTAAGACTCAAATTTCCATGTCTCCATATAGTGCTGTGGAGTATTTTTTGTAACTAGCTGATAATACATGAGAGGTTCTGGACATGAACATCAAGGAAGTGGGGCTTCAGCTTCACTGGTAATAAAAGTTCAAATGAAGACTCAAATCTGCTGGATGAAAATTGTTAAGAAAACAATCTGAATTCTGACTAACGTGACATAATTAACTTCTCAGCAGAGAACAGCCCCTTTGCAGGAGCCACGTCCTTTATTCTTACAGATCAGAGACTGAAAACCACGGCCTTTCCTGTGCCAACTGTCTTTTAGAACAAACTCCAGACCCTCCCCCTTCATCTCCACATACTTAATAATATTAATAGAGCATTAAAATATTAATGCCAGCAGACAAGGTCTTTCATAAAGCACATAAATGAATTCATTCACTCTAGCTCATTAGCTTAATCGTCAACCTTTTTACAATGTAACTGATTAACATTTTCATTGTTCTTCCTTGTTTTTCCTTAGACTTTTACTTCTTTGGGGATCAAAAGATCTCTGAATACATAAGCTCAACAAATATCTGTGCCCAACTGTACAATAGAAATCGCTAAAAGATAGCTAAGTAAAGGCTTTCACAGCTTGTACTTCAAAGGTACTGCAGGAAGCAACCATTTAAGAACCATTTTTATTTGTATGTTTAACGCAATTATACACATTCATGAGTCCAACAAGATCTGCACTGTGACATTAAAGATACAGTACAATAACATTCAACATGAGGTACTTCATATTTATATATCTGTCCTTTATAAATAATGCTGTAAGCCTGCTAAGGTCAAACACTGCTCCAGCACAAATGAGTGCTGTGATCTGAAGTTAGCTGTATTTAATTACCAAACAAAAACAAAAACTAAACAACAGTTCAGTGCAATATGTATGCAGAAATTAAAATGCTTACTTAAATACTATTTTAGATATGCAGAAAGTATATTACATTATACTCTCTATCACAGATTCCCATCACCAGGAAAATCAAACATACAATTAGCAGAGGTGGCCAGGTACAGCTCAAGGCAACCTAGGAAATTCTCTGTATTGACATTATGCTTACATGCCAGGTTGATGTTCTGCAAGCATCAGCCGTATTGATGCATTCAAGCTGGGATACTACTGCTAAACTGACCAAATTCACACCTGGACACCTATTTAAGTGCCTTGATGTCTAAGGTGACTGGAAGTAGTCACCTTCTCGTACAGCAGTACCTGTTAGCATCAAGCAGGGCTCAGAATCAAGCTGCGCTGTAGGCATCAAAAAGTGTTCTGTGGTCCATTATTTATTCATCCACATTAAACAAAAAAAATAAAAAATTACATGCAGCAGCTCCTAAAGCCTGGAAAGGACTCAAGAGGAATTAAGCTATAGGTAGCTTTGATCCTGCTTTGTCAAAAATATTTAACAAAACCAGCAAATAAAAATAATTAAATAATAGCTCATTTTCTACATATTACAGCTATACAGTATTCTGATCTCCTAACTATCTCTTCCAGCCACTGTAGCAGATAGCTTACATTTATTTGCAGATAAACAAAAAAAAAAAAAAAAAAAAGAGAACCAGAGTTTAGCTCTACCAGTGCAGCACTGATTTGTCCCACCAGCTGAGGCACCTCCTTCTTCCCCCCGAACAACTCAGAATGCAGCTTGCTTCTGCAAGCAACTTGTCAGTCTGATAATCACTCGGAATGATTACATCTATGTCAACCTCTTGCTGTAAGAAAACTTAATCAGCTGATTAGTGTCTTGCTCTGCTTCCAAATGTATTGAAGTAAATGAAACTGCTGCTCAAAACGTTGTCTACAAGTAGATGACCGATACTTCTCAACAATCTTAGATTCTTGTCTGCAGTCTCTTCAACTCTTCCTCCAGTCCATAGAACTGTATTCTTGTTTAATTTAGGCTGCGCATCTAAATATAATTAACTGGGGATTTTTTTTTTTAAATCTCTCTGGGAGTTTTCCATGGAGCATTCTGTTTAGATTTCACTAACAGTCTGGATTATGTACATCTGTTGCAAAAAAAAAAAAAAAAAGCCAAAACATTTTCTATGTATTTTGAGGGTATTTACATTTCAGAGAGAATGCTGCTCACACATACACACACACATATATGTATGTATGTATGTATATAAAACATTAAACACTAAGATGGGTGAAAAGCATAGAACTTGCAGGCAGCTCTTCATCTGGCTCTCTTTTATTACCTAGAGGGAAGAGCTGAGCTTTGGCCATAATGTATTTGATGTCTATACTCCTGTTTTCCTTACCTTGGATGGTGTTTTGGACACTGCAAAGATGTATTGGCACTTTATGATGGCCAAAGGCCAGGGTTTCAACTGTCAGGAAACACTTAAAAGTAATAGTATTGAACTGGTAAGAGATCATATGGGAAAACATTTTTATTATAAAACTGACAAGTGAATATAGGGTTATGCTACATTAATGTGTTGATATAACATTAACCTTGAGACTGTCTAGAGAATCATTTGGTCCTCTCATTTTCTTAAAACATACACAACAAAAAGAACCCACTTCAGAGATGAAATAAGAATGAGATGCATTACAGTAGGTAGTGTCCCTTCGAGATGCAACTGTCACAATGCAAGGCTGAAAGATTTTCTCATGTTTAAATAGTACCTGTACCTCTCATTTACACTGGTTTCCTTCCCTGATAGAGTTGTGATCCCTAATACTTTTCCAGAAATGATGCAGACATATGACAGGAAGCTTGAGAAAGAATTCAGATAAGGGAAAGGTTCCACACTGCATAATCCCCTGATTGATGTTTGAATACAGGCAGTTGCAAGAGATCCACCATTAGCACATTAGAGAAGACTTTCTCCTCCTTACTTTTATCTGATGATATAGGCTAACTGTAACATGATCACAGTTGGGAATCTTCTTGTCTTTGTCTAAATTCCACTGATAATGTATGGTTATAAAAAGAAAAAAGCTCATATTACAGGAAAAAAAGTCCAAGTCAGGATTGGTACATTCTTTTGTTCCTCTACAATCTGTCTCTGTAACATTTAGGAGGAAGAAATAAGAACAAAACCAAAATCGAACAGAACTGTCCTGTATTGAATTCTAGATATTAACCCCCCATTTATTCTGTGTGGGTTCAAAGAAAATCTATTTAAATAGGAAATCAACTTCAACGTAGCAAAATTAGGTCATGGGAGTAGAGGCTTAAACCTGCATGTACAATTTGAACATGTTCAAGTACTTCCTTGCCTTGTAGGTGGGTTTCCTAGATGAACTCTGAGGGTAAGCTGCCAAGCCCAGATCCCTCCTCACTGTAAACATGTCCATGCACTGTGGTCAGCACGCTGCGCGGCTTCCTGAAAACTGCTCACTGTCTCCTCTTCCCCTGCAACCATCCCAACAGCTGGCCACAGAAGAATCTCACAGGATGAAGGTATAAACCTATTTTTTTTCGGTTTACAACTGAAGCACTTCTTTCAGCTCCCACGATTAAAAGCGGCTCAGCATATTGGAATCTCTCAAGTTTGAAGAGCAGACAGAAGAGAACTATAAAACAAGGCTTTTCATTTTCTACCCCTATCTCCCCTAATACAAGAGGGGGGCATCCTCTGGTGATTCACAGATGCATCAAAGCAAGGATCAGCATCACCAGCAAACAGGCACCTCTCTTACAAAGCCTTTAACATTTATGTGTTCCCAAAGAGCTTCCAGTTTGAAGTTGAATATTACATTTAAACTTTATCACCAACAATGCTACAAGTATGGCAAGCCAGTAACTTGCCCACAGCGTTTGTGACATATTACCTGTACTGGTCATGTATCTGCAGACAGAAAGCTAAGCATCAGTAGGTCTGAACCAGGCAGGTTCTTCCTAGGAAAATGCTTTTGTCTCCACACACTTCCATTCAAGCATAAAATATCAATTCGGGAATCTGCCCCCCCTGTACCCCAGTGCCATTTGTACTGTCCGAAGAGCATTGAAACTGCACAGTCACTTTCCCACACTGAACTTCTGTCATTCCTTCCTGTCCAAAGTAGCTGAGTTCATTACCATCCAGAATCACACTAGCTGTGTAGAAGGTGTCAGGCTCAATCTGCACTGGATATTCAAACCACACGGGAAAAGTGTTACTAGAACCATCTGAGAAATATTTACTCAAGTTCTGGCCTAGGATAACTCCTTGCCGTTTGAGTTCAATCTTGGCGCTGTACTCTGCTGATCCGCAGCTGGAGCCGTACAGCCCGAAGCCAGCGATAAACACTCTTTTATCAACAGCAAACTGGATGCTGTCACACCGACCCCTGTAGCGCCACTGGTTGCTGCGGTAAGCACAGGACTGGAAGCGGTGGCACCGCTGAGGAACAAGCCCTTTCCGGGGCTTGCTGACAAACTGCAACTCTGGCTTTTTGGCAGCCGTGTACCAAAGGAAGATATCATTGGTCTCGTTGAGGGTCAGAATCCCAGACTGAGCAGCGCCATTCGCAAAGTCGTCGAGTGCCATGGTGGGGATGCGAATCAAGTACAGAGCCTTGCCCAGGACTTTGCGCTTGTTCTCTATGGTAGCCGTCAGCTCCTGTCGCTGACACTCCACTTCGGCCCAGTTCAGAGCTGCTTCGAAAACCACAATTTCTTTGGCATTCAGAGTCTCCCTTCGGAGAATGCTTTCAAGCGTCTGAAAATCAATGTCACAGAAGCCCTCAGACTTCAAAGCTAGCTCGGCTTGGGCATCAATCACTTCCCAACAGCGCTGGGTCAGGTCAGGTTCCTCAAACAGGCAGCTCTGGGACAGCAGCACGCAGGCGTTCTTTGCGCTAAGACTTGTTTCTAGAAAGTTAACGCAGGCACGGGCAAGATGAGGGACGATGTACTTCTTGGCAGCATAGAGAGTGGCCAGTACGGTGTCTGCAGCCAAATCAATTTCATCACAATAGATGTATCTGAAAGGAAACACAAGCATGTAATGCTGCTGCTGAATGCACAAGGATCATTTGTCAGCAACATCTGAAAGTTACAAACAAGGAATATTCAAATAGCTCCACATGAAAACTAACCACTGCTTTTGGGGAACGTTGATTAAATTCATAAGGTAAGCACAAGCTAAATTCACCACTCATGTAAGACCACGGGAGAGAACATGCTTAAATCTAAGGTGAATAAAATTTCACATTTGGGGCACATGCTATAAGACAATGTAGCATCTCCAAAGCTTGGCCCCCTCCATCTCTGTTTTCCTCCCATAGGTGCTTTGGCTAATGACAGACTATCCTCCTCAAGAGGTAGCTCCTCAAGTACTGCCTTACTTGGCTAAGGCAATAGTCTGGAACAGGTGCTACAAATAGTACTTGGACTGGATGTCCCAAGATGGTGAATTCATGATGATTCATTGAGGTATATATAAATACAAGAGCGAGAACAAGTTTATTGGTAATAACCAGCTAGTCTCTCAGAAGAGAAATGCTATCAAAGCATATCAGGTGCTACCCATCTTTGTAATTACTAGCATTTTAACAAGGCAATGAAACAGAGGAAAAGCAAAAGGCACAGAAAACTAATTTTCAGGTTTATTAATGCTTACAACATCCTAGCTCCACTAACACAGCATTGTTTCAGTCTCAGTGCATAAGGAGAAAGAAAAAAAAGCTTTTTACTGCCATGCTAGTGTCATGAAAGAGATGAAGGTGAAATTCTATTTATGTGACTAAACTGCTGGGATTCATTGCTTGGAGAAATGAAGCATTGTACAGTTTGTTCTTTTTAATATCTCATGCTTCAGGGACCCATTTGCAGCTAGTGAATGCGATGTGTTAAAACCATGTCAAATGCAATTTTACTCTTCACAGGGATAAGCAATTCTTGATGGTTATGGTTGATAAAAACATTTTCCTCCAGTGAAGTTGGAGTTGTATGCAACCCTGTACTAATTAATGTGTTTTAGCTAGCAGGTTTCCCAACACAATGCATTTCTGGCACTAGAGAACGTGCTTATCAAGGGGAACTAGTACCTACCTAGTAGGTTGTTTGTTGTTGCAGATAGCTTTATTTGGATGTTTTGCAGGTTTAGGGTGCTATCTTCCATGCCACACCAAGACAATGTGCTCAGAGCAGCAGACTGACCAAGCAATATAATAAAATGTGAGACTACAGAGAACAGAATACTCACACAGATCCCTCCCTCCCCCACTTTTTTTTAAACACATCTTCATTACTTGGTTTCAACTGGGCTATTTGCAACAACAAAGGCTTAGGCCTTACGTCCTTTACTGTCCCAAAAAGCTTTCAGTTTGTTGGGTTTTATCATTCTCCTCTTTGCTCTCCAACTCCGTTCTCCCTTCTATTACTTCTCTCTGCCTGCTAGTACAGCAGAGAATGATGACATCTGTTTTAAATTGAAATAGTACAGAAGTTGCTAGTTTAATATTCATGAAAGCGAGGAACTAATATCACTGATTTACAACAGACAGCGCAGATCAGCTGTCAGCAATATTCCACACTTTGCATTCTGCCAATGCACCTCAATTCTGGTTGACATTTACTGATATTCCAGTCTCACCCTACTCTTAAACAGAGGATTCTGCTAGACCATAGGTTGTTGGTTTAGTAACACATTCATCCAAGGTTAAAGTGAGACCGCGGTTCTAACTTCAATGGTCAATATTAAGGTAAGACATAATGCATTAAAGACACCATCTTGGTGTGTCAGCAGGATTATGAATTTTAACAACCTCTTAACCCTATTTTTAAAACAATAGAGAACAGCAAAATCAATTTTACTAGGAGAGTAATTACTATCTACCAGTCAATCTTTCCTATGTTACATCTTGCAATACCTTGTCTGATGTTCACTGTAAGTACACACACTATATAGTAGAACACAAAAAAATATTTAACAATTCACTGTCTAAGAAAAAATTAATGTATTTTCTTACAAAGATTATAACAAGTCCCTTCCTGACTATGGTAAGGAGCATATGAAGGAGAAGACTGCTTTGGGATGGACAAAAGTCTTTTATTTCTTTAGCATCAGTATCAGGACCTTTATACCATCCACTGCTCACAAAAATTGCAGGTGACACTTGTGGGAAGGATTTCCTGGGGGCGAGGAGTGAAGGGGGCCAAGGCTCCCCCCACGCTCCACCCAGTGCAGCACATGCTTGGGATCGTGCAAGAAGGGGAATGCTGCAACATCCCTTCCCCATCCCTGCACCACCACGGCTGCAGGCAGCCCTGGCATTCGCAGACACTGGAGCACTCTGCAGGCTCAGACACACTGCATCAGTTAGCACTGGGAAGGTTAGCTCAACATCCACAAAGACCACACAAAGTTTGTGTGGTCTTTTGCTTTTTTAAGCAAAAGCTTACAGGGTGATGAATTTCGTGGTTCTGGCCATGCTCTCCAAGAGATTTTCTCACATTGCCATGGGCTAAATAATTTGCCAAGACTAGGTTATCAGTATTGATATTCTCTTTTCTAGGTTTGCTCCCTGAACGTATATTTTCATGACAATGATAAATTAAAAAAGCATTCAGTTTTTAGATGGCCATTCACATTTAGTCACAGTTATACAGAATTGCTGTTCAAAAAGAAAGTAGAACAGGACTCTGAGTATCTTGCATTTGTGCCTTGTAAAATTCTGCACAAAAGTAAAGCCCAAGACTGAGCTCTGCAGAAAACATCTGCAAAAACAGAAAGGCCCAAAGCAGGGATCTGCAACGCACCTACCGACATAATGCCCTAACTTCGTGCTATGTTCCAGGTCTATGCAAAATCTATGTGACTTCAGCGTCTCCTTGCAGTTATCGTGATTTGCACAGCACATTTCTGGCATTCAGAATAACCTATAAAAACCGGTACGCAAGAAACTCCGTATGTAACTTTGACTGCTCCTCTGCAGTGCCACGGAAACACAGAAGAAAAAAAAAAAAAAGAAATCGTTTTGTAATCACATGCTAGCAAAACAATCTATGGAATATAATAAATGGTTCGCTAGTGATTATACCATTACATGCAATAAACCCCACAGCACGTTAAAAGGATTACCATCGGATACTAACGTATACTCTAAAGCTGTTACTAAAGCTGAAGGGAAAAATCCCTCAGAGGCATAGCAGCTCTGCAATTGGGAATTTCTCTTTAAAAATCAGAGTTTATAGATACATTCGAGGACAGCTCAGCAGGGAAACCGCTTCATTGTGTTCACTTGGAAACGATAGCATTTCTTATGCAGTTTGCAAGAATAAATCAAAGACCTAGATAAATGATGATCATGTAAACTGACTTCTCACCCCCCCACACACACAGTTGGAGTAAAACCCACCCTATTCTTGTAAACAGCCTTTTTAGCACTTTCCAGATGCATCAATATAACAGATGAGGGGAAATTTAATTTTCAGTGCAATTTCATTTTCAGTAATTTACGGTCATTTTTCTAAGATAAGACAGACATGTAACATGTTTAAAAAGAGCTGGAACTACGTCGATTTACAAACATAGCAATTCTGATTTTTGTTTTTCTTTTTAACTTTTCACTGTGCTTGCAAAGTATAACAGTGCTGTTGTGTTCTGTTGTTTTGTTTTGTTTTTTTTCTACAGCTGACAATTCTTTTTAGTAACTCCATTCCTTTGTGTAATGTGTGGTGACAAATCAAATCAATAGGCATTACAGTATACAATGTGCCCAAAGATCCCCTGTCAAAGTCATTATTTATAACTGCCTACATTAGCCTAATATATGCGTGCCTGGAAGTAGAGGGGGAGACCAACACGAGGTAAAAGTTTGAAATACTTGAAACACAAAAAGAGGAATATTTTAAGCAATTGCTTTTGTTCTGTTTACATGCAAGCCTAATACACTGGTAATGTCACGGTTAAAGCATGTGTACATCATAAACAAAAATATACCCAGCAGATGAACGATGCTTACTTCAGCATTGCGAGAAAAGCAGCAGGCTCAACATCTGGTATACGGATTTCATCTTTGTCCTCTGCAAGCTCTCCGTAAAACATCGCGTGGAATACCGAGCTCCCAACAGCCAGGACATACTGTTGAGAAAGGGAAATCTTATTTCATGCTTTAAGCTGAAAGCACTGCCAACAAAAACAATGTGGGAGAGCCACTCTGAACATACCAGGCTTCACTGACAGGCAATAGACACACTTCAGTAAGAAATGGAGTCAAAGTTAAAAACAGAATTACACATTTTCCCCTTCATTTTACTCTCATGGGCATATATGCATTAGCTACTGGAAAAAACTCATATCCACTACAGAAGTTAACTATTTCTAGACAGTGTCAAGAGTAATATTAATCAACAGCACGAGCAGTACTCCTAACTTTACAATGACTGACTGCCTCAGATACCACAAAGAAAAACAAGGGACAGCATTCCACTGCACGAAGCCACAGAAAACACAGAACTATGCCTGTGTCAGAAGAGCCGAGTCTCCCTTGCTATGTCCTGGCATAACCGTGGGAGCTCTCTTGCTATCCCCCGCACAAAAACTGATAACGCAGCTGTTGCTTACTTTGTGTCCTGGCAGCCGCTGGGTCCCACCTGGTGGCCCGACCACAAAATGAACATCTGCCATCAAGTCGTTGTTGAACATCACTGCATTTCTATGAACAGAGGCAGTGTGTTAATGCATGGTGCCTCGTAACTCCGCGCGTGCCCCGGACTAAAGAAATCAAATTTCTGAACATGTTAAAGTGGTATAATAATAGAATGAGAAACAGGACAAACAGTTTGAAGCTACTTTACACATCAGTGCACATGTGTACTGGGAAAAAGCAAAGCTGGGGAGGGGGGAGCAATAAAAAAAACCACAAACTTACAAAAACTTTTCAAAAGGTAGCAATCAGTCAAGAGCATGTATCACTGAAAACTCCCCCTAAGGTCTATAAGGGAATCTTTATGGGTATGCTGCAGCTTGCAGCAACATTTTTTATTTACACAAACAGCTGCACTGTCTGGAAGAGAGCTATCAAAATATTTTCCATTACCCAAATACATTTTTCACACACCAAGGAAAAAAAAAAGAGACAGAACAGTGTTTTACTCAGCTAATAAATAACTAAAAGTACACATTTTGTGACTTC